>NW_025334341.1:0-336886 GCF_014858855.1 Bufo gargarizans
CAGAAATTTTCAGGTTGACCCCATGACTAAGGACCCAAGTTTTGGTTAGTTTCATCCGAAGCTGATGAGTGACAAACGTTTGCATTTTCCAATAAAACTCTATGGGAGAAAAAAAGAGGTTTTGGGGGCCCGCCCCAGGGGCCGGGGTGGGATCGGTTAACAAAGCACAAGCAAGATACTCGGGTATGTGCCGACCAAGAGTGCAAAGTTCGGTATTTGATACTCCTAAATCTGTGGAGGAGTAGCAATTTGAACGTCTCATTGTAGTCAATGGGGAGAATTTGATTGGTTCTGTGTGGCCCGCCCACATTTTCGGGTCTCCGAAATGTTCTAACAAATTGCGCGTTGACCCCATGACTAAGTGACCAAGTTTGGTGACTTTAGTTTAAAATCTGGCGACTGGGAGAGATTTGAAAATTGTCCCTGTCAAAGTCATGGGAAAAACGTGGATTTTGGGGGCCCTGTCCCAGGGGCCGGAGGGTGGGAGCGGTAACAAAGCACAAGCAAGGTACTCGGGGGGTGCCGACCAACGTCTGCAAAGTTTGGAATTTGTACTCCTAAAAATGTGGGAAGTAGCATTTGAAGATCTCATTATAGTCAATGGGAGATTTTGATTGGTTCTGTGGCCCCGCCCACTTTTTGGGGTCCCCGAAATGTGCCCAAAATTTTCGGGTTGACTCCATGACTAAGTGACCCAAGTTTGGTGACTTTAGCGTCAAAGCCTGGCGAGTGGGAGCGATTTGAAAATTTACCCTGTCAAAGTCTATGGGAAAAAAGGGGCTTCCGGGGCCCGCCACGGGGGCCCCGGGGGTGGGATCGCTCCACAAAGTAATAGCAATCCGATCGGGTACAATCTGCACGTTTTGGTAAATTTTGTCTATGTAGTGTAAAAACTGTGGGAGGAGTTAGGGTGGCAAATTTGGATAATAAGAATAAAGAACTAGAAAAGGTACAATTTCTGGGGAAATTGTGTGATGTGTTCTTGCCTCCACCAGTAGCTTACAACTGGAGTGGGCGAGTAACTGGGTGAGTGTAGACTCCGCCCACTTTTATACATTTTGACCTTTGTCTTCACACTGACCCACCCTGCCGAGTTTGGGTGCTGTGGCTTAAATACTGTGAGAATGACAGCTGTTTAAAGGTTTCTTATTGAAGTCAATAGGGAAAATCTGATTGGTTGTTTGTGGCTCCGCCCACTTTTTAGCATCCCCAAAATGAGATATACATTGGCACAGTCCTCCAGTGACCAACTGTGCAAGTTTCAGAACCCTGCCATTAACAGTCTAAGAGCAGCGGCAGTTTTGAATTTTTCCCATTTAAACAAATGGCTGAAATTTGATTGGCCGTTGTAGACTCCGCCCACTTTTCATTATTTTTTGAATCCAGTCACCCAATGACCTACGGTGCCAAGTTTGGGTATTCTGGCTTAAATACTGTGAGAATGACAGCAATTTAAAGGTTTCTTATTGAAGTCAATAGGGAAAATCTGATTGGTTGTTTGTAGCTCCGCCCACTTTTTAATGTCCCCAAAATGTGACAGAAATTTTCAGGTTGACCCCATGACTGAGTGACCCAAGTTTGGTGAGTTTCACTCCGAAGCTGTATGAGTGACAAACATTTGCATTTTTCCAATAAAACTCTATGGGAGAAAAAAAGAGGTTTTCGGGGGCCCGCCCCAGGGGCCCGGAGGGTGGATCGGTTAACAAAGCACAAGCAAGATACTCGGGTATGTGCCGACCAAGAGTGCAAAGTTCGGTATTTATACTCCTAAATCTGTGGGAGGAGTAGCAATTTGAACGTCTCATTGTAGTCAATGGGGAGAATTTGATTGGTTCTGTGTGGCCCCGCCCACATTTTCGGGTCTCCGAAATGTGCTAACAAATTGCGCGTTGACCCCATGACTAAGTGACCCAAGTTTGGTGACTTTAGTTTAAAATCTGTGCGACTGGGAGCGATTTGAAAATTGTCCCTGTCAAAGTCAATGGGAAAAACATGGATTTTGGGGGCCCTGTCCCAGGGGCCCGGAGGGTGGGATCGGGTAACAAAGCAAAAGCAAGGTACTCGGGTGGGTGCCGACCAAGTCTGCAAAGTCTGGAATTTGTACTCCTAAAAATGTGGGAGGAGTAGCAATTTGAAGTTCTCATTAAAGTCAATGGGGAGATTTTGATTGGTTCTGTATGGCCCCGCCCACTTTTGGGGTCCCCGAAATGTGCCCAAAATTTTCGGGTTGACTCCATGACTAAGTGACCCAAGTTTGGTGACTTTAGCGTCAAAGCCTGGCGAGTGGGAGCGATTTGAAAATTTACCCTGTCAAAGTCTATGGGAAAAAAGGGGGCTTCCGGGGCCCGCCACGGGGGCCCCGGGGGTGGGATCGCTCCACAAAGTAATAGCAATCCGATCGGGTACAATCTGCACGTTTTGGTAAATTTTTGTCTATGTAGTGTAAAAACTGTGGGAGGAGTTAGGGTGGCAAATTTGGCTATAATAATAATAATAACTAGAAAAGGTACAATTTCTGGGGAAATTGTGTGATGTGTTCTTGCCTCCACCAGTAGCTTACAACTGGAGTGGGCGGAGTAACTGGGTGGAGTGTAGACTCCGCCCACTTTTATAAATTTTGACCTTTGTCTCACACTGACCCACCCTGCCGAGTTTGGGTGCTGTGAGAATGACAGCTGTTTAAAGGTTTCTTATTGAAGTCAATAGGGAAAATCTGATTGGTTGTTTGTGGCTCCGCCCACTTTTTAGCATCCCCAAAATGAGATATACATTGGCACAGTCCTCCAGTGACCAACTGTGCCAAGTTTCGGGAACCCTGCCATTAACAGTCTAAGAGCAGCGGCAGTTTGAATTTTTCCCATTTAAACAAATGGCTGAAATTTGATTGGCCGTTGTAGACCCCGCCCACTTTTTAATTTTTTTTGACCCCAGTCACCCAATGACCTACGGTGCCTAGTTTGGGTATTCTGGCTTAAATACTGTGAGAATGACAGCAATTTAAAAGTTTCTCATTGAAGTCAATAGGGAAAATCTGATTGGTGGTTTGTAGCTCCGCCCACTTTTTAATGTCCCCCAAAATGTGACAGAAATTTTCAGGTTGACCCCATGACTAAGTGACCCAAGTTTGGTGACTTTAGTTTAAAATCTGTGCGACTGGGAGAGATTTGAAAATTGTCCCTGTCAAAGTCAATGGGAAAAACGTGGATTTTGGGGGCCCTGTCCCAGGGGCCCGGAGGGTGGGATCGGGTAACAAAGCAAAAGCAAGGTACTTGGGTGGGTGCCGACCAAGTCTGCAAAGTTTGGAATTTGTACTCCTAAAAATGTGGGAGAAGTAGCAATTTGAAGGTCTCATTAAAGTCAATGGGGAGATTTTGATTGGTTCTGTGTGGCCCCGCCCACTTTTTGGGGTCCCCGAAATGTGCCCAAAGTTTTCGGGTTGACTCCATGACTAAGTGACCCAAGTTTGGTGACTTTAGCTTCAAAGCCTGGCGAGTGGGAGCGATTTGAAAATTTACCCTGTCAAAGTCTATGGGAAAAAAGGGGGCTTCCGGGGCCCGCCACGGGGGCCCCGGGGGTGGGATCGCTCCACAAAGTAATAGCAATCCGATCGGGTACAATCTGCACGTTTTGGTAAATTTTTGTCTATGTAGTGTAAAAACTGTGGGAGGAGTTAGGGTGGCAAATTTGGCTATAATAAGAATAATAAGAACTAGAAAAGGTACAATTTCTGGGGAAATTGTGTGATGTGTTCTTGCCTCCACCAGTAGCTTACAACTGGAGTGGGCGGAGTAACTGGGTGGAGTGTAGACTCCGCCCACTTTTATAAATTTTGACCTTTGTCTCACACTGACCCACCCTGCCGAGTTTGGGTGCTGTGAGAATGACAGCTGTTTAAAGGTTTCTTATTGAAGTCAATAGGGAAAATCTGATTGGTTGTTTGTGGCTCCGCCCACTTTTTAGCATCCCCAAAATGAGATATACATTGGCACAGTCCTCCAGTGACCAACTGTGCCAAGTTTCGGGAACCCTGCCATTAACAGTCTAAGAGCAGCGGCAGTTTGAATTTTTCCCATTTAAACAAATGGCTGAAATTTGATTGGCCGTTGTAGACCCCGCCCACTTTTTAATTTTTTTTGACCCCAGTCACCCAATGACCTACGGTGCCTAGTTTGGGTATTCTGGCTTAAATACTGTGAGAATGACAGCAATTTAAAAGTTTCTCATTGAAGTCAATAGGGAAAATCTGATTGGTGGTTTGTAGCTCCGCCCACTTTTTAATGTCCCCCAAAATGTGACAGAAATTTTCAGGTTGACCCCATGACTAAGTGACCCAAGTTTGGTGACTTTAGTTTAAAATCTGTGCGACTGGGAGAGATTTGAAAATTGTCCCTGTCAAAGTCAATGGGAAAAACGTGGATTTTGGGGGCCCTGTCCCAGGGGCCCGGAGGGTGGGATCGGGTAACAAAGCAAAAGCAAGGTACTCGGGTGGGTGCCGACCAAGTCTGCAAAGTTTGGAATTTGTACTCCTAAAAATGTGGGAGGAAGTAGCAATTTGAAGGTCTCATTAAAGTCAATGGGGAGATTTTGATTGGTTCTGTGTGGCCCCGCCCACTTTTTGGGGTCCCCGAAATGTGCCCAAAGTTTTCGGGTTGACTCCATGACTAAGTGACCCAAGTTTGGTGACTTTAGCGTCAAAGCCTGGCGAGTGGGAGCGATTTGAAAATTTACCCTGTCAAAGTCTATGGGAAAAAAGGGGGCTTCCGGGGCCCGCCACGGGGGCCCCGGGGGTGGGATCGCTCCACAAAGTAATAGCAATCCGATCGGGTACAATCTGCACGTTTTGGTAAATTTTTGTCTATGTAGTGTAAAAACTGTGGGAGGAGTTAGGGTGGCAAATTTGGCTATAATAAGAATAAGAAGAATAAGAACTAGAAAAGGTACAATTTCTGGGGAAATTGTGTGATGTGTTCTTGCCTCCACCAGTAGCTTACAACTGGAGTGGGCGGAGTAACTGGGTGGAGTGTAGACTCCGCCCACTTTTATAAATTTTGACCTTTGTCTCACACTGACCCACCCTGCCGAGTTTGGTGCTGTGGCTTAAATACTGTGAGAATGTACAGCTGTTTAAAGGTTTCTTATTGAAGTCAATAGGGAAAATCTGATTGGTTGTTTGTGGCTCCGCCCACTTTTTAGCATCCCCAAAATGAGATATACATTGGCACAGTCCTCCAGTGACCAACTGTGCCAAGTTTCAGAACCCTGCCATTAACAGTCTAAGAGCAGCGGCAGTTTGAATTTTTCCCATTTAAACAAATGGCTGAAATTTGATTGGCCGTTGTAGACTCCGCCCACTTTTTTAAATTTTTTGAATCCCAGTCACCCAATGACCTACGGTGCCAAGTTTGGGTATTCTGGCTTAAATACTGTGAGAATGACAGCAATTTAAAGGTTTCTCATTGAAGTCAATAGGGAAAATCTGATTTGTTGTTGTTGGCTCCGCCCACTTTTTAAATTTTGAAGCCAAAGTAATCTATGACCTGATTTCTAGAGATTTGAAGCCCCTGACATCAATCATGGCAGCATTTTTCAATTTTCTGAATATTTTTTATTCCCCATTGAAATCAATGAAAGAAATCTGATTGGTTGTTTTGGCTCCGCCCACTTTCTAAATTTCAATCCTAATCCTAAATTGTCCAACTGTACCAAGTTGGGGACCTGCCATTAACAGTCTAAGAGCAGCGGCAGTTTGAAATTTTCCCATTAAAACAAATGGACTGAAAATTTGATTGGCCATTGTAGACTCCGCCCACTTTTTATACATTTTTGAATCCAGTCACCCATGACCTACGGTGCCAAGTTTGGGTATTCTGGCTTAAATACTGTGAGAATGACAGCAATTTAAAGGTTTATCATTGAAGTGAATAGGGAAAATCTGATTTGTTGTTGTTGGCTCCGCCCACTTTTTAATTTTTGAAACCGAAAGTAATCTATGACCTGATTTCTGAGATTTAAGCCCCTGACATCAATAATGGCAGCATTTTTCAATTTTCTGCATTTTTCATTTTCCATATTGAAATCAATGAAGAAATCTGATTGGTTGTTTTTGGCCCCGCCCACTTTTCTGAATTTTAATCCTAATCCTAAATTGTCCAACTGTACCAAGTTTGGGGATCCTGCCATTAACAGTCTAAGAGCAGCGGCAGTTTGAAATTTTCGCCATTGAAATAAATGGCTGAAATTTGATTGGCCGTTGTAGACTCCGCCCACTTTTTAATAAATTTTTGAATCCAGTCACCCAATGACCTACGGTGCCAAGTTTGGGTATTCTGGCTTAAATACTGTGAGAATGACAGCAATTTAAAAGTTTCTCATTGAAGTCAATAGGGAAAAATCTGATTTGTTGTTGTTGGCTCCGCCCACTTTTTAAATTTTTGAATCCAAAGTAATCTATCACCTGATTTCAGCGATTTGAAGCCCCTGACATCAATCATGGCAGCATTTTTCAATTTTCTAGAATTTTTTTTTTCCATATTGAAATCAATGAAAGAAATCTGATTGGTTGTTTTTGGCCCCGCCCACTTTTCAAAATTTTAATCCTAATCCTAAATTGTCCAACTGTACCAAGTTTGGGAAACCTGCCATTAACAGTCTAAGAGCAGCGGCAGTTTGAATTTTTCCCATTTAAACAAATGGCTGAAATTTGATTGGCCGTTGTAGACTCCGCCCACTTTTTCATTATTTTTTGAATCCAGTCACCCAATGACCTACGGTGCCAAGTTTGGGTATTCTGGCTTAAATACTGTGAGAATGACAGCAATTTAAAGGTTTCTTATTGAAGTCAATAGGGAAAATCTGATTGGTTGTTTGTAGCTCCGCCCACTTTTTAATGTCCCCAAAATGTGACAGAAATTTTCAGGTTGACCCCATGACTGAGTGACCCAAGTTTGGTGAGTTTCACTCCGAAGCTGTATGAGTGACAAACATTTGCATTTTTCCAATAAAACTCTATGGGAGAAAAAAAGAGGTTTTCGGGGGCCCGCCCCAGGGGCCCGGAGGGTGGGATCGGTTAACAAAGCACAAGCAAGATACTCGGGTATGTGCCGACCAAGAGTGCAAAGTTCGGTATTTATACTCCTAAATCTGTGGGAGGAGTAGCAATTTGAACGTCTCATTGTAGTCAATGGGGAGAATTTGATTGGTTCTGTGTGGCCCCGCCCACATTTTCGGGTCTCCGAAATGTGCTAACAAATTGCGCGTTGACCCCATGACTAAGTGACCCAAGTTTGGTGACTTTAGTTTAAAATCTGTGCGACTGGGAGCGATTTGAAAATTGTCCCTGTCAAAGTCAATGGGAAAAACATGGATTTTGGGGGCCCTGTCCCAGGGGCCCGGAGGGTGGGATCGGGTAACAAAGCACAAGCAAGGTACTCGGGTGGGTGCCGACCAAGTCTGCAAAGTCTGGAATTTGTACTCCTAAAAATGTGGGAGGAGTAGCAATTTGAAGTTCTCATTAAAGTCAATGGGGAGATTTTGATTGGTTCTGTATGGCCCCGCCCACTTTTTGGGGTCCCCGAAATGTGCCCAAAATTTTCGGGTTGACTCCATGACTAAGTGACCCAAGTTTGGTGACTTTAGCGTCAAAGCCTGGCGAGTGGGAGCGATTTGAAAATTTACCCTGTCAAAGTCTATGGGAAAAAAGGGGGCTTCCGGGGCCCGCCACGGGGGCCCCGGGGGTGGGATCGCTCCACAAAGTAATAGCAATCCGATCGGGTACAATCTGCACGTTTTGGTAAATTTTTGTCTATGTAGTGTAAAAACTGTGGGAGGAGTTAGGGTGGCAAATTTGGCTATAATAATAATAATAATAACTAGAAAAGGTACAATTTCTGGGGAAATTGTGTGATGTGTTCTTGCCTCCACCAGTAGCTTACAACTGGAGTGGGCGGAGTAACTGGGTGGAGTGTAGACTCCGCCCACTTTTATAAATTTTGACCTTTGTCTCACACTGACCCACCCTGCCGAGTTTGGGTGCTGTGAGAATGACAGCTGTTTAAAGGTTTCTTATTAGAAGTCAATAGGGAAAATCTGATTGGTTGTTTGTGGCTCCGCCCACTTTTTAGCATCCCCAAAATGAGATATACATTGGCACAGTCCTCCAGTGACCAACTGTGCCAAGTTTCGGGAACCCTGCCATTAACAGTCTAAGAGCAGCGGCAGTTTGAATTTTTCCCATTTAAACAAATGGCTGAAATTTGATTGGCCGTTGTAGACCCCGCCCACTTTTTAATTTTTTTTGACCCCAGTCACCCAATGACCTACGGTGCCTAGTTTGGGTATTCTGGCTTAAATACTGTGAGAATGACAGCAATTTAAAAGTTTCTCATTGAAGTCAATAGGGAAAATCTGATTGGTGGTTTGTAGCTCCGCCCACTTTTTAATGTCCCCCAAAATGTGACAGAAATTTTCAGGTTGACCCCATGACTAAGTGACCCAAGTTTGGTGACTTTAGTTTAAAATCTGTGCGACTGGGAGAGATTTGAAAATTGTCCCTGTCAAAGTCAATGGGAAAAACGTGGATTTTGGGGGCCCTGTCCCAGGGGCCCGGAGGGTGGGATCGGGTAACAAAGCAAAAGCAAGGTACTTGGGTGGGTGCCGACCAAGTCTGCAAAGTTTGGAATTTGTACTCCTAAAAATGTGGGAGAAGTAGCAATTTGAAGGTCTCATTAAAGTCAATGGGGAGATTTTGATTGGTTCTGTGTGGCCCCGCCCACTTTTTGGGGTCCCCGAAATGTGCCCAAAGTTTTCGGGTTGACTCCATGACTAAGTGACCCAAGTTTGGTGACTTTAGTTTAAAATCCTGTGCGAGTGGGAGCGATTTGAAAATTTACCCTGTCAAAGTCTATGGGAAAAAAGGGGGCTTCCGGGGCCCGCCACGGGGGCCCCGGGGGTGGGATCGCTCCACAAAGTAATAGCAATCCGATCGGGTACAATCTGCACGTTTTGGTAAATTTTTGTCTATGTAGTGTAAAAACTGTGGGAGGAGTTAGGGTGGCAAATTTGGCTATAATAATAATAATAATAACTAGAAAAGGTACAATTTCTGGGGAAATTGTGTGATGTGTTCTTGCCTCCACCAGTAGCTTACAACTGGAGTGGGCGGAGTAACTGGGTGGATTGTAGACTCCGCCCACTTTTATAAATTTTGACCTTTGTCTCACACTGACCCACCCTGCCGAGTTTGGGTGCTGTGAGAATGACAGCTGTTTAAATGTTTCTTATTGAAGTCAATAGGGAAAATCTGATTGGTTGTTTGTGGCTCCGCCCACTTTTTAGCGTCCCCAAAATGAGATATACATTGGCACAGTCCTCCAGTGACCAACTGTGCCAAGTTTCAGAACCCTGCCATTAACAGTCTAAGAGCAGCGGCAGTTTGAATTTTTCCCATTTAAACAAATGGCTGAAATTTGATTGGCCGTTGTAGACCCCGCCCACTTTTTAAATTTTTTGATCCCCAGTCACCCAATGACCTACGGTGCCAAGTTTGGGTATTCTGGCTTAAATATGTGAGAATGACAGCAATTTAAAGGTTTCTCATTGAAGTCAATAGGGAAAAATCTGATTTGTTGTTGTTGGCTCCGCCCACTTTTTCAATTTTTGAAGCCAAAGTAATCTATGACCTGATTTCTAAGATTTGAAGCCCCTGACATCAATAATGGCAGCATTTTTCAATTTTCTGCATATGTCAAATTCCCCATTGAAATCAATCAAAGAAATCTGATTGGTTGTTTTTGGCTCCGCCCACTTTTCTAAATTTCAATCCTAATCCTAAAATGTCCAACTGTACCAAGTTTGGGGACCCTGCCAGTAACAGTGTAAGATCAGCGGCAGTTTTAAATTTCCCCATTAAAATAAATGACTAAAATTTGATTGGCCATTGTAGACTCCGCCCACTTTTTATACATTTTTGAATCCAGTCACCCAATGACCTACGGTGCCAAGTTTGGGTATTCTGGCTTAAATACTGTGGGAATGACAGCAATTTAAAGGTTTATCATTGAAGTGAATAGGGAAAATCTGATTTGTTGTTGTTGGCTCCGCCCACTTTTTCAATTTTTGAAACCGAAGTAATCTATGACCTGATTTCTGAGATTTAAAGCCCCTGACATCAATAATGGCAGCATTTTTCAATTTTCTGCATTTTTCAATTTTCCCATTGAAATCAATCAAAGAAATCTGATTGGTTGTTTTTGGCCCCGCCCACTTTTCTGAATTTTAATCCTAATCCTAAATTGTCCAACTGTACCAAGTTTGGGGATCCTGCCATTAACAGTGTAAGATCAGCGGCAGTTTAAATTTTCGCCATTGAAATAAATGGCTGAAATTTGATTGGTCGTTGTAGACTCCGCCCACTTTTTAATAAATTTTTGAATCCAGTCACCCAATGACCTACGGTGCCAAGTTTGGGTATTCTGGCTTAAATACTGTGAGAATGACAGCAATTTAAAAGTTTCTCATTGAAGTCAATAGGGAAAATCTGATTTGTTGTTGTTGGCTCCGCCCACTTTTAAATTTTTGAATCCAAAGTAATCTATGACCTGATCTCAGCGATTTGAAGCCCCTGACATCAATCATGGCAGCATTTTTCAATTTTCTGAATTTTTTTTTTTCCATATTGAAATCAATGAAAGAAATCTGATTGGTTGTTTTTGGCCCCGCCCACTTTTCAAAATTTTAATCCTAATCCTAAATTGTCCAACTGTACCAAGTTTGGGAAACCTGCCATTAACAGTCTAAGAGCAGCGGCAGTTTGAATTTTTCCCATTTAAACAAATGGCTGAAATTTGATTGGCCGTTGTAGACTCCGCCCACTTTTTCATTATTTTTTGAATCCAGTCACCCAATGACCTACGGTGCCAAGTTTGGGTATTCTGGCTTAAATACTGTGAGAATGACAGCAATTTAAAGGTTTCTTATTGAAGTCAATAGGGAAAATCTGATTGGTTGTTTGTAGCTCCGCCCACTTTTTAATGTCCCCAAAATGTGACAGAAATTTTCAGGTTGACCCCATGACTGAGTGACCCAAGTTTGGTGAGTTTCACTCCGAAGCTGTATGAGTGACAAACATTTGCATTTTTCCAATAAAACTCTATGGGAGAAAAAAAGAGGTTTTCGGGGGCCCGCCCCAGGGGCCCGGAGGGTGGGATCGGTTAACAAAGCACAAGCAAGATACTCGGGTATGTGCCGACCAAGAGTGCAAAGTTCGGTATTTATACTCCTAAATCTGTGGGAGGAGTAGCAATTTGAACGTCTCATTGTAGTCAATGGGGAGAATTTGATTGGTTCTGTGTGGCCCCGCCCACATTTTCGGGTCTCCGAAATGTGCTAACAAATTGCGCGTTGACCCCATGACTAAGTGACCCAAGTTTGGTGACTTTAGTTTAAAATCTGTGCGACTGGGAGCGATTTGAAAATTGTCCCTGTCAAAGTCAATGGGAAAAACATGGATTTTGGGGGCCCTGTCCCAGGGGCCCGGAGGGTGGGATCGGGTAACAAAGCAAAAGCAAGGTACTCGGGTGGGTGCCGACCAAGTCTGCAAAGTCTGGAATTTGTACTCCTAAAAATGTGGGAGGAGTAGCAATTTGAAGTTCTCATTAAAGTCAATGGGGAGATTTTGATTGGTTCTGTATGGCCCCGCCCACTTTTTGGGGTCCCCGAAATGTGCCCAAAATTTTCGGGTTGACTCCATGACTAAGTGACCCAAGTTTGGTGACTTTAGCGTCAAAGCCTGGCGAGTGGGAGCGATTTGAAAATTTACCCTGTCAAAGTCTATGGGAAAAAAGGGGGCTTCCGGGGCCCGCCACGGGGGCCCCGGGGGTGGGATCGCTCCACAAAGTAATAGCAATCCGATCGGGTACAATCTGCACGTTTTGGTAAATTTTTGTCTATGTAGTGTAAAAACTGTGGGAGGAGTTAGGGTGGCAAATTTGGCTATAATAATAATAATAATAATAATAATATATATGTGAGATAATAGTATGTGGTCTTGCTATGCAAGAACACATAATAATATATATGTGAGATAATAGTATGTGGTCTTGCTATGCAAGAACACATAACTAGAAAAGGTACAATTTCTGGGGAAATTGTGTGATGTGTTCTTGCCTCCACCAGTAGCTTACAACTGGAGTGGGCGGAGTAACTGGGTGGAGTGTAGACTCCGCCCACTTTTATAAATTTTGACCTTTGTCTCACACTGACCCACCCTGCCGAGTTTGGGTGCTGTGAGAATGACAGCTGTTTAAAGGTTTCTTATTGAAGTCAATAGGGAAAATCTGATTGGTTGTTTGTGGCTCCGCCCACTTTTTAGCATCCCCAAAATGAGATATACATTGGCACAGTCCTCCAGTGACCAACTGTGCCAAGTTTCGGGAACCCTGCCATTAACAGTCTAAGAGCAGCGGCAGTTTGAATTTTTCCCATTTAAACAAATGGCTGAAATTTGATTGGCCGTTGTAGACCCCGCCCACTTTTTAATTTTTTTTGACCCCAGTCACCCAATGACCTACGGTGCCTAGTTTGGGTATTCTGGCTTAAATACTGTGAGAATGACAGCAATTTAAAAGTTTCTCATTGAAGTCAATAGGGAAAATCTGATTGGTGGTTTGTAGCTCCGCCCACTTTTTAATGTCCCCCAAAATGTGACAGAAATTTTCAGGTTGACCCCATGACTAAGTGACCCAAGTTTGGTGACTTTAGTTTAAAATCTGTGCGACTGGGAGAGATTTGAAAATTGTCCCTGTCAAAGTCAATGGGAAAAACGTGGATTTTGGGGGCCCTGTCCCAGGGGCCCGGAGGGTGGGATCGGGTAACAAAGCAAAAGCAAGGTACTTGGGTGGGTGCCGACCAAGTCTGCAAAGTTTGGAATTTGTACTCCTAAAAATGTGGGAGAAGTAGCAATTTGAAGGTCTCATTAAAGTCAATGGGGAGATTTTGATTGGTTCTGTGTGGCCCCGCCCACTTTTTGGGGTCCCCGAAATGTGCCCAAAATTTTCGGGTTGACTCCATGACTAAGTGACCCAAGTTTGGTGACTTTAGCGTCAAAGCCTGGCGAGTGGGAGCGATTTGAAAATTTACCCTGTCAAAGTCTATGGGAAAAAAGGGGGCTTCCGGGGCCCGCCACGGGGGCCCCGGGGGTGGGATCGCTCCACAAAGTAATAGCAATCCGATCGGGTACAATCTGCACGTTTTGGTAAATTTTTGTCTATGTAGTGTAAAAACTGTGGGAGGAGTTAGGGTGGCAAATTTGGCTATAATAATAAGAAGAATAAGAATAACTAGAAAAGGTACAATTTCTGGGGAAATTGTGTGATGTGTTCTTGCCTCCACCAGTAGCTTACAACTGGAGTGGGCGGAGTAACTGGGTGGAGTGTAGACTCCGCCCACTTTTATAAATTTTGACCTTTGTCTCACACTGACCCACCCTGCCGAGTTTGGGTGCTGTGAGAATGACAGCTGTTTAAAGGTTTCTTATTGAAGTCAATAGGGAAAATCTGATTGGTTGTTTGTGGCTCCGCCCACTTTTTAGCATCCCCAAAATGAGATATACATTGGCACAGTCCTCCAGTGACCAACTGTGCCAAGTTTCGGGAACCCTGCCATTAACAGTCTAAGAGCAGCGGCAGTTTGAATTTTTCCCATTTAAACAAATGGCTGAAATTTGATTGGCCGTTGTAGACCCCGCCCACTTTTTAATTTTTTTTGACCCCAGTCACCCAATGACCTACGGTGCCTAGTTTGGGTATTCTGGCTTAAATACTGTGAGAATGACAGCAATTTAAAAGTTTCTCATTGAAGTCAATAGGGAAAATCTGATTGGTGGTTTGTAGCTCCGCCCACTTTTTAATGTCCCCCAAAATGTGACAGAAATTTTCAGGTTGACCCCATGACTAAGTGACCCAAGTTTGGTGACTTTAGTTTAAAATCTGTGCGACTGGGAGAGATTTGAAAATTGTCCCTGTCAAAGTCAATGGGAAAAACGTGGATTTTGGGGGCCCTGTCCCAGGGGCCCGGAGGGTGGGATCGGGTAACAAAGCAAAAGCAAGGTACTCGGGTGGGTGCCGACCAAGTCTGCAAAGTTTGGAAT
This sequence comes from Bufo gargarizans, assembly GCF_014858855.1. Lineage (NCBI taxonomy): Eukaryota > Metazoa > Chordata > Amphibia > Anura > Bufonidae > Bufo > Bufo gargarizans. The sequence goes on from NW_025334341.1 coordinate 14,144, forward strand.
TTGTACTCCTAAAAATGTGGGAGGAGTAGCAATTTGAAGTTCTCATTAAAGTCAATGGGGAGATTTTGATTGGTTCTGTATGGCCCCGCCCACTTTTTGGGGTCCCCGAAATGTGCCCAAAATTTTCGGGTTGACTCCATGACTAAGTGACCCAAGTTTGGTGACTTTAGCGTCAAAGCCTGGCGAGTGGGAGCGATTTGAAAATTTACCCTGTCAAAGTCTATGGGAAAAAAGGGGGCTTCCGGGGCCCGCCACGGGGGCCCCGGGGGTGGGATCGCTCCACAAAGTAATAGCAATCCGATCGGGTACAATCTGCACGTTTTGGTAAATTTTTGTCTATGTAGTGTAAAAACTGTGGGAGGAGTTAGGGTGGCAAATTTGGCTATAATAATAATAATAACTAGAAAAGGTACAATTTCTGGGGAAATTGTGTGATGTGTTCTTGCCTCCACCAGTAGCTTACAACTGGAGTGGGCGGAGTAACTGGGTGGAGTGTAGACTCCGCCCACTTTTATAAATTTTGACCTTTGTCTCACACTGACCCACCCTGCCGAGTTTGGGTGCTGTGAGAATGACAGCTGTTTAAAGGTTTCTTATTGAAGTCAATAGGGAAAATCTGATTGGTTGTTTGTGGCTCCGCCCACTTTTTAGCATCCCCAAAATGAGATATACATTGGCACAGTCCTCCAGTGACCAACTGTGCCAAGTTTCGGGAACCCTGCCATTAACAGTCTAAGAGCAGCGGCAGTTTGAATTTTTCCCATTTAAACAAATGGCTGAAATTTGATTGGCCGTTGTAGACCCCGCCCACTTTTTAATTTTTTTGACCCCAGTCACCCAATGACCTACGGTGCCTAGTTTGGGTATTCTGGCTTAAATACTGTGAGAATGACAGCAATTTAAAAGTTTCTCATTGAAGTCAATAGGGAAAATCTGATTGGTGGTTTGTAGCTCCGCCCACTTTTTAATGTCCCCCAAAATGTGACAGAAATTTTCAGGTTGACCCCATGACTAAGTGACCCAAGTTTGGTGACTTTAGTTTAAAATCTGTGCGACTGGGAGAGATTTGAAAATTGTCCCTGTCAAAGTCAATGGGAAAAACGTGGATTTTGGGGGCCCTGTCCCAGGGGCCCGGAGGGTGGGATCGGGTAACAAAGCAAAAGCAAGGTACTCGGGTGGGTGCCGACCAAGTCTGCAAAGTTTGGAATTTGTACTCCTAAAAATGTGGGAGGAAGTAGCAATTTGAAGGTCTCATTAAAGTCAATGGGGAGATTTTGATTGGTTCTGTGTGGCCCCGCCCACTTTTTGGGGTCCCCGAAATGTGCCCAAAATTTTCGGGTTGACTCCATGACTAAGTGACCCAAGTTTGGTGACTTTAGCGTCAAAGCCTGGCGAGTGGGAGCGATTTGAAAATTTACCCTGTCAAAGTCTATGGGAAAAAAGGGGGCTTCCGGGGCCCGCCACGGGGGCCCCGGGGGTGGGATCGCTCCACAAAGTAATAGCAATCCGATCGGGTACAATCTGCACGTTTTGGTAAATTTTTGTCTATGTAGTGTAAAAACTGTGGGAGGAGTTAGGGTGGCAAATTTGGCTATAATAATAATAATAATAATAATAATATATATGTGAGATAATAGTATGTGGTCTTGCTATGCAAGAACACATAATAATAATATATATGTGAGATAACAATATGTGGTCTTGCTATGCAAGAACACATAATAAGAATAACTAGAAAAGGTACAATTTCTGGGGAAATTGTGTGATGTGTTCTTGCCTCCACCAGTAGCTTACAACTGGAGTGGGCGGAGTAACTGGGTGGAGTGTAGACTCCGCCCACTTTTATAAATTTTGACCTTTGTCTCACACTGACCCACCCTGCCGAGTTTGGGTGCTGTGAGAATGACAGCTGTTTAAAGGTTTCTTATAGAAGTCAATAGGGAAAATCTGATTGGTTGTTTGTGGCTCCGCCCACTTTTTAGCATCCCCAAAATGAGATATACATTGGCACAGTCCTCCAGTGACCAACTGTGCCAAGTTTCGGGAACCCTGCCATTAACAGTCTAAGAGCAGCGGCAGTTTGAATTTTTCCCATTTAAACAAATGGCTGAAATTTGATTGGCCGTTGTAGACCCCGCCCACTTTTTAATTTTTTTTGACCCCAGTCACCCAATGACCTACGGTGCCTAGTTTGGGTATTCTGGCTTAAATACTGTGAGAATGACAGCAATTTAAAAGTTTCTCATTGAAGTCAATAGGGAAAATCTGATTGGTGGTTTGTAGCTCCGCCCACTTTTTAATGTCCCCCAAAATGTGACAGAAATTTTCAGGTTGACCCCATGACTAAGTGACCCAAGTTTGGTGACTTTAGTTTAAAATCTGTGCGACTGGGAGAGATTTGAAAATTGTCCCTGTCAAAGTCAATGGGAAAAACGTGGATTTTGGGGGCCCTGTCCCAGGGGCCCGGAGGGTGGGATCGGGTAACAAAGCACAAGCAAGGTACTCGGGAGGGTGCCGACCAAGTCTGCAAAGTTTGGAATTTGTACTCCTAAAAATGTGGCAGAAGTAGCAATTTGAAGATCTCATTATAGTCAATGGGGAGATTTTGATTGGTTCTGTGTGGCCCCGCCCACTTTTTGGGGTCCCTGAAATGTGCCCAAAATTTTCGGGTTAACTACATGACTAAGTGACCCAAGTTTGGTGACTTTAGCGTCAAAGCCTGGCGAGTGGGAGCGATTTGAAAATGTACCCTGTCAAAGTCTATGGGAAAAAAGGGGGCTTCCGGGGCCCGCCACGGGGGCCCCGGGGGTGGGATCGCTCCACAAAGTAATAGCAATCCGATCGGGTACAATCTGCACGTTTTGGTAAATTTTTGTCTATGTAGTGTAAAAACTGTGGGAGGAGTTAGGGTGGCAAATTTGGCTATAATAAGAATAAGAAGAACTAGAAAAGGTACAATTTCTGGGGAAATTGTGTGATGTGTTCTTGCCTCCACCAGTAGCTTACAACTGGAGTGGGCAGAGTAACTGGGTGGAGTGTAGACTCCGTCCACTTTTATAAATTTTGACCTTTTTCTCACACTGACCCACCCTGCCGAGTTTGGGTGCTGTGGCTTAAATACTGTGAGAATGACAGCTGTTTAAAGGTTTCTTATTGAAGTCAATAGGGAAAATCTGATTGGTTGTTTGTGGCTCCGCCCACTTTTTAGCATCCCCAAAATGAGATATACATTGGCACAGTCCTCTAGTGACCAACTGCGCCAAGTTTCAGAACCCTGCCATTAACAGTCTAAGAGCAGCGGCAGTTTGAATTTTTCCCATTTAAACAAATGGCTGAAATTTGATTGGCCGTTGTAGACTCCGCCCACTTTTTCATTATTTTTTGAATCCAGTCACCCAATGACCTACGGTGCCAAGTTTGGGTATTCTGGCTTAAATACTGTGAGAATGACAGCAATTTAAAGGTTTCTTATTGAAGTCAATAGGGAAAATCTGGTTGTTTGTAGCTCCGCCCACTTTTTAATGTCCCCAAAATGTGACCGAAATTTTCAGGTTGACCCCATGACTGAGTGACCCAAGTTTGGTGAGTTTCACTCCGAAGCTGTATGAGTGACAAACATTTGCATTTTTCCAATAAAACTCTATGGGAGAAAAAAAGAGGTTTTCGGGGGCCCGCCCCAGGGGCCCGGAGGGTGGGATCGGTTAACAAAGCACAAGCAAGATACTCGGGTATGTGCCGACCAAGAGTGCAAAGTTCGGTATTTATACTCCTAAATCTGTGGGAGGAGTAGCAATTTGAACGTCTCATTGTAGTCAATGGGGAGAATTTGATTGGTTCTGTGTGGCCCCGCCCACATTTTCGGGTCTCCGAAATGTGCTAACAAATTGCGCGTTGACCCCATGACTAAGTGACCCAAGTTTGGTGACTTTAGTTTAAAATCTGTGCGACTGGGAGCGATTTGAAAATTGTCCCTGTCAAAGTCAATGGGAAAAACTTGGATTTTGGGGGCCCTGTCCCAGGGGCCCGGAGGGTGGGATCGGGTAACAAAGCAAAAGCAAGGTACTCGGGTGGGTGCCGACCAAGTCTGCAAAGTCTGGAATTTGTACTCCTAAAAATGTGGGAGGAGTAGCAATTTGAAGTTCTCATTAAAGTCAATGGGGAGATTTTGATTGGTTCTGTATGGCCCCGCCCACTTTTTGGGGTCCCCGAAATGTGCCCAAAATTTTCGGGTTGACTCCATGACTAAGTGACCCAAGTTTGGTGACTTTAGCGTCAAAGCCTGGCGAGTGGGAGCGATTTGAAAATTTACCCTGTCAAAGTCTATGGGAAAAAAGGGGGCTTCCGGGGCCCGCCACGGGGGCCCCGGGGGTGGGATCGCTCCACAAAGTAATAGCAATCCGATCGGGTACAATCTGCACGTTTTGGTAAATTTTTGTCTATGTAGTGTAAAAACTGTGGGAGGAGTTAGGGTGGCAAATTTGGCTATAATAATAATAATAATAACTAGAAAAGGTACAATTTCTGGGGAAATTGTGTGATGTGTTCTTGCCTCCACCAGTAGCTTACAACTGGAGTGGGCGGAGTAACTGGGTGGAGTGTAGACTCCGCCCACTTTTATAAATTTTGACCTTTGTCTCACACTGACCCACCCTGCCGAGTTTGGGTGCTGTGAGAATGACAGCTGTTTAAAGGTTTCTTATTGAAGTCAATAGGGAAAATCTGATTGGTTGTTTGTGGCTCCGCCCACTTTTTAGCGTCCCCAAAATGAGATATACATTGGCACAGTCCTCCAGTGACCAACTGTGCCAAGTTTCAGAACCCTGCCATTAACAGTCTAAGAGCAGCGGCAGTTTGAATTTTTCCCATTTAAACAAATGGCTGAAATTTGATTGGCCGTTGTAGACTCCGCCCACTTTTTTTGTAAATTTTTGAATCCAGTCACCCAATGACCTACGGTGCCAAGTTTGGGTATTCTGGCTTAAATACTGTGAGAATGACAGCAATTTAAAGGTTTCTCATTGAAGTCAATAGGGAAAATCTGATTTGTTGTTGTTGGCTCCGCCCACTTTTTAAATTTTTGAATCCAAAGTAATCTATCACCTGATTTCAGAGATTTGAAGCCCCTGACATCAATCATGGCAGCATTTTTCAATTTTCAGAATTATTTTTTTTTCCATATTGAAATCAATGAAAGAAATCTGATTGGTTGTTTTTGGCCCCGCCCACTTTTCAAAATTTTAATCCTAAATTGTCCAACTGTACCAAGTTTGGGGAGCCTGCCATTAACAGTCTAAGAGAAGCGGCAGTTTGAATTTTTCCCATTTAAACAAATGGCTGAAATTTGATTGGCCGTTGTAGACCCCGCCCACTTTTTAAAAAATGTTGACCCCAGTCACCCAATGACCTATGGTGCCAAGTTTGGGTATTCTGTCTTAAATACTGTGAGAATGACAGCAATTTAAAGGTTTCTCATTGAAGTCAATAGGGAAAATCTGATTTGTTGTTGTTGGCTCCGCCCACTTTTTTAATTTTTGAATCCAAAGTAATCTATCACCTGATTTCAGAGATTTGAAGCCCCTGACATCAATCATGGCAGCATTTTTCAATTTTCTTAAAAAATTTTTTTCCATATTGAAATCTATGAAAGAAATCTGATTGGTTGTTTTTGGCCCCGCCCACTTTTCAAAATGTTAATCCTAATCCTAAATTGTCCAACTGTACCAAGTTTCAGAACCCTGCCATTAACAGTCTAAGAGCAGCGGCAGTTTGAAGTTTTCCCATTTAAACAAATGGCTGAAATTTGATTGGCCGTTGTAGACTCCGCCCACTTTTTCATAATTTTTTGAATCCAGTCACCCAATGACCTACGGTGCCAAGTTTGGGTATTCTGGCTTAAATACTGTGAGAATGACAGCAATTTAAAATTTTCTCATTGAAGACAATAGGGAATATCTGATTGGTTGTTTGTAGCTCCGCCCACTTTTTAATGTCCCCAAAATGTGACAGAAACTTTCAGGTTGACCCCATGACTAAGTGACCCAAGTTTGGTGAGTTTCACTCCGAAGCTGTACGAGTGACAAACGTTTGCATTTTTCCAATAAAACTCTATGGGAGAAAAAAAGAGGTTTTCGGGGGCCCGCCCCAGGGGCCCGGAGGGTGGGATCGGTTAACAAAGCACAAGCAAGATCCTCGGGTATGTGCCGACCAAGGGTGCAAAGTTCGGTATTTATACTCCTAAATCTGTGGGAGGAGTAGCAATTTGAACGTCTCATTGTAGTCAATGGGGAGAATTTGATTGGTTCTGTGTGGCCCCGCCCACTTTTTCGGGTCTCCGAAATGTTCTAACAAATTGCGCGTTGACCCCATGACTAAGTGACCCAAGTTTGGAGACTTTAGTTTCAAATCTGTGCGACTGGGAGCGATTTGAAAATTTTCCCTGTCAAAGTCAATGGGAAAAACATGGATTTTGGGGGCCCTGTCCCAGGGGCCCGGAGGGTGGGATCGGGTAACAAAGCACAAGCAAGGTACTCGGGTGGGTGCCGACCAAGTCTGCAAAGTTTGGAATTTGTACTCCTAAAAATGTGGGAGGAGTAGCAATTTGAAAGTCTCATTATAGTCAATGGGGAAATTTTGATTGGTTCTGTGTGGCCCCGCCCACTTTTTGGGGTCCCCGAAATGTGCCCAAAATTTTCGGGTTGACTCCATGACTAAGTGACCCAAGTTTGGTGACTTTAGCGTCAAAGCCTGGCGAGTGGGAGCGATTTGAAAATTTACCCTGTCAAAGTCTATGGGAAAAAAGGGGGCTTCCGGGGCCCGCCACGGGGGCCCCGGGGGTGGGATCGCTCCACAAAGTAATAGCAATCCGATCGGGTACAATCTGCACGTTTTGGTAAATTTTTGTCTATGTAGTGTAAAAACTGTGGGAGGAGTTAGGGTGGCAAATTTGGCTATAATAAGAATAAGAAGAATAATAATATATATGTGAGATAACAATATGTGGTCTTGCTATGCAAGAACACATAATAAGAATAACTAGAAAAGGTACAATTTCTGGGGAAATTGTGTGATGTGTTCTTGCCTCCACCAGTAGCTTACAACTGGAGTGGGCGGAGTAACTGGGTGGAGTGTAGACTCATTAAAGTTAATAGGGAAAATCTGATTTGTTGTTGTTGGCTCCGCCCACTTTTAAATTTTTTGAATCCAAAGTAATCTATGACCTGATCTCAGCGATTTGAAGCCCCTGACATCAATCATGGCAGCATTTTTTAATTTTCTGAATTTTTTTTTTTCCATATTGAAATCAATGAAAGAAATCTGATTGGTTGTTTTTGGGCCCGCCCACTTTTCAAAATTTTAATCCTAATCCTAAATTGTCCAACTGTACCAAGTTTGGGGACCCTGCCAGTAACAGTCTAAGAGCAGCGGCAGTTTGAATTTTTCCCATTTAAACAAATGGCTGAAATTTGATTGGCCGTTGTAGACTCCGCCCACTTTTTCATTATTTTTTGAATCCAGTCACCCAATGACCTACGGTGCCAAGTTTGGGTATTCTGGCTTAAATACTGTGAGAATGACAGCAATTTAAAAGTTTCTCATTGAAGTCAATAGGAAAAATCTGATTTGTTGTTGTTGGCTCCGCCCACTTTTTAAATTTTTGAATCCAAAGTAATCTATCACCTGATTTCAGCGATTTGAAGCCCCTGACATCAATCATGGCAGCATTTTTCAATTTTCTGAATTTTTTTTTTTCCATATTGAAATCAATGAAAGAAATCTGATTGGTTGTTTTTGGCCCCGCCCACTTTTCAAAATTTTAATCCTAATCCTAAATTGTCCAACTGTACCAAGTTTGGGAAACCTGCCATTAACAGTCTAAGAGCAGCGGCAGTTTGAATTTTTCCCATTTAAACAAATGGCTGAAATTTGATTGGCCGTTGTAGACTCCGCCCACTTTTTCATTATTTTTTTAATCCAGTCACCCAATGACCTACGGTGCCTAGTTTGGGTATTCTGGCTTAAATACTGTGAGAATGCCAGCAATTTAAAAGTTTCTCATTGAAGTCAATAGGGAAAATCTGATTTGTTGTTGTTGGCTCCGCCCACTTTTTAAATTTTTGAATCCAAAGTAATCTATCACCTGATTTCAGCGATTTGAAGCCCCTGACATCAATCATGGCAGCATTTTTCAATTTTCTGAATTTTTTTTTTCCATATTGAAATCAATGAAAGAAATCTGATTGGTTGTTTTTGGCCCCGCCCACTTTTCAAAATGTTAATCCTAATCCTAAATTGTCCAACTGTACCAAGTTTGGGAAACCTGCCATTAACAGTCTAAGAGCAGCGGCAGTTTGAATTTTTCCCATTTAAACAAATGGCTGAAATTTGATTGGCCGTTGTAGACTCCGCCCACTTTTTCATTATTTTTTGAATCCAGTCACCCAATGACCTACGGTGCCAAGTTTGGGTATTCTGGCTTAAATACTGTGAGAATGACAGCAATTTAAAGGTTTCTTATTGAAGTCAATAGGGAAAATCTGATTGGTTGTTTGTAGCTCCGCCCACTTTTTAATGTCCCCAAAATGTGACAGAAATTTTCAGGTTGACCCCATGACTGAGTGACCCAAGTTTGGTGAGTTTCACTCCGAAGCTGTATGAGTGACAAACATTTGCATTTTTCCAATAAAACTCTATGGGAGAAAAAAAGAGGTTTTCGGGGGCCCGCCCCAGGGGCCCGGAGGGTGGGATCGGTTAACAAAGCACAAGCAAGATACTCGGGTATGTGCCGACCAAGAGTGCAAAGTTCGGTATTTATACTCCTAAATCTGTGGGAGGAGTAGCAATTTGAACGTCTCATTGTAGTCAATGGGGAGAATTTGATTGGTTCTGTGTGGCCCCGCCCACATTTTCGGGTCTCCGAAATGTGCTAACAAATTGCGCGTTGACCCCATGACTAAGTGACCCAAGTTTGGTGACTTTAGTTTAAAATCTGTGCGACTGGGAGCGATTTGAAAATTGTCCCTGTCAAAGTCAATGGGAAAAACATGGATTTTGGGGGCCCTGTCCCAGGGGCCCGGAGGGTGGGATCGGGTAACAAAGCAAAAGCAAGGTACTCGGGTGGGTGCCGACCAAGTCTACAAAGTCTGGAATTTGTACTCCTAAAAATGTGGGAGGAGTAGCAATTTGAAGTTCTCATTAAAGTCAATGGGGAGATTTTGATTGGTTCTGTATGGCCCCGCCCACTTTTTGGGGTCCCCGAAATGTGCCCAAAATTTTCGGGTTGACTCCATGACTAAGTGACCCAAGTTTGGTGACTTTAGCGTCAAAGCCTGGCGAGTGGGAGCGATTTGAAAATTTACCCTGTCAAAGTCTATGGGAAAAAAGGGGGCTTCCGGGGCTCGCCACGGGGGCCCCGGGGGTGGGATCGCTCCACAAAGTAATAGCAATCCGATCGGGTACAATCTGCACGTTTTGGTAAATTTTTGTCTATGTAGTGTAAAAACTGTGGGAGGAGTTAGGGTGGCAAATTTGGCTATAATAATAATAACTAGAAAAGGTACAATTTCTGGGGAAATTGTGTGATGTGTTCTTGCCTCCACCAGTAGCTTACAACTGGAGTGGGCGGAGTAACTGGGTGGAGTGTAGACTCCGCCCACTTTTATAAATTTTGACCTTTGTCTCACACTGACCCACCCTGCCGAGTTTGGGTGCTGTGAGAATGACAGCTGTTTAAAGGTTTCTTATAGAAGTCAATAGGGAAAATCTGATTGGTTGTTTGTGGCTCCGCCCACTTTTTAGCATCCCCAAAATGAGATATACATTGGCACAGTCCTCCAGTGACCAACTGTGCCAAGTTTCGGGAACCCTGCCATTAACAGTCTAAGAGCAGCGGCAGTTTGAATTTTTCCCATTTAAACAAATGGCTGAAATTTGATTGGCCGTTGTAGACCCCGCCCACTTTTTAATTTTTTTTTACCCCAGTCACCCAATGACCTACGGTGCCTAGTTTGGGTATTCTGGCTTAAATACTGTGAGAATGACAGCAATTTAAAAGTTTCTCATTGAAGTCAATAGGGAAAATCTGATTGGTGGTTTGTAGCTCCGCCCACTTTTTAATGTCCCCCAAAATGTGACAGAAATTTTCAGGTTGACCCCATGACTAAGTGACCCAAGTTTGGTGACTTTAGTTTAAAATCTGTGCGACTGGGAGAGATTTGAAAATTGTCCCTGTCAAAGTCAATGGGAAAAACGTGGATTTTGGGGGCCCTGTCCCAGGGGCCCGGAGGGTGGGATCGGGTAACAAAGCAAAAGCAAGGTACTTGGGTGGGTGCCGACCAAGTCTGCAAAGTTTGGAATTTGTACTCCTAAAAATGTGGGAGAAGTAGCAATTTGAAGGTCTCATTAAAGTCAATGGGGAGATTTTGATTGGTTCTGTGTGGCCCCGCCCACTTTTTGGGGTCCCCGAAATGTGCCCAAAGTTTTCGGGTTGACTCCATGACTAAGTGACCCAAGTTTGGTGACTTTAGTTTAAAATCTGTGCGAGTGGGAGCGATTTGAAAATTTACCCTGTCAAAGTCTATGGGAAAAAAGGGGGCTTCCGGGGCCCGCCACGGGGGCCCCGGGGGTGGGATCGCTCCACAAAGTAATAGCAATCCGATCGGGTACAATCTGCACGTTTTGGTAAATTTTTGTCTATGTAGTGTAAAAACTGTGGGAGGAGTTAGGGTGGCAAATTTGGCTATAATAATAAGAATAAGAATATATATGTGAGATAATAGTATGTGGTCTTGCTATGCAAGAACACATAACTAGAAAAGGTACAATTTCTGGGGAAATTGTGTGATGTGTTCTTGCCTCCACCAGTAGCTTACAACTGGAGTGGGCGGAGTAACTGGGTGGAGTGTAGACTCCGCCCACTTTTATAAATTTTGACCTTTGTCTCACACTGACCCACCTTGCCGAGTTTGGGTGCTGTGAGAATGACAGCTGTTTAAAGGTTTCTTATTGAAGTCAATAGGGAAAATCTGATTGGTTGTTTTTGGCCCCGCCCACTTTTCTGAATTTTAATCCTAATCCTAAATTGTCCAACTGTGCCAAGTTTGGGGATCCTGCCATTAACAGTCTAAGAGCAGCGGCAGTTTTAAATTTTCCCATTAAAACATATAGCTGAAATTTGATTGGCCGTTGTAGACCCCGCCCACTTTAAAACATTTGAATTCTAGTCACCTATTAACCGAATATATTAAGTTTAACAACCCTGCCATTAACAATGTTGAAATGGCAGCAATTAAAAATTTTCTCATTGAAGACAATAGGGAAAATCTGATTTGTTGTTGTTGGCTCCGCCCACTTTTAAATTTTTTGAATCCAAAGTAATCTATGACCTGATCTCAGCGATTTGAAGCCCCTGACATCAATCATGGCAGCATTTTTCAATTTTCTGAATTTTTTTTTTTCCATATTGAAATCAATGAAAGAAATCTGATTGGTTGTTTTTGGCCCCGCCCACTTTTCAAAATTTTAATCCTAATCCTAAATTGTCCAACTGTACCAAGTTTGGGAAACCTGCCATTAACAGTCTAAGAGCAGCGGCAGTTTGAATTTTTCCCATTTAAACAAATGGCTGAAATTTGATTGGCCGTTGTAGACTCCGCCCACTTTTTCATTATTTTTTGAATCCAGTCACCCAATGACCTACGGTGCCAAGTTTGGGTATTCTGGCTTAAATACTGTGAGAATGACAGCAATTTAAAAGTTTCTCATTGAAGTCAATAGGAAAAATCTGATTTGTTGTTGTTGGCTCCGCCCACTTTTTAAATTTTTGAATCCAAAGTAATCTATCACCTGATTTCAGCGATTTGAAGCCCCTGACATCAATCATGGCAGCATTTTTCAATTTTCTGAATTTTTTTTTTTCCATATTGAAATCAATGAAAGAAATCTGATTGGTTGTTTTTGGCCCCGCCCACTTTTCAAAATTTTAATCCTAATCCTAAATTGTCCAACTGTACCAAGTTTGGGAAACCTGCCATTAACAGTCTAAGAGCAGCGGCAGTTTGAATTTTTCCCATTTAAACAAATGGCTGAAATTTGATTGGCCGTTGTAGACTCCGCCCACTTTTTCATTATTTTTTGAATCCAGTCACCCAATGACCTACGGTGCCAAGTTTGGGTATTCTGGCTTAAATACTGTGAGAATGCCAGCAATTTAAAAGTTTCTCATTGAAGTCAATAGGGAAAATCTGATTTGTTGTTGTTGGCTCCGCCCACTTTTTAAATTTTTGAATCCAAAGTAATCTATCACCTGATTTCAGCGATTTGAAGCCCCTGACATCAATCATGGCAGCATTTTTCAATTTTCTGAATTTTTTTTTTTCCATATTGAAATCAATGAAAGAAATCTGATTGGTTGTTTTTGGCCCCGCCCACTTTTCAAAATGTTAATCCTAATCCTAAATTGTCCAACTGTACCAAGTTTGGGAAACCTGCCATTAACAGTCTAAGAGCAGCGGCAGTTTGAATTTTTCCCATTTAAACAAATGGCTAAAATTTGATTGGCCGTTGTAGACTCCGCCAACTTTTATAAATTTTGACCTTTGTCTCACACTGACCCATCCTGCCAAGTTTGGGTGCTGTGGCTTAAATACTGTGAGAATGACAGCTGTTTAAAGGTTTCTTATTGAAGTCAATAGGGAAAATCTGATTGGTTGTTTGTAGCTCCGCCCACTTTTTAATGTCCCCAAAATGTGACAGAAATTTTCAGGTTGACCCCATGACTGAGTGACCCAAGTTTGGTGAGTTTCACTCCGAAGCTGTATGAGTGACAAACATTTGCATTTTTCCAATAAAACTCTATGGGAGAAAAAAAGAGGTTTTCGGGGGCCCGCCCCAGGGGCCCGGAGGGTGGGATCGGTTAACAAAGCACAAGCAAGATCCTCGGGTATGTGCCGACCAAGAGTGCAAAGTTCGGTATTTATACTCCTAAATCTGTGGGAGGAGTAGCAATTTGAACGTCTCATTGTAGTCAATGGGGAGAATTTGATTGGTTCTGTGTGGCCCCGCCCACATTTTCGGGTCTCCGAAATGTGCTAACAAATTGCGCGTTGACCCCATGACTAAGTGACCCAAGTTTGGTGACTTTAGTTTAAAATCTGTGCGACTGGGAGCGATTTGAAAATTGTCCCTGTCAAAGTCAATGGGAAAAACATGGATTTTGGGGGCCCTGTCCCAGGGGCCCGGAGGGTGGTATCGGGTAACAAAGCACAAGCAAGGTACTCGGGTGGGTGCCGACCAAGTCTGCAAAGTCTGGAATTTGTACTCCTAAAAATGTGGGAGGAGTAGCAATTTGAAGTTCTCATTAAAGTCAATGGGGAGATTTTGATTGGTTCTGTATGGCCCCGCCCACTTTTTGGGGTCCCCGAAATGTGCCCAAAATTTTCGGGTTGACTCCATGACTAAGTGACCCAAGTTTGGTGACTTTAGCGTCAAAGCTTGGCGAGTGGGAGCGATTTGAAAATTTACCCTGTCAAAGTCTATGGGAAAAAAGGGGGCTTCCGGGGCTCGCCACGGGGGCCCCGGGGGTGGGATCGCTCCACAAAGTAATAGCAATCCGATCGGGTACAATCTGCATGTTTTGGTAAATTTTTGTCTATGTAGTGTAAAAACTGTGGGAGGAGTTAGGGTGGCAAATTTGGCTATAATAATAATAATATATATGTGAGATAATAGTATGTGGTCTTGCTATGCAAGAACACATAACTAGAAAAGGTACAATTTCTGGGGAAATTGTGTGATGTGTTCTTGCCTCCACCAGTAGCTTACAACTGGAGTGGGCGGAGTAACTGGGTGGAGTGTAGACTCCGCCCACTTTTATAAATTTTGACCTTTGTCTCACACTGACCCACCCTGCCGAGTTTGGGTGCTGTGAGAATGACAGCTGTTTAAACGTTTCTTATTGAAGTCAATAGGGAAAATCTGATTGGTTGTTTGTGGCTCCGCCCACTTTTTAGCATCCTCAAAATGAGATATACATTGGCACAGTCCTCCAGTGACCAACTGTGCCAAGTTTCGGGAACCCTGCCATTAACAGTCTAAGAGCAGCGGCAGTTTGAATTTTTCCCATTTAAACAAATGGCTGAAATTTGATTGGCCGTTGTAGACCCCGCCCACTTTTTAATTTTTTTTGACCCCAGTCACCCAATGACCTACGGTGCCTAGTTTGGGTATTCTGGCTTAAATACTGTGAGAATGACAGCAATTTAAAAGTTTCTCATTGAAGTCAATAGGGAAAATCTGATTGGTGGTTTGTAGCTCCGCCCACTTTTTAATGTCCCCCAAAATGTGACAGAAATTTTCAGGTTGACCCCATGACTAAGTGACCCAAGTTTGGTGACTTTAGTTTAAAATCTGTGCGACTGGGAGAGATTTGAAAATTGTCCCTGTCAAAGTCAATGGGAAAAACGTGGATTTTGGGGGCCCTGTCCCAGGGGCCCGGAGGGTGGGATCGGGTAACAAAGCAAAAGGAAGGTACTTGGGTGGGTGCCGACCAAGTCTGCAAAGTTTGGAATTTGTACTCCTAAAAATGTGGGAGAAGTAGCAATTTGAAGGTCTCATTAAAGTCAATGGGGAGATTTTGATTGGTTCTGTGTGGCCCCGCCCACTTTTTGGGGTCCCCGAAATGTGCCCAAAATTTTCGGGTTGACTCCATGACTAAGTGACCCAAGTTTGGTGACTTTAGCCTCAAAGCCTGGCGAGTGGGAGCGATTTGAAAATGTACCCTGTCAAAGTCTATGGGAAAAAAGGGGGCTTCCGGGGCCCGCCACGGGGGCCCCGGGGGTGGGATCGCTCCACAAAGTAATAGCAATCCGATCGGGTACAATCTGCATGTTTTGGTAAATTTTTGTCTATGTAGTGTAAAAACTGTGGGAGGAGTTAGGGTGGCAAATTTGGCTATAATAAGAAGAATAATAATATATATGTGAGATAACAATATGTGGTCTTGCTATGCAAGAACACATAAATATTAAAATAGACAAATCGCCAGGACCAGATGGCATACACCCCCGTATCCTAAGGGAATTAAGTAATGTCATAGCCAGACCCTTATTTCTGATATTTGCAGACTATATACTGACAGGGAATGTCCCACAGGATTGGCGCATAGCAAATGTGGTGCCAATATTTAAAAAGGGTCCAAAAACAGAGCCTGGAAACTATAGGCCGGTAAGTTAACATCTGTTGTGGGTAAACTGTTTGAAGGTTTTCTATGAGATGCTATCTTAGAGCATCTCAATGGAAATAAGCAAATAATGCCATATCAGCATGGCTTCATGAGGGATCGGTCATACGAAACTAATTTAATCAGTTCCTATGAGGAGGTGAGTTCTAGACTTGACAGTGGCGAATCAATGGATGTCGTATATCTGGACTTCTCCAAAGCATTTGACACTGTACCACATAAAAGGTTAGTATATAAAATGAGAATGCTTGGACTGGGAGAAAATGTCTGTATGTGGGTAAGTAACTGGCTCAGTGATAGAAAACAGAGGGTGGTTATTAACGGTACACACTCAGATTGGGTCACTGTCACTAGTGGGGTACCTCAGGGGTCAGTACTGGGCCCTATTCTCTTCAATATATTTATTAATGATCTTGTAGAAGGCTTGGCATAGTAAAATATACATTTTTGCAGATGACACTAAACAGTGTAAAGTAATCAACACTGAAGAGGACAGTATACTACTACAGAGGGATCTGGATAGATTGGAGGTTTGGGCTGATAAGTGGCAGATGAGGTTTAACACTGACAAATGTAAAGTTATGCACATGGGAAGGAATAATGCAAGTCACCCGTACATACTAAATGGTAAAACACTCAGTAACACTGACATGGAAAGGGACCTAGGAATATTCATAAATAGGCAAACTAAGCTGCAGTATCAGGCAGCTGCTGCCAAGGCCAATAAGATAATGGGTTGCATCAGAAGGGGCATAGATGCCCGTGATAAGAACATCGTCCTACCACTTTACAAATCGCTAGTCAGACCACACATGGAGTACTGTGTACAGTTCTGGGCTCCTGTGAACAAGGCAGACATAGCAGAGCTGGAGAGGGTCCAGAGAAGGGTAACTAAATTAATAACTGGAATGGGGCAACTACAGTACCCTGAAAGATTATCAAAATTACGGTTATTCACTTTAGAAAAAAGACGACTGAGGGGAGATCTAATTACTATGTATAAATATATCAGGGGTCAGTACAGAGATCTATCCCATCATCTATTTATCCCCAGGACTGTGACGAGGGAACATCCTCTGCGTCTGGAGGAAAGAAGGTTTGTACACAAACATAGAAGAGGATTCTTTACGGTAAGAGCAGTGAGACTATGGAGCTCTCTGCCTGAGGAGGTGGTGATGGTGAGTACAATAAAGGAATTCAAGAGGGGTCTGGATGTATTTATGGAGGGTAATAATATTACAGGCTATAGCTACTAGAGAGGGGTCGTTGATCCAGGGAGTTATTCTGATTGCCTGATTGGAGTCGGGAAGGAATTTTTTATTCCCCTAAAGTGGGGAAAATTGGCTTCTACCTCACAGGTTTTTTGCCTTCCTCTGCATCAACTTGCAGAATGACAGGCCGAACTGGATGACCAAATGTCTATTTTTGGCCTTATGTACTATGTTACTATGTTTTTACAGCCCTCTAGCCCTTACTACGACGAAGTTTGGGTCCCCATTGAATTCTATGGGGTTCGGGGTCAAGCTCGGGTAAAGTTTGGGTATCCGAACCGAACTTTGAACCAAAGTTTGGCCAAACCCATTGAACCTGAACATCCACGGGTTTGCTCATCCCTAGTGTCAACCCACAGAATAAACTAAAGGAACAAACATTGACAAAATTGTTGTTGTTTTTTGCCCACTTTACCGAGAGAGCAATATCAAATTATAAATTTTTTGGGCTTGGTAGAGTCAAAATTGCGCAAATCAATTTTACCATCTTTGGATTAACTTCAGATCAACCAGAGAAAAAACAAAACAAAGTGATATGCAACTGAAAGTGACTCAAGAGAATTAGAAAATCCCACCCAGGATTACACTTATCTAAATATGCAAGCTAACTCTTTCCAGAAGGACAAGATAACCAAAAACTTGCTTTCCTCAGTTAACTAGCCTTGTGGGAGAGAACTCTTGACTGCCCAGATATTGTCAATGGGTGGTTAATAATTGGTCTGTACAGACTAGTTGCAAGATAATAATTAGAGATGAGCAAATTTAAGGTGACGAAGTGGAATTCGATCCGAACTTCAGGAATAATTTGATTCACACCGAATCCGAATTTTTTTACGCTTCGTGGTAACGAATCACATTATTTCCTAAAATAGATGCTTCATGTGTGAGGACATGGAGCAAGGAACTCTGGGAAGGTAGGATCACCCATAATACC
Organism: Bufo gargarizans; assembly: GCF_014858855.1. Taxonomy (NCBI): domain Eukaryota; kingdom Metazoa; phylum Chordata; class Amphibia; order Anura; family Bufonidae; genus Bufo; species Bufo gargarizans. The sequence continues at coordinate 31,584 of NW_025334341.1, forward strand.
ATGCATGCAGCCAATCAGCAGCCAGCCAGCCCTGTGATGTCACAGCCTGATAAATAGCCTCAGCCATCTTGGATTCTGCCATTTTCCAGTGTACTTAGTGCAGAGCGAAACGTCAGAAGGTGCTAGGGACAGTGCTAGGAAAGACTTCATTGTGCTAAAAAAACTATTTACAAGAGCAGGGAAAGATTATTTAAGGTGTAGGGAAAGAATAGGGAGAAATCATTCCACAGCAGAAGTTACAGCCTGGGTAATAGGAACAACCCTGCTACACCTTGCTGAACTGACTGGGGATCCAAATTGCCATTATACTGCTCAGTAATTCCAGCAAACCGTTCTTGTTAATGGTGTGCAAGTGCTGTTTGATGCAAGGAAATATTTATATGTCTTATTTGCCCTTGTGCAGTGCAGTTATATGTTCTAAAGCATTTTTTGGCTTGTATTATTGGGAAAAAGGGCTTATTATTAGAGTTGAGCGAACAACTGGATGTTCGGGTTCGAGAAGTTCGGCCGAACTACCCGGAAATGTTCGGGTTCGGGATCCGAACCCGATCCGAACTTCGTCCCGAACCCGAACCCCATTGAAGTCAATGGGGACCCGAACTTTTCGGCACTAAAACGGCTGTAAAACAGCCCAGGAAAGGGCTAGAGGGCTGCAAAAGGCAGCAACATGTAGGTAAATCCCCTGCAAACAAATGTGGATAGGGAAATGAATTAAAATTAAAATTAAATAAATAAAAATTAACCAAAATCAATTGGAGAGAGGTCCCATAGCAGAGAATCTGGCTTCCCATCACCCACCACTGGAAAAGTCCATTCTCAGATATTTAGGCCCCGGCACCCAGGCAGAGGAGAGAGGTCCCGTAACAGACAATCTGGCTTCATGTCAGCAGAGAATCAGTCTTCATGTCATAGCAGAGAATCAGGCTTCACGTCACCCACCACTGCAGCAGTCCATTTTCATAAATTTAGGCCCAGCACCCAGGCAGAGGAGAGAGGTCCCGTAACAGACAATCTGGCTTCATGTCAGCAGAGAATTAGTCTGCATGTCATAGCAGAGAATGAGGCTTCACGTCACCCACCACTGTAAGAGTCCATTTTCATAAATTTAGGCCCAGCACCCAGGCAGAGGAGAGAGGTCCCGTAACAGACAATCTGGCTTCATGTCAGCAGAGAATCAGTCTTCATGTCATAGCAGAGAATCAGGCTTCACGTCACCCACCACTGCAACAGTCCATTTTCATAAATTTAGGCCCAGCACCCAGGCAGAGGAGAGAGGTCCCGTAACAGACAATCTGGCTTCATGTCAGCAGAGAATTAGTCTGCATGTCATAGCAGAGAATGAGGCTTCACATCAGCCACCACTGCAACAGTCCATTGGCATATATTTAGGCCCAGCACACAGGCAGAGGAGAGAGGTCCCGTAACAGAGGATCTGGCTTCATGTCAGCAGAGAATCAGTCTGCATGTCATAGCAGAAAATCAGGCTTCACGTCAGCCACCACTGTAAGAGTCCATTTTCATAAATTTAGGCCCAGCACCCAGGCAGAGGAGAGAGGTCCCGTAACAGAGGATCTGGCTTCATGTCAGCAGAGAATCAGTCTGCATGTCATAGCAGAAAATCAGGCTTCACGTCACCCAGCACTGTAAGAGTCCATTTTCATAAATTTAGGCCCAGCACCCAGGCAGAGGAGAGAGGTCCCGTAACAGACAATCTGGCTTCATGTCAGCAGAGAATCAGTCTTCATGTCATAGCAGAGAATCAGGCTTCACGTCACCCACCACTGCAACAGTCCATTTTCATAAATTTAGGCCCAGCACCCAGGCAGAGGAGAGAGGTCCCGTAACAGACAATCTGGCTTCATGTCAGCAGAGAATTAGTCTGCATGTCATAGCAGAGAATGAGGCTTCACATCAGCCACCACTGCAACAGCCCATTGGCATATATTTAGGCCCAGCACACAGGCAGAGGAGAGAGGTCCCGTAACAGAGGATCTGGCTTCATGTCAGCAGAGAATCAGTCTGCATGTCATAGCAGAAAATCAGGCTTCACGTCACCCAGCACTGTAAGAGTCCATTTTCATAAGATTTAGGCCCAGCACCCAGGCAGAGGAGAGAGGTCCCGTAACAGACAATCTGGCTTCATGTCAGCAGAGAATTAGTCTGCATGTCATAGCAGAGAATGAGGCTTCACGTCAGCCACCACTGCAACAGTCCATTGGCATATATTTAGGCCCAGCACACAGGCAGAGGAGAGAGGTCCCGTAACAGAGGATCTGGCTTCATGTCAGCAGAGAATCAGTCTGCATGTCATAGCAGAAAATCAGGCTTCACGTCAGCCACCACTGTAAGAGTCCATTTTCATAAATTTAGGCCCAGCACCCAGGCAGAGGAGAGAGGTCCCGTAAAAGAGGATCTGGCTTCATGTCAGCAGAGAATCAGTCTGCATGTCATAGCAGAAAATCAGGCTTCACGTCACCCAGCACTGTAAGAGTCCATTTTCATAAATTTAGGCCCAGCACCCAGGCAGAGGAGAGAGGTCCCGTAACAGACAATCTGGCTTCATGTCAGCAGAGAATCAGTCTTCATGTCATAGCAGAGAATCAGGCTTCACGTCACCCACCACTGCAACAGTCCATTTTCATAAATTTAGGCCCAGCACCCAGCAGAGGAGAGAGGTCCCGTAACAGACAATCTGGCTTCATGTCAGCAGAGAATTAGTCTGCATGTCATAGCAGAGAATGAGGCTTCACATCAGCCACCACTGCAACAGTCCATTGGCATATATTTAGGCACAGCACACAGGCAGAGGAGAGAGGTCCCGTAACAGAGGATCTGGCTTCATGTCAGCAGAGAATCAGTCTGCATGTCATAGCAGAAAATCAGGCTTCACGTCAGCCACCACTGTAAGAGTCCATTTTCATAAATTTAGGCCCAGCACCCAGGCAGAGGAGAGAGGTCCCGTAAAAGAGGATCTGGCTTCATGTCAGCAGAGAATCAGTCTGCATGTCATAGCAGAAAATCAGGCTTCACGTCACCCAGCACTGTAAGAGTCCATTTTCATAAATTTAGGCCCAGCACCCAGGCAGAGGAGAGAGGTCCCGTAACAGACAATCTGGCTTCATGTCAGCAGAGAATCAGTCTTCATGTCATAGCAGAGAATCAGGCTTCACGTCACCCACCACTGCAACAGTCCATTTTCATAAATTTAGGCCCAGCACCCAGGCAGAGGAGAGAGGTCCCGTAACAGACAATCTGGCTTCATGTCAGCAGAAAATTAGTCTGCATGCCATAGCAGAGAATGAGGCTTCACATCAGCCACCACTGCAACAGTCCATTGGCATATATTTAGGCACAGCACACAGGCAGAGGAGAGAGGTCCCGTAACAGAGGATCTGGCTTCATGTCAGCAGAGAATCAGTCTGCATGTCATAGCAGAAAATCAGGCTTCACGTCACCCAGCACTGTAAGAGTCCATTTTCATAAATTTAGGCCCAGCACCCAGGCAGAGGAGAGAGGTCCCGTAACAGACAATCTGGCTTCATGTCAGCAGAGAATTAGTCTGCATGTCATAGCAGAGAATGAGGCTTCACATCAGCCACCACTGCAAAAGTCCATTGGCATATATTTAGGCCCAGCACACAGGCAGAGGAGAGAGGTCCCGTAACAGAGTATCTGGCTTCATGTCAGCAGAGAATCAGTCTGCATGTCATAGCAGAAAATCAGGCTTCACGTCAGCCACCACTGCAACAGTCCATTGTCAGATATTTAGGCCCAGCACCCAGGCAGAGGAGAGAGGTCCCGTAACAGAGGATCTGTCTTCATGTCAGCAGAGAATTAGTCTGCATGTCATAGCAGAGAATCAGGCTTCACGTCACCCAACATTGGAACAGTCCATTGGCATATATTTAGGCCCCGGCACCCAGACAGAGGAGAGGTTCATTCAACTTTGGGTAGCCTCGCAATATAATGGTAAAATGAAAATAAAAATAGGATTGAATGAGGAAGTGCCCTGGAGTCCAATAATATATGGTTAAGGGGAGGTAGTTAATGTCTAATCTGGACAAGGGACGGACAGGTCCTGTGGGATCCATGCCTGGTTCATTTTTATGAACGTCAGCTTGTCCACATTGTCTGTAATGACGCCCCCTGCCGTGCTGAATACACGTTCAGACAAAACGCTGGCCGCCGGGCAGGCCAGCACCTCCAAGGCATAAAAGGCTCGCTCTGGCCACGTGGACAATTTAGAGATCCAGAAGTTGAATGGGGCCGAACCATCAGTCAGTACGTGGAGGGGTGTGCACACGTACTGTTCCACCATGTTAGTGAAATGTTGCCTCCTGCTAACACGTTGCGTATCAGGTGGTGGTGCAGTTAGCTGTGGCGTGTTGACAAAAGTTTTCCACATCTCTGCCATGCTAACCCTGCCCTCAGAGGAGCTGGCCGTGACACAGCTGCCTTGGCGACCTCTTGCTCCTCCTCTGCCTTGGCCTTGGGCTTCCACTTGTTCCCCTGTGACATTTGGGAATGCTCTCAGTAGCGCGTCTACCAACGTGCGCTTGTACTCGCGCATCTTCCTATCACGCTCCAGTGCAGGAAGTAAGGTGGGCACAATGTCTTTGTAGCGTGGATCCAGCAGGGTGGCAACCCAGTAGTCCGCACAGGTTAAAATGTGGGCAACTCTGCTGTCGTTGCGCAGGCACTGCAGCATGTAGTCGCTCATGTGTGCCAGGCTGCCCAGGGGTAAGGACAAGCTGTCCTCTGTGGGAGGCGTATCGTCATTGTCCTGCCTTTCCCCCCAGCCACACACCAGTGATGGACCCGAGCTGCGTTGGGTGCCACCCCGCTGTGACCATGCTTCATCCTCATCCTCCTCCACCTCCTCCTCATCCTCGTCCTCCTCGTCCTCCAGTAGTGGGCCCTGTCTGGCCACATTTGTACCTGGCCTCTGCTGTTGCCAAAAACCTCCCTCTGAGTCACTTCGAAGAGACTGGCCTGAAAGTGCTAAAAATGACCCCTCTTCCTCCTCCTCCTTCTCCTGGGCCACCTCCTCTTCCATCATCGCCCTAAGTGTTTTCTCAAGGAGACATAGAAGTGGTATTGTAACGCTGATAACGGCGTCATCGCCACTGGCCATGTTGGTGGAGTACTCGAAACAGCGCAACAGGGCACACAGGTCTCGCATGGAGGCCCAGTCATTGGTGGTGAAGTGGTGCTGTTCTGTAGTGCGACTGACCCGTGCGTGCTGCAGCTGAAACTCCACTATGGCCTGCTGCTGCTCGCACAGTCTGTCCAGCATGTGCAAGGTGGAGTTCCACCTGGTGGGCACGTCGCATATGAGGCGGTGAGCGGGAAGGCCGAAGTTACGCTGTAGCGCAGACAGGCGAGCAGCAGCAGGATGTGAACGCCGGAAGCGCGAACAGACGGCCCGCACTTTATGCAGCAGCTCTGACATGTCGGGGTAGTTGTGAATGAACTTCTGCACCACTAAATTCAGCACATGCGCCAAGCAAGGGATGTGCGTCAAATTGGCTAGTCCCAGAGCTGCAACGAGATTTCGCCCATTATCACACACCACCAGGCCGGGCTTGAGGCTCACCGGCAGCAACCACTCGTCGGTCTGTTGTTCTATACCCCGCCACAACTCCTGTGCGGTGTGGGGCCTGTCCCCCAAACATATGAGTTTCAGAATGGCCTGCTGACGTTTACCCCGGGCTGTGCTGAAGTTGGTGGTGAAGGTGTGTGGCTGACTGGATGAGCAGGTGGAAGAAGAGGAGGAGGAAGCCGAGAAGGAGGAGGTGGCAACAGGAGGCAAAGAATGTTGCCCTGCGATCCTTGGCGGCGGAAGGACGTGCGCTAAACAGCTCTCCGCCTGGGGCCCAGCTGCCACTACATTTACCCAGTGTGCAGTTAGGGAGATATAGTGTCCCTGGCCGTGCTTACTGGTCCACGTATCTGTGGTTAGGTGGACCTTGCTACAGATGGCGTTGCGCAGTGCACACTTGATTTTATCGGATACTTGGTTGTGCAGGGAAGGCACGGCTCTCTTGGAGAAGTAGTGCCGGCTGGGAACAACATACTGTGGGACAGCAAGCGACATGAGCTGTTTGAAGCTGTCTGTGTCCACCAGCCTAAATGACAGCATTTCATAGGCCAGTAGTTTAGAAATGCTGGCATTCAGGGCCAGGGATCGAGGGTGGCTAGGTGGGAATTTACGCTTTCTATCAAATGTTTGTGAGATGGAGAGCTGAACGCTGGCGTGTGACATGGTTGAGACGCTTGGTGACGGAGGTGGTGGTGGTGGTGGTGTTGGTGGTACATCCCCTGTTTGCTGGGCGGCAGGTGCCAACGTTCCTTCAGAGGCAGAGGAAGAGGCCGAGGCGGCAGCAGCAGAAGAGGTAGCAGGGGGAGCAGCAGAAGAGGTAGCAGGGGGAGCCTGAGTGACTTCCTTGTTTTTAAGGTGTTTACTCCACTGCAGTTCATGCTTTGCATGCAGGTGCCTGGTCATGCAGGTTGTGCTCAGGTTCAGAACGTTAATGCCTCGCTTCAGGCTCTGATGGAACAGCGTGCAAACCACTCGGGTCTTGTCGTCAGCACATTGTTTAAAGAAGTGCCATGTCAGGGAACTCCTTGAAGCTGCCTTTGGGGTGCTCGGTCCCAGATGGCGGCGGTCAGTAGCAGGCGGAGTCTCTTGGCGGCGGGTGTTCTGCTTTTGCCCACTGCTCCCTCTTTTGCTACGCTGTTGGCTCGGTCTCACCACTGCCTCTTCCTCCGAACTGTGAAAGTCAGTGGCACGACCTTCATTCCATGTGGGGTCTAGGACCTCATCGTCCCCTGCATCGTCTTCCACCCAGTCTTGATCCCTGACCTCCTGTTCAGTCTGCACACTGCAGAAAGACGCAGCAGTTGGCACCTGTGTTTCGTCATCATCAGAGACATGCTGAGGTGGTATTCCCATGTCCTCATCATCAGGAAACATAAGTGGTTGTGCGTCAGTGCATTCTATGTCTTTCACCGCTGGGGAAGGGCTAGGTGGATGCCCTTGGGAAACCCTGCCAGCGGATTCTTCAAACAGCATAAGAGACTGCTGCATAACTTGAGGCTGAGACAGTTTCCCTGGTATGCATGGGGGTGATGTGACAGACTGATGGGGTTGGTTTTCAGGTGCCATCTGTGCGCTTTCTGCAGAAGACTGGGTGGGAGATAATGTGAACGTGCTGGATCCACTGTCGGCCACCCAATTGACTAATGCCTGTACCTGCTCAGGCCTTACCATCCTTAGAACGGCATTGGGCCCCACCATATATCGCTGTAAATTCTGGCGGCTACTGGGACCTGAGGTAGTTGGTACACTAGGACGTGTGGATGTGGCAGAACGGCCACGTCCTCTCCCAGCACCAGAGGGTCCACTAACACCACCACGACCATGTCCGCGTCCGCGTCCCTTACTAGATGTTTTCCTCATTGTTATGGTTCACCACAACAACAAAAATATTATTTGGCCCAATGTATTGTATTCAAATTCAGCGGGATATAAATTTGAGGCCTAGTATTTAGGCGCTGGGTGACCGGTAGGGATTTAGTGACAGAATTAGACTTGGAAATGCACAGTAGCGTGTGTGTGAAGTTATTCTGAATGACCCTATGTGCACCTTGAATATTATATACCCTTTTAGGGATAGATTTCAAATAGCTCTGATATAGCAGAAACCACTAAATTATGAAATTGCTAAATTGGGAATTGTATTTCAACCCAGAACAAAAAATGTGCTTTGACGGACACTAAATAACTTGCCCAGCCACAACAGTACAGCGGTAACGACAGATGTAGCGGGATATAAATTTGAGGCCTAGTATTTAGGCGCTGGGTGACCGGTATGGATTTACTAACAGAATTAGACTTGGAAATGCACAGTAGCGTGTGTGTGTGAAGTTATTCTGAATGACCCTATGTGCACCTTGAATATTATATACCCTTTTAGGGATAGATTTCAAATAGCTCTGATATAGCAGAAACCACTAAATTATGAAATTGCTAAATTGGGAATTGTATTTCAACCCAGAACAAAAAATGTGCTTTGGCGGACACTAAATAACTTGCCCAGCCACAACAGGACAGCGGTAACGACAGATTTAGCGGGATATAAATTTGAGGCCTAGTATTTAGGCGCTGGGTGACCGGTATGGATTTACTGACAGAATTAGACTGGGATATGGCCAAAAAATAACCACACTATTGCTGGTTAAATGCACTTGGTGTGACAGCTTGACCAACCACACTACTGAGGGTTAAATGCACTTGGTGACGGGCGCAGCTTGCCCCTGATGTAGTATATGGCCAAAAAATGAACAGACTATTGCTGGTTAAATGCACTTGGTGTGACAGCTTGACCAACCACACTACTGAGGGTTAAATGCACTTGGTGACGGGCGCAGCTTGCCCCTGATGTAGTATATGGCCAAAAAATGAACAGACTATTGCTAGTTAAATGCACTTGGTGACGGGCGCAGCTTGCCCCTGATTTAGTATATGGCCAAAAAATTAACAGACTATTGCTGGTTAAATGCACTTGGTGTGACAGCTTCACCCTGATTTAGGCTTTAGCCAAAAAACAATCACACCATTGAGGGTTAAATGCACTTGGTGACAGGCGCAGCTTGCCCCTGATGTAGTATATGGCCAAAAAATAAACAGACTATTGCTGCTTAAATGCACTTGGTGTGACAGCTTGACCAACCACACTACTGAGGGTTAAATGCACTTGGTGACGGGCGCAGCTTGCCCCTGATGTAGTATATGGCCAAAAAATGAACAGACTATTGCTGGTTAAATGCACTTGGTGACGGGCGCAGCTTGCCCCTGATTTAGTATATGGCCAAAAAATTAACAGACTATTGCTGGTTAAATGCACTTGGTGTGACAGCTTCACCCTGATGTAGGCTTTAGCCAAAAAACAACCACACCACTGAGGGTTAAATGCACTTGGTGACAGGCGCAGCTTGCCCCTGATGTAGTATATGGCCAAAAAATAAACAGACTATTGCTGGTTAAATGCACTTGGTGTGACAGCTTCACCCTGATGTAGGCTTTAGCCAAAAAACAACCACACCATTGAGGGTTAAATGCACTTGGTCGCAGCTTGTGCTGGCGCACCACAAGACACAAAATGGCCGCCGATCACCCCAGAAAAAAGTGACTGACAAACGGTCTGGGCAGCCTAAAAACAGTGAGCAATTGAATTTCAGCAGCTCAATGATCCACAGCTGCAGATCGATCAGTTAATCAAGTCCTTTGGAGGAGTTAATCTGCCTAATCTCGCCCTACTGTCGCAGCCGCAACCTCTCCCTACGCTAATCAGAGCAGAGTGACGGGCGGCGCTATGTGACTCCAGCTTAAATAGAGGCTGGGTCACATGGTGCTCTGGCCAATCACAGCCATGCCAATAGTAGGCATGGCTGTGACGGCCTCTTGGGGCAAGTAGTATGACGCTTGTTGATTGGCTGCTTTGCAGCCTTTCAAAAAGCGCCAAGAAAGCGTCACAAACGCGCCAAGAAAGCGACGAACACCGAACCCGAACCCGGACTTTTACGAAAATGTCCGGGTTCGGGTCCGTGTCACGGACACCCCAAAATTCGGTACGAACCCGAACTATACAGTTCGAGTTCGCTCATCCCTACTTATTATCCATTGTGTGGTGAAGTGCGAAAATTACAGCCCTATTTGCTGTTTATTAGTGGCAAAAGTAAAATATATTTGCCGTTCAGCAGTGAAGTTATATGTTTTAAAGCCCTTTTTGTTGTGTATGAGTGGCAAAAGAAAAACATATTTGCCGTTCAGCCGTGCAGTTATGTTTTAAAGCCTTTTGTGGCATGTATAATTGGAAAAAATAAGAGCCTATTTGCCGTTCAGCAGTGCAGTTATATGTTTTGGTTGTGTATTAGTGGCAAAAGAAAAACATATTTGCTGTTCAGCGAAGCAGTTATATGTTCTAAAGCCTTTTGTGGCGTGTATAAGTGGAAAAAAATAAGTGCCTATTTGCCGCTCAGCGGTGCAGTTATAATATATGTTCTAAAGCACTTTTTGTCATGTAATAGTGGCAAAATAAAAATATATTTGCCATTCAGCAGTGCAGTTATATGTTCTAAAGGCCTTTTTGTTGTCTATGAGTGGCAAAAGAAAAACATATTTGCCGCTCAGCGGTGCAGTTATATGTTTTAAAGCCTTTTGTGGCGTGTATAAGTGAAAAAAAGGGTCTATTGGCCGTTCAGTGTTTCAGTTATAAATTCTAAAGCCCTTTTTGCTGTGTATTAGTGGCACAAGTAAAATATATTTGCCGTTCAGCAGTGCAGTTATATGTTCTAAAGCCCTTTTTGGCGTATTATTAATGGCAAAAGTAAAACATGTTTGCCGTTCAGCGGTGCAGGTATAGGTTCTAAAGCCTTCTGTTAAATGTATTAGTGGAAAAAAATAAAGGCTTATTTGCCGTTTAGCTGTGCTTTTATATGTTCTAAAGCTCTTTTTGTCGTGTATTAGTGGCAAAAGAAAAATATATTTGCCGTTCAGCAGTGCAGTTATATGTTCTAAAGTCCTTTTTGGCATGTATTAGTGGCAAAAGTAAAACATGTTTGCCGTTCAGCGGTGCAGGTATAGGTTCTAAAGCCTTCTGTGAAATGTATAAGTGGAAAAAAATAAAGACTTATTTGCCGCTCAGCAGTGCAGTTATAATATATGTTCTAAAGCACTTTTTGTCATGTAATAGTGGCAAAATAAAAATATATTTGCCGTTCAGCAGTGCAGTTATATGTTCTAAAGGCCTTTTGTTGTGTATGAGTGGCAAAAGAAAAACGTATTTGCCGTTCAGCGGTGCAGTTATATGTTTTAAAGCCTTTTGTGGCATGTATAAGTGGAAAAAAAGGGCCTATTTGCCGTTCAGCGGTTCAGTTATATATTCTAAAGTCCTTTTTGGCGTGTATTAGTGGCAAAAGTAAAACATGTTTGCCGTTCAGCGGTGCAGGTATAGGTTCTAAAGCTTTCTGTGAAATGTATAAGTGGGTTAAAAATAAATACTTATTTGCCAATCAGCAGTGCAGTTACATGTTCTAAAGCCCTTTTTGTCATGTATTAGTGCAAAAGAAAAATATATTTGCCGTGCGGCGGTGCAGTTATATATTCTAAAGCCCTTTTTGTCGTGTATTAGTGGTAAAAGAAAAATATATTTGCCATTCAGCTGTGCATTTATATGTTCTAGAGCCCTTTTTGTCGTGTATTAGTGGTAAAAGAAAAGTATATTTGCTGTTCAGCGGTGCAGTTATATGTTCTAAAGCACTTTTTGTCGTGTATTAGCAGCAGAAGAAATATATATTTGCCGTTCAGTGGTGCAGTAATATGTTCTAAATCTTTATGTGGTGTGTATAAGTGGAATAAAATAAGGGCATATTTGCCGTTCAGCAGTGCATTTATATGTTCTAAAGCCATTTTTGTTGTGTATTAGTGGGGAGAAAAAAAGGACTTATTAGCCGTTCTGTGGTGAAGAGAGAAAATGACAGACTTTTTTGGGGTGTTTTAATTTCCTTATTTATTTATTTGATCTAATAGTATGTCAGACAGAGAAGTGACAGGCCCTGCACAGGGGAGTAGCAGAGACGTAAATGTTTCAGGCGCAGGCACAGGTCGCAGAAGAGTAAGCAGGCATGGCAGCAGGAGTTGCAGAAAGAGGCCTGAGCTCCCGGTGTTATCTAGTGGTCGTGTCTTGACTAGCAACCCAGCTGTTCTTGAATTGTTGACCAAGTGACATCAGACACTCCCATCCAAGAGTCAATGGATTCGTCAGACACAACCCTTAGTTGGCATGGCCCAGGAACAGGTCCTGTGCCCTCATCTGTCCTCAACCTGCCTCTGTCCTTTTATGTTCCCTCAGCCAGAGAAGTATTGCATGCTGTGAGGACAAGCTACTAGAAGGTAGTCAGCAGCTACTTGCAGCTACTTGCAGCTACTGTGGTCTTCTGATGTTGCCGCCACCTCCACTCTCTATCACTGTGCCACTCTGTGGCCTACTGATGCTTCCGCCACCTCCACACTGTCATTGTGCCACTTTGCGGCCTCCTGCTGATGTTGCCACCACCTTCAGACTCTGTCATTGGGCCACTCAGTGGTCCCCTCATGCTGCTACACCTCACCACTATGTCATAGAGCCACTCTGTGGACTTCTAATGCTGTTCCCACCCTCCCCATTTCATGACTTGGCCACTATTTTGCATTTCGGCCTGGCTAACATCATAATTTATTTGACTCTTCTTCTAAACTGTCAGAAGGAAGGAAAAATGAGACACACAATGGATCCTGTCTGTGTAGCAGCTGTATGACCTGTATACCTGTATGGTCCTATCAGAATTGGCTTGTGATTTGGCAGCCAAAACAGGAGTGGGTACAAAACACAGAAGATATGCAAATATTCCATGCACGTGTCATCTCTGTTTTGGATCCACTCCTGTTTTTTTTTTTTACATTAGCAATACTGATGGATTACTGACCAAATGCTGACCGAGTGAGGGCGGATGCTCCACAGACAGGAACTGTTTTTTGGGGGTTATTGTTCTGACGGATCAGAGGAAGGGCAAAATAATCAGTGACGTCCACACAAACATACTGCTGACACCCTCTCCACTCTGTCGGGGGGCTTTACTTGTATAAGCATTTAATAGAACAGGTTCTGTAGACATCTATGTGAAATCAGCTGATGACAGTGTAAAAGGAGTGCGCTTCTTCTTGATGCTAACATTGACCTGTGAGTTCATACATGAGTTATTTGGTCAGTTTTGGCCCCATGACTGCCTAAATAAGTGAAGTGTGCAGTGATTCTAAGAGCGACGCCTTTCATCTGCATGTCATACTGACTCACAGTATTGTTTCACTACCACAGCAGACTCCCTATGCGTGTTACTGCAAGGCACAGTGTTCTACACCACTATACAGGCTCTCTGCAGCCAGGAAATAGCTGTTTTTAACACGATTCCCCGCAAATAAATTTGGATCCAACCAAATTTTTTCAAAAAATTCGGTAAACCGGCTCATCTCTAATAGTAATGTATTACCACGGTGGCCTGGTGCACTGTATGCCTAAAAGGCTGTACCTCTTTGGTGCAGATTGCTGGTAACTGTTATAGAAGCCATCAAAGGTACCCCTGTTAATGTTCCCTTGTGGAATTAGTTAATAGTTAAAATAGTCATATTAAATAAAATAAAAAGTTAAAAGTAAAAAAATACACCTTTTTTACATTGGATCAAAAATCTTTTTGACCAGCCTGTTTTAGTCCTTACTAACCAAGTATTTTTCTTGCTTTTTTTCATCGTCGCGTTCCAAGAGCTATAATTTTTATTTTTTTTCTGTCTATATAGCTTTAGGAGGGCTTGTTTTTTGCAGAACAAGTTGTAGTTTTTTATGCCACCATTTTGGGGTACACATAATTTTTTGATTAACTTTCATTAACTCTTTCTGGGAGGGAGATAGGAAAAACAGAAATACTGCCACTGCGTTTTTACATTATAAATTTTATGGCATTTATTTATCAGTATAAATAACATAATATATTTATTCTTTGGGTCACTATGATTACATCAATACCAAATACATATAGTCTTTATTACGTTTTAATCCTTTTTTGCAATTAAACACCTTTTTTTAAAAGAAAAAAATGTTTCTGCATTGCCGCTTCCCAAGACCCATAACTTTGTTATTTTTCTTTATATAGAGTTGTGTGAGGACTTTATTTTAGCGGGACAACTTATTTTTCCCATTGATATCATTTTGGAGTAAATGGCACTTTTGATCGCTTTCTGTCATTTAAAAAAAAAAAAAAATCACGGCATTCACCATAGTGGATAATGTACATGATATTTATGTAGTCCAGGTCATTACGGATGTGCCAATACCAAACATATGGGGGGAGATATTTTTTTTTGCAATTTTTTCCATTGAAAATCGTATTTTGAGTGGAAAAAAGTATACTTTTTTATGGTATTTTTGTAATTGAGCAACAACAGAAAAATGAAGTTCACACAGTACCATTATAAAAATATATAAATTTGTATTGTAACATAATTAAAGAATATATAAGCCATTAAAAAGGGGAGGGAAAGTGACAGAAAGAATGCCATCCTAGCGCTGCACACATACCAAAAAAGGTAATAAGTGTATGTCAATAAATTATAATTACAGCGCATTTAAACAATGATAAATAAGTTATTCATAACGTGGTTCAATTTATAGTACCTGGTTGCCCAAGCCACTCCCTTAACCAAGCAGAGAAAAACAATGGATTTAAATGGCAGTGCACAGCAGAGGAAAAAATAAGGGTTTAAATGGCAGTACTAAAAGGCAAACACTTAACTTTTAAGGATCTCTGCTTCAAACCACCTGCTATCACTCCCACGAAATCACACTCAGCACCAGAAGTCCAGTTCTTTAAACTCCACTTAATCAGAAGCCACTTGGCACAGCAAGCCTCAGGAAAAGCAAGCTCTGGGAGAGTTCACTGGTTCAATTTATAGCACCTGGTTGCCCAAGCTTTTGGGCCAATCTTTTCCTGCACGTAGGTCAACCTGATGATGGTTGAAGATAACTCTTCACCAAATTATCGCATAAAGTATTCGCTCTACGGGCCGCGATCAAGGGTAATGCAGATAAAAGTTTTTCCAAAACTGGATCTGTCAATAATATGGGCCAATATCCAGCCAAAAGTTTCCTCATCTCCTCCCAACGAGAATGGTATGAAGTTACATGCCTGATTTTATTATCTGTCACTTTGTCCTTCTTTGGCCGTAGTAAATCCACTTGTTTATGCGACTTTGCTCTCCAATATGCCTTCTTAATGGATCGATAGCTATAACCTCTTCTAAGAAAGCGATTTTTCAAGTCACTAGCTTGTCTCTCAAAAGTTGCATCATCAGAGAATATCCGTTGGATGCGTAGGAATTGACCAACCGGGATTGCATTAATCATGTTTCTGGGATGTAAAGAAGATGCATGTAAATATGCATTTACAGCAGTCTCCTTCTGGTGGACATCAGTCTTAATGTGTCCCCCTGCATCTCTGATCACGGATATGTCTAAAAAAATCCACTTTATCTCTATGATATGTATAAGTAAGTTTGATTTTCCCAGAATTGCTGTTCAGGATTTTAAAGACATTTTAAAGAAATGTAATTGTCCTTCAGTTCCCTGACAGATCATAAAAACGTCATCAATGTACCGCACCCAAAAAATTACGCAGTCAATGATGACGTGTCTGTCTGACAGGAAAAAGGTCCCTCTCCCACAGCCCCAGGAACAGATTTGCATAAGAGGGCGCACATGCCACCCCCATTGCGGTCCCCTGGAGCTGCAGGAAGAAGGACCTATTGAAAGAGAAAAAGTTATTTGTAAGAACAAAGTTTAGAAGCTGTAGCAGAAAAGAGACCAATTCCTTTGTTACATTATTGGCTGAGAGAAAGTATTCCACTGCCTGTAAACCATCAGAATGTTGGATATTCGTTTAGAGGGACTCTACGTTGCATGTAACCATAAGGGTGTCCTCCTCTAAAAGAATTCCCTGTATTTTTTTAGAAAATCTGATGTGTCCCTGACATATTGGTAAGGTTTTAACGATAAGTTACTAGACTCTCATCTCAAACCTACAAACATTTTCTATCATACTATTACATCCAGATATGATGGGCCTACCTGGGGGTACATATTTTTGGGTAATAAGTAAAGGGTAGGAATGGAAGGTTCCTGGATAACAAGGGCTTCATATAATTGTTTGGGCGGTCCTTGATGATGAGGAGGTGGCATTTCAGAGAAGACTGTTCAGAAATCTTTAATACAGAAGGCGTACAACTGGCCCTCCGTGTTTTGGAGGACCTGTTGTTGGAACAAGAGTAGAGTTGAGCGGACACCTGGATGTTTGGGTTCGACGGGTTCGGCCGAAATTCAGAAAAAAATTCGAGTTTGGCACCCGAACAAACTTTTAAGCACTAAAATGGCTGTAAAAATTTAATGAAAAGGGCTAGAGGGCTGCAAATGGCATCAAAATGTGGTTAAGAGTATGGCAACTGCTCTGCAAACAAATGTGGATAAGGAAATGACTTTAAATAACATAAAATACATCAAATAAAAAATAATAATCTTGATCTAGGAGGACGAGGTCCATATGGAGTAGGAGGTTGAGGTGGCGGTGGATGTGGCGGTGTAGGTGGAAGCGGCGGTGGGGGAGGAAGTAGCCTACACATGCTGGCCAGACGATAGTGAGCAGCAGCAGGCGATAGTGGAGTTTCAGCTGCAGCACGCACGGGTGAGTCACTCAGCGGAACAGCACCATTTCCCCACCAATGACTGGGCCTCCATGCGAGACCTGTGTTCCTTGTTGCGCTGCTTCAATTACTCCACCAACATGGCCAGTGCCGATAACGTCGTTCTCAGCGTAACTATCCCACTTCTATGCCTCCTTGAAAAAACGCTGCTGGTGATGATGGAAGAGGATGTGGCACAGGAGGAGGAGGAAGAGGGATCATTTCATAGGGTTTCTGGCCAGTCATTCCCAAGTGGCTCCGAGGGTGGGTTCCTGCATCCACAAATGCCAGGTACACAATTGTTCAGCCAGGGCACAGTTCTGGAGGATGAGGAGGTGGAGGATGAGGATGAGGAGATGAAGGAGGAGGAACCATGTTCACAGCAGGGTGGCACCCAGACCAGCTCATGGCCATCACTGGTGCATGGATGGGGGGATACAGAGGACACAGGCGATGCACCTCCCACAGAGGACAGCTTTTTGTTGCCTCTGGGCAGCCTGGCACACATGAGCGATTACATTCTGCAGTGTCTCCGCAATGACCGCCATGTTGTCCGCATTCTAACTTGTGCTGATTACTGGGTGGCCACGCTGCTGGATCCCCGTTACAAGGACAATATACCGTCCTAAAGTCCGTCACTGGAGCGTGATCATAAGATGCGCGATTACAAGAGCATGCTGGTAGACGCGCTTCTGGTGGCATTCCCACCTGACAGCGGGGGCACAGTGGAAGCACAAGGCGAAGGCAGAGGACGAGGAAGAGGTCGCCAACGCAGCTGGGGCAACGCCATCACCTCAGAAGGCAGGGTTAGCATGGCCGAAATGTGGAAAAGCTTTGTCAGCACGCCACAACAACCAGCACCACCAGCTGATATGGAACGTCCTAGCAGGAGGCAGCATTTCATCACCATGGTGGAGCAGTATGTGTGCACATGCCTACACTTACTGAATGACGGGTCTGACCCCTTCAACTTCTGGGTCTCCAAATTGGGCACATGGCCTGAGCTTGGCCTTTACGCCTTGGAGGTGCTGGCCTGCCCTGCAGCCAGTGTATTATCTGAACGGGTGTTTAGCACGGCAGGGGGTGTCATCACAGACAAGCGCAGCCGCTTGTCCACAGCCAATGTGGACAAGCCTACGTTCATTAAAATGAACCAGGTGTGGATCCCACAGGACTTGTCCGTACCTTGTGCAGAATAGACATGTATACCGGCACTAACCAGCCATTGTTATACTGCAGCGCAATTGCTCATTCTTATATATTTCACACTCTTTTGGAGTGTACCCTAATTTTAATAAATAAAATTAAAACCAAAAACCTGTGTTGGCTATCTCGTCCTCCTCCACCGCCGCTTCCACCTACACCGCTACATCCACCGCCTCCTCAAACTCCTACTCAATATGGAACTTCACCTCATCAATCAAATTTTATTTGTACGTATTTTATTTTATGTCATTTCACTACTTTGTCATTATATTTTCGGGTGAAATTCACAAATTTTTGGGTGTTATGTACCACTGCTATACCTAGTAGACAGGTTAATAAATTTATGTAATTTTTCTGTTATATTCTTGGGTTGACATTATACAATTTTAGATGTGAATAAACCCCTGCTCTGCATACGTGACAGGGAATAACATTCTGAAATGCTTCTTTAATTGATGGGCGCCACCTCCTTTGATTCAATGCTTAAACTTTAACAAGTTGTACCACATTTGCGGTTCATTAATTTGTCCCACATTTCCGCTTTACTCTTTTGGCCAACATTTGGGTTTCTGTAATTTGTATCACATTTGCGTTTTACTCTTTTTGCCCACATTTGGGCTTCTGTAATTTGTCCCACATTTGCACCTCAATGGCTTTTCCCACATTCCCGCTCGATCCCCAAAATTTTTTATAAATTTATCTCCCTAAAATTTGGTCTCTCTTTCTCACGCTCCCTGTAAAGGGGGAATATTAATCACCAATATTATGCGAATATCGATAATTAATATTCATAAATAGGAGGAGCCGTCTAGTGATATTTATACCTTTATATAACAATAACACAATACTTTCGCTATACTTTACACTAATCACTACGCTAGCTGCATGCGCTTTACTAACTCGCTACCGCTAACAAGTACACGCTACACAAAGGGTACAAATATAACGGTATTTATTAAAACCTAATACACTAAGCACGCAATACACTAACAATACAGCACTAAATATACAATCCTAAACTACACTACACGTTCCCAAATTCCACCCATAAACTAACTATACAGTTCACACATACAAGTATATAACTACCCACCCCACCTGACTAATTCACTGTCCCTACGGGGTTACAAGAGGGTTAATTACACAATTGTGGCACTGCAGGGGTTAATGCCTGCAGGCCAAGGAACACAGGGTAAAAGGATTGTTTGCAGAGCAGAGGCATGCTCTACAACGCTCTTAACGAGGTTAACGCTCTGTACTGTGGCAGCAGAGCAGGGGTTAAGGACCGCAGACAGTAAGGGGGGGGGGTGTGTGGCAGGGAAGGGGTTTGCCACCAGGGGTTAATCAGGGCCACTAGGGAAATCAGGGTAATCAGATCAGGGGTTTAGGGGTATGGATATGCCAGGGGTGTAGGGGTAAATCAGGGGAGGTGGTGCAGTAGGGGGTCAGGATCGTTGGTGGGATAGGGGATACTCAGCAGGGCAGGGTAAAGGGTTAATTCATTGGTGGGATAGTGGGGGGATACTTAGTCCTTCCAGGGGGAAGTCGCTCCTGAGCGCTCCTGAGCGCTCTTCTTCAGTGGGGCCGTTCCGGGTCCAATAGGAGGGGGGGGGGTCCGGTCACGGCTCTCTTTCTCCTGAGCGCAGGAAGCGCTCTCTTTCAGGAGGGGGTCCGGTCGGGGCTCCTATTCCTAAGCGCAGGATGCGCTCTCCTGGGGGGTCCCGATTCTAACTCCTTCGGAGCGCAGGACGCGCTCTCCTCAACTTGGGGGCCCTGACCCTGACTTCTGAGTGCCGGGGCCGCCGGATATTTAACCCCGGCGGCCCGCACTCCCGCGCCGCACTGCCCACCATCCACGTGGGCCGGCGCAGTGATATGACGTCACTGCGCCGGCCCGCACATCGGGGACGCGCTGCAGGCGGGAGAAGCCTTTGATCTCCCGCCTGTGGCACTCTGCATTCCGGCCAGCGAAATGTTAATTTCGCTGCCGGAATGCGCATAATAGAAGGAGGGGAGGCTTCTCCCCTTCTTCTATCATGCGTAATCATCTCCAGCGGCGCTGGAGATAATTACAACAAAGGGCTCAGATTCTGTTGAATCTGAGCTCTTTGTATCCATCAGGATGCCGGACCCTTGTCTGGTCATTCTGATGCAATTAGCCAGATTGCATCGGTGTGAATGCTTGGGGCACATTCACACCGATGCACCTGGTTTCAGGTGTAGGGGGGGGGGGATATATATATATATAATATACATGTGTATTGATGCTTGGGGCACATCCATACACATGTATACATTAATCATACATTCTAAGGGGGAGACAGGAACATAAATTTAAAAAAATCGGCAATTACATTGTCAGGTGAAATTTTTCAAATTTTGCCGGATAGAAACCGCTGCTCTGCATAGCTGACAGTGAATAAAATTTTATAAATTCTTCATTAATTGATGCGCCACACATCCTTTCATACCACTGCAGGGTCTGTCGCCTACTCGCACCTGAGGAAGGGGTTTCACTTGTGCATGTAGCTGGCACTGATCGACCACGTCCTCTCCCTGCAACAGGAGCTCCACCAGCAGCACCACGACCTGGGCCACGTCCCTTAATGACGCTCTCCTCATATTTCTCGAATTTAGGATCTTGCCCTAAATGGGTGTTTAATTAATAGTAGAATAGAACGACAGTAACTACAGGGTGTATCTTACACGCCCTGAACCAGACTAGGACTCAATGAAATCTGTTTGCCCAAAATGGATGTATTTCAAATACCTGAATAGAAGCAATGTATTTAAAGGGTGTATCTTACACGCAGTGACACACACTAGGCCGCAATTAAAGATTTGTGCACAAAATGGCTGTATTTCAAATATCTGAATAGAACCCCTGTATATACATGGTGTATCTCACACGGCCTGACCCACAGTAGGCCGCAATTAAAGTTTTATGCCCAAAACGGCTGTATTTCAAATACCTGAATAGAACCCCTGTATTTAAAGTGTTTATCTCACACACCCTGACCCACACTAGGCCGTACTTAAAGATTTGTGCACAAAATGACGGTACTTCAAATATCTGAATAGAACCCAAATAAATAAAGGCTGTATCTCACAATGACATCTGCAGCAAAGGCGGCCAAATAAAAATGTTTTGTCCAAACGGTTGTTAGTTTAATAACTGAATATGACAGCAGTATATAACCCAGGAATTTCAAACGTCTTGATGCTGCAAGGACTTAAAAATTGTGTATTTAGCACAAAAAAAAGGTGTTTTATTAATAAAAGAATCAAACCAATGTATATACAGGGTGTATCTCACACGCCCTGAGCCACACTAGGTCGCAATTAAAGATTTCTGCCCAAAATTGCTGTATTTCAAATACCTGAATAGAACTCTGTATTTAAAGGGTGTATCTCACACACCCTGAACCAGACTAGGCCTCAATCAAATTTGTTTGCCCAAAATGGTTGTATTTCAAATACCTGAATAAAACCCCTGTATTTAAAGAGTTTTTCTCACACGGCCTGACCCACACTAGGCCGCTATTAAAGAATTGTGCCCAAAATGGCTTTATTTTAAATAAGTGAATAGAACCACAGTATGTAAAGGCTTTATCTCACAATGACATATGCAGCAATGGCTGCAAAAAAAAACCTTTTTTTCCCCCCCAAACTCGTGTTTGTTTAATAACTAAATATGACATCAGTATATAACCCTTGAATTCCACACGTGCTGATGCTGCAAGGCCAGAAAAATAGTGGATTTTGGCAAAGAAGTGTGTTTTTAAAAACCCAGAAAATGATGGCTGTATTTCTAGCTTAAATTGCACACTCACTTTTCCAGATGTTGTGAATTGCCAAAAAAGTGTTTTTTTTTGGGAACAGAATATCACAACTGTATATATTAAACTTGAATTTAACATTTGCAGAGCTGTAAAATAGTGGATTTTGGCAAAAAAGTGTGTTTTTAAAAACCCAGAAAATTATGGCTGTATTTCAAGATTAAATTTTTTTTTTTTACAAACAGATTATTTGTGCTGTTTTTAAAGCTTGGATTTCAATGTCCCAAAAGCTCAGATGCAGTGCTGGTGCACTGAGCTTGCATAAAATGGCCGCCGCCGCAGCCCACCTAACTGACTTATAAAAGTTATTTTTTTTCTGTCACTGGGCTCAGGGCAGGATAAAAAAAAATGTGCCCTGCACCCACACAACACAATGTATATAGATCGCTGAGTTAGATTCACGTTTTGAACAAATATTCTCTCCTATTCTCTCCCTGAAATCACCAGCATCATCCTCTCTCTACACTAAGCACAGCAGAGTGACGTGCAGCGCTATGTGACTCCAGCTTATATAGAGGTTGGGTCACATGCTGCACTGGCCACTCACAGCCATGCCATTAGTAGGCATGGCTGTGATGGCTTCTAAGGTCAGACAGTTAAACGCTTGTTAATTGGCTGCTCTGCAGCCTTTCGAAAAGCAACAAGAAAGCGCTGAACACCGAACCCGAACCCAAACTTTTACTGAAATGTACGGGTTCGGGGACTCGGGGTCCAAAAATCCTAAAGTTCGGGTTCGCTCAACCCTAAACAAGAGGGATCTGTTAAAGATGATGTACCGAAATACGCAGAAGATCCCAAAAATTCCCCACACTGTCGCTATGTCCTGCAATAGATCTGTTTGTGAAGATAGTCAGCAAGTATTTTGAGAGAATGTCTACATCTATCTACCATGATAATCTCACACATGGTCAGTGACAGACCCTAAAAAAACAGAGGAATATATCTGATGTGTTCTGCAAACCTGCAGATAAGGGGGGTAACTTAGTGATATGGCCACGGAATATGTACCTAGCAGAAGCCTATAAACAGTTGAAGAATAAAATATGTTATCAAAAATTAACATTTAATCCTTTACTTTCATTTCGAACTGATGAAAATCCTGGATAGTGGACTGTAGAGGAACATAATCTCCAATTATATGAAGCCCTTGCTAGCCAGGAACCTTCCAATTCCTACCCTTTACTTATTACCCAAAATTCATAAAAACGCAGGTAGGCCCATCATATCTGGATGTAATAGTATGGTAGAAAATGTTTGTAAGTTACTAGACTCTCATCTAAAACCTATCGTTGAAACCTTACCATCATATGCCATGGACACATCGGATTTTCTTTTAGAGGAGGACACCCTTATGGTGTCATGCAATGTAGAGTCCCTCTACACGAATATCCAACATTCTGATGGTTTACAGGCAGTCAAATTCTTTCTCTCAGCCAATAATGTAATAATGTCCTCTTGTCTGCTACAGCTTCTAAACTGTGTTCTTACAAATAATTTTTTCTCTTTCAATAGGTCCTTCTTCCTGCAGCTCCAGGGGACCGCAATGGGGGCGGCATGTGTGCCCTCTTATGCATGTTCCTGGGGCTGTGGGAGAGGGACCTTTTTCCTGTCAGACAGACACGTCATCATTGACTGCGCCATTTTTTGGGTGCGGTACATTGATGACGTTTTTCTGATCTGGCAGGGAACTGAAGGACAATTATATGAGTTCTTTAAAATCCTGAACAGCAATTCTGGGAATATCAAACTTACTTATACATATCATAGAGATAAAGTGGATTTCTTTATGTATCCGTGATGAGAGATGCAGAGTGACACATTAAGACTGATGTCCACCGGAAGGAGACTGCTGTAAATGCATATTTACATGCATCTCCTTTACATCCCAGAAACACGAATAATGCAATCCCGGTTGGTCAATTCCTACACATCCAACGGATATGACTTGAAAAATTGCTTTCTTAGAAGAGGCTATAGCCATCGATCCATTAAGAAGGCATATTTGAGAGAAAAGACGCAGAAACAAGTGGATTTACTACGGCCAAAGAAGGACAAAGTGATAGATAATAAAATCAGGTATGTAACTATATACCATTATCGTTGGGAGGAGATGAGGAAACTTTTGGCTGAATATTTGCCCATATTATTGACAGATCCTGTTATGGAAAAACTTTTATCTGCGCCACCCTTGATTGCGGCCCATAGAGTGAATACTTTATGCGATAATTTGGTGAAGAGTTATCTTCAACGCCATCTCCACAGTTTTTTGTTGGACAAAGCACACCACAAATTGGCTTCAGACCCTGTGGTGGATGCGTTGCGTGCCCTAATATGGAGTGGGCATTTGATTTTGTAGACTCTTCTGGACAAAAGTCCTTTAAAATTGATAATTATCTTACTTGCTCCAGCTCCAGGGTAATCTATTATGCGTCCTGCCCATGTCCCAAAATATATGTGGGTTTGACAACGTGAGAACTGAAGGTCCCTATATGGGAACATGTGAAAGATATAATCAATGCACAAGATACAGATAAGAATGAAATACTTAAACTGATTGCTAGACATTTCAAAGAGTCCCATTCATGTAATCCAAGATTTTTACAGGTAAGAGGTATTGATTGCATTAAGGTTGACCTACGTGCAGGAAATGTGTCCAAAAGATTGGCCCAAAGAGTCGCTGGATTTGGATTCTTGGGACATTACGTCCTATGGGCCTAAATGAAAATTTGGGTTTCTGATCATTTCTCTAACCACTGAGACCACGACTGTGGATCTCCAGATGTTTTTAATATTATGTTTGTTTAATTTGACATGTTTTTTCCTTTCCCCCATAGGATGCTGTGTTTGTTTACCTGCTATTAGCGTTCTGCATCGTCTGGACTTATTTCCTCTTGAACCACATTTTGCAATTTTCTTTTTTGGACCCTTTTTTCCTGTATATGCATGTTTAGGGACAATATGGAACTTTTTTAATGATTTTTTTCCCCTTTATTTTTTGTGATTACTTTCTACTGTGGCATTATGTGGCATTTTCCATTATTATATTTTTTTATTTATTTATTCATTATTCATTAATTTTATATTTTCACTTTTTCCATTTTTGTTGATTCTTAGTGATTTACCACACTTGTTAATTCCTCACTTTCACTCCACGATTTTACATATTTGTTCATATGTATCATGAAAATCTTGTTTATCATCACTGTTCACACATAATGTGTTTTTTGGTCATCCCTTTTGGATGTTTTATCTTGTCTTATATCACCATTTTAGTTTGAATTATATTATATGATAGGGTGTCTTATTTTTATTTCTATTTTTATATTTATTGTTCTTATTTTTATGACCTTCAGTATTCTCAATTAATTTGTTCAATTTGCACCACCATGGTTTTGTGTGTTTTATATACTTTCACACTCATATCTGGCACTATATATATGATATATATAGTACAGACCAAAAGTTTGGACACACCTTCTCATTCAAAGAGTTTTCTTTATTTTCATGACTATGAAAATTGTAGATTCACACTGAAGGCATCAAAACTATTAATTAACACATGTGGAATTATATACATAACAAAAAAGTGTGAAACAACTGAAAATATGTCATATTCTAGTTTCTTCAAAGTAGCCACCTTTTGCTTTGATTACTGCTTTGCACACTCTTGGCATTCTCTTGATGAGCTTCAAGAGGTAGTCACCTGAAATGGTCTTCCAACAGTCTTGAAGGAGTTCCCAGAGATGCTTAGCACTTGTTGGCCCTTTTGCCTTCACTCTGCGGTCCAGCTCACTCCAAACCATCTCGATTGGGTTCAGGTACGGTGACTGTGGAGGCCAGGTCATCTGGCGCAGCACCCCATCACTCTCCTTCATGGTCAAATAGCCCTTACACAGCCTGTAGGTGTGTTTGGGGTCATTGTCCTGTTGAAAAATAAATGATGGTCCAACTAAACGCAAACCGGATGGAATAGCATGCCGCTGCAAGATGCTGTGGTAGCCATGCTTGTTCAGTATGCCTTCAATTTGGAATAAATCCCCAACAGTGTCACCAGCAAAGCACCCCCACACCATCACACCTCCTCCTCCATGCTTCACGGTGGGAACCAGGCATGTAGAGTCCATCCGTTCACCTTTTCTGCGTCGCACAAAGACACAGTGGTTGGAACCAAAGATCTCAAATTTGGACTCATCAGACCAAAGCACAGATTCCCACTGGTCTAATGTCCATTTCTTGTGTTCTTTAGCCCAAACAAGTCTCTTCTGCTTGTTGCCTGTCCTTAGCAGTGGTTTCCTAGCAGATATTCTACCATGAAGGCCTGATTCACACAGTCTCCTCTTAACAGTTGTTCTAGAGATGTGTCTGCTACTAGAACTCTGTGTGGCATTGACCTGGTCTCTAATCTGAGCTGCTGTTAACCTGCGATTTCTGAGGCTGGTGACTCGGATGAACTTATCCTCCACAGCAGAGGTGACT
The DNA here is from genome assembly GCF_014858855.1 of Bufo gargarizans. NCBI lineage: Eukaryota > Metazoa > Chordata > Amphibia > Anura > Bufonidae > Bufo > Bufo gargarizans. The sequence goes on from NW_025334341.1 coordinate 57,429, forward strand.
CTTGGTCTTCCTTTCCTAGGACGGTCCGCATGTGAGCCAGTTTCTTTGTAGCGCTTGATGGTTTTTGTGACTGCACTTGGGGACACTTTCAAAGTTTTCCCAATTCTTCGGACTGACTGACCTTCATTTCTTAAAGTAATGATAGCCACTCGTTTTTCTTTACTTAGCTGCTTTTATCTTGCCATAATACAAATTCTAACAGTCTATTCAGTAGGACTATCAGCTGTGTATCCACCTGAATTCTCCACAACGCAACTGATGGTCCCAACCCCATTTATAAGGCAAGAAATCCCACTTATTAAACCTGACAGGGCACACCTGTGAAGTGAAAACCATTTCAGGTAACTACCTCTTGAAGCTCATCAAGAGAATGCCAAGAGTGTGCAAAGCAGTAATCAAAGCAAAAGGTGGCTACTTTGAAGAACCTAGAATATGACATATTTTCAGTTGTTTCACACTTTTTTGTTATATATATAATTCCACATGTGTTAATTCATAGTTTTGATGCCTTCAGTGTGAATCTACAATTTTCATAGTCATGAAAATAAAGAAAACTCTTTGAATGAGAAGGTGTGTCCAAACTTTTGGTCTGTACTGTATATATATATATATTTATATATATACACTCACCTAACGAATTATTAGGAACACCTGTTCTATTTCTCATTAATGCGATTATCTAGTCAACCAATCACATGGCAGTTGCTTCAATGCATGTAGGGATTTGGTCCTGGTCAAGACAATCTCCTGAACTCCAAACTGAATTTCAGAATGGGAAACAAAGGTGGTTTAAGCAATTTTGAGCGTGGCATGGTGGTTGGTGCCAGACGGGCCGGTCTGAGTATTTCACAATCTGCTCAGTTACTGGGATTTTCACACACAACCATTTCTAGGGTTTACAAAGAATGGTGTGAAAAGGGAAAAACATCCAGTATGCGGCAGTCCTGTGGGCGAAAATGCCTTGCTGATGCTAGAGGTCAGAGGAGAATGGGCCGACTGATTCAAGCTGATAGAAGAGCAACGTTGACTGAAATAACCACTCGTTAGAACCGAGGTATGCAGCAAAGCATTTGTGAAGCCACAACACGCACAACCTTGAGGCGGATGGGCTACAACAGCAGAAGACCCCACCGGGTACCACTCATCTCCACTACAAATAGGAAAAAGAGGCTACAATTTGCACGAGCTCACCAAAATTGGACTGTTGAAGACTGGAAAAATGTTGCCTGGTCTGATGAGTCTCGATTTCTGTTGAGACATTCAAATGGTAGAGTCCGAATTTGGCGTAAACAGATTGAGAACATGTATCCATCATGCCTTGTTACCACTGTGCAGGCTGGTGGTGGGGGTGTAATGGTGTGGGGGATGTTTCCTGGGCACACTTTAGGCCCCTTAGTGCCAATTGGCCATCGTTTAAATGCCACGGGCTACCTAAGCATTGTTTCTGACCATGTCCATCCCTTCATGACCACCATGTACCCATCCTCTGATGGCTACTTCCAGCAGGATAATGCACCATGTCACAAAGCTCAAATCATTTCAAATTGGTTTCTTGAACATGACAATGAGTTCACTGTACTAAAATGTCACCAGATCTTAACCCAATAGAGCATCTTTGGGATGTGGTGGAATGGGAGCTGCGTGCCCTGGATGTGCATCCCTCAAATCTCCATCAACTGCAAGATGCTATCCTATCAATATGGACCAACATTTCTAAAGAATGCTATCAGCACCTTGTTGAATCAATGCCACGTAGAATTAAGGCAGTTCTGAAGGCAAAAGGGGGTCCAACACCGTATTAGTATGGTGTTCCTAATAATTCTTTAGGTGAGTGTATATGTGTACATATATATATATATATATATATATATATGTTTTTGCCCTTTATATATATGAAATCATGTATTGTCATCAAATATATATATATATATTATTTTTTTTGCCCTTTATATGTATGAAATCATGTATTGTCATAAATTTTCTTCTTTCGCACCCCCCCTTTTCTTATATAATTAATTATGTGTTTGTTCTTATTTTATTTTTTTCTGCATTATTTTTAGATATTGTACTTATTGATCTATAATCATGTATCTTGTGCAATCATGGGTCTTATTTGTCCAAGAAAGAATGAACATTTTTAATAACCAGATACAATGTATGAAAAATTATGTAAAATCATGTATTTTTGTGCAATTATGGGTTTATTTGTCCAGAAAGTATGAACATTCTTGATGCGAATCGCCAGTGGCAGTTATTAAATACCAGCTCCTATTCTTCTTTTTCTCACCCGCACCCGACACCTCTTGCTGCGCATTTACACGCTAAGACCGTTACATCACATGACTTTGTCATGTGTCTAGGGGCGTGGTGGCGGGACTTCAGCCGGGAGGAGAGCAGGGCGCAGTTTAACCGGAACTCTGCACGCCGATACACACGCAGGTAATGAAAATTATTATTATGTATAAACCTGCATCTGATTGGTGGGATTAGTATTTAAATATATGTGGTTCACAGTGATGGCGTTACCCCCGGACGAAGGCACGCCAAAACGCGCGTTGGGGTAGTGCCATCCTGGTTATTTCTGCACACTACCTATTTGAGGTAAGCCGCTTTTTCTGGCTTTGCTGGTTCCAGGTTGTTTATCTACCTGGTTTTTACTTCATATTCACCCCAGCTTTTGTATTTTCTTGTGCCAGTATCTTCAACACCTTAGGTAGTGTGGTTAATATCACAGAGACTCATCTCTCATATGAGTAACTTATTTATCATTGTTTAAACGCGCTGTAATTATACTTTATTGAGATACGCTTATTACTTTTTTTTGTTATGTGTGCAGTGCCAGGATGGCATTCTTTCTGTCACTTCCTTCCCCTTTTTAATGGCTTATATATTTTTGAATCATGTTACAATAAATATTTATATATTTTTATAATGGTACTGTGTGAGCTCCATTTTTCTGCTGTTGCTGGATACACTCGGGAGCTTGTACCGAGTCATTTGATTAGTTAGCCCTTTATTTTGTCCCAAATCTTTTGGTGGGTACTTACCCTCTTCTGTAGTAGGGTCATTCATGGTCTGTTTCTCTATTTAAGGATTTTTTAAAATAAATGTTTTTTTTTTTTTTTTTACTTTTTTTTACCACTTAATAGTCCTACAAGGGGATTATAACAGACAACATTTTGATTGATTTTAAAATGCAATGAATTATCCCTATAATGCATTGCATTTTAAGATCAGTGCTATTCTGATATTGACCAGCAGGCTGCGCCAGAGAGGCACAGCCTGCTGGAAATTACTAAAGGCCTAATGAAACCCCAGCCAGCCTTCATACACATCCGCACCCCGCAAACGCCTTTGCGGGGTGCCGATGGGAGATAGACTCAGTCCGGGCTGTTAGAACAGGACCGCAGCTCTGTGAGAGCCGGGTCTCCGCTCATCGCGCTTAGACTGGACCGCTGTAAAAAAGCGGTGGAGTTGGAAAGTACAACTTGTCCTGCAAAAAATTAAGCCCTCATATGGCAATGTGAACACACAAATAAAAAAGTTATGGCTCTTGGAAGGCAGGCAGCACAAAACAAAAACACAAAAAAAAAACCTCTGGGGTAGAAAGGGTTAAAGCTACAACTTGTCTTAAAAAAAAAACAAGCCTTCATACGGCTACGTTGACTGAAAAATAAAAAAGTTATAGCTCTTTTAATGGAATGATGAAAATATGAGAAAAAACAAAACGCTTGGTCACTAATGTCCAACACAATGTGGTCACTAAGAAGTTAATACCATCCATATCATGCAAGCTGTGGGGATTCCCTCTGGTAGATAGGATTAGCAGGTGCAGCACACAGGCAAAGTACAAGTTCTTGGTTCAAAACATCAGTGTTTATTCACACGTGAAAGCAACTTGGTGATCGCTCACACACATGAAAAGTTCCTATACAAAACAGTCACCTTTTCTCCTGGGTGTTACTTCACACCCTGTTGAAAGTTCGCTTGTCAAGTCCACAGGCAGGTGTTAGGCAGCCTGTCCGCCCTCACAGGGGTCTGAGCCCTCCAGCCCGACTCAAGCTGCGAATCCCAACACAGACCTCAGATCCCAGCACACAGAGCTCCTGAGCTCCACTGTCAGACAGAGGTAATCCTCTCCACCTGGCAGTGCTGGCTGGTTTTTATGCCTGGCAAAACCCGGCCTGGAACATGGGGAGTAGTCCCCCACCCAGCACTTTGACTACTCCCAGTAAGAGCCATCCTGAATCAGCTATTACAGCCATACTAAGTATCAAGGTGTTAAACAGCAACTGCTGCTGACACATAAAAACCGACTCTTACTCCACCAAGGCCAGGAACTTTAGTGACACGTACTTATTATCCACAATGATTCCTTGCACCTTCTTACAAGGCATACTGGAAATATTAAGCTCCATGTCCTGTACAATACACAAGTGATATGGATCCCCAGCTCCTCATTACTGCATCTCCTGAGGAAATAATTAATCTCATGCGTTTAACACATTTCTCAATATAAACTCCAGTGAAATCAGCCCATGTCTCACACTGAAGGACCAAAACTGTAAGTACATATGTGTGTAAGTGTGTTTGTCTGCATGTACGTGTAGAAGTATGTGTGTATATGTGCGGGTATGTATGTATGGGAGTACGTGTGCTTTTGGGTGTGCATCTATGTGAGCATGTGTATATGTGTGCATGTGTGTGAGAACATGTAACTGTATACCTTAGCATTGAACCCGAAAGCTTACAATCTAAGAGGAATGTTAGGTATCTGTCGGTTGAATACTCAGGAGGCTTCCATAAATAACAGAGGCTCGGGGAAGTGGCAGTTCAGGCTGATGTATATGATAGAAGGATGGCCAGCTTCAGCTCCTAATGTAGTTGCATTGACCAGGGAAGATCATTTCAGAGTATTAGGCAGCACAGGAGAAATCTCAGAGATGTCAGTGGGAGGGGAAGGTACGGTAGATACAGATAAACAGTATAGTAGGTTGCAGAATTGGAAGTATACCAAAGCTCAAAGAGGGACATTTAGGATTCAGTTTGGTAAAGGGGGAGACTGTTTAGGACAGCATTTTAATATTTAAGGGCAAGAAATTCCTGATTTTGTGATTTATTTTATTCAATATTAATAGACACTACATGATTAAGTAGCTAATGGACCAGCTACACTGGGTGGAGCTCCATTTTTGGAAAGCTTACATTTCAGCTGGTAGACATAGGTGTTCTTCAAGAGAGCAGCTGCTTCTGCTGAAGGTAGCGAACAGTAGACCACCGGCATAGACTTAATATTGTAATCTAATTCTGCCAACCGGGACACAAAATATTCTTAGACATAATGGAGGTATGACAGGGGGTAGCTGTAGGTGGTTCAGCTGTAGCAGTCACCTCCAATACAAACAGGCTCCTGTACCAAATAAGAAGCCACAAGGATAACAAATAGCACATGGTACACGGGGGTTCTGAGGGTGTCCTCCAGTTGTTGGTAGTTAATGAAATTGTGAGAAAGAATGCTGTGAGATTGTGAGAAATTGTGAGAAATTGTGAGAAAGAAACTTCTTCAATGGAACAACTTTGTTCAGAAGATTCCTATTACACAGATGTCAAATGCTTTACAACAGGGATGCCCAGCCCGCGGCCCTCCAGCTGTTGCAAAACTACAAATCTTAATATGCCTGGACAGCCTACAGCTATTAGGGTATGCTGGGAATTTTAGTTTTGCAACAGCTGGAGAGCCGCAGGTTGATCATGACTGTTTTTCAGCAATGAAGCAACATCAAGTTGCCCATAGATGTCCTGGGGATAAACAGATGATGGCAGTGTACTGACCCCTGATATATTTATACGCAGTAATTAGATCTCACCTCAGTCGTCTTTTTTCGGAAGTGAATAACCCTAATTTTGATAATCTTTCAGGGTACTGTAGTCCCCCCATTCCAGGTATTGCATTAGTTGCCCTCCTCTAAACTCTCTCCAGCTCTGCTATGTCTGCCTTGTTTGTTCACAGGAGCCCAGAACTGTACACAGTACTCCATGTGTGGTCTGACTAGTGATGTGTAAAGTGGTAGGACTATGTTCTTATCACGGGAATCTATGCCCGTTTTGACGCAACCCATTATCTTATTGGCTTTGGCAGCAGCTGCCTGACACTGGTTTTTACAGCTTAGTTTTCTGTTCACTAAAATTCCTAGGTCCTTTTCCATGTAAGTGTTACCAAGTGTTTTACCATTTAGTATGTACGGGTGACTTGCATTCTTCCTTCCCATGTGCATGACCTTACATTTGTCAGAGTTAAACCTCCTCTGCCACTTCTCTGCCCAAGCTTCCAATCTATCCAGATCCCTCTGCAGCCATATGCGGTCCTCTGTAGTTTTTATATACAGTGTACTGTCCTCTGTAGTATATATATATATATATATATATATATATATATATTTATAAGAAGGCAAATAGAGGCAGCACTCCAAATGGTGATGAAAAAAGTGGATGGTTTTATTCACCCATCAAGCAGCAACGTTTCAGCTCTCTCTATGGAGCCTTTGTCTAGCTTTTTATATATATATATATATATATATATATATACATATATATATATATATAGTTTTAAAGACAGGCATGGACTCAACAAAGTCACTTCAATACAGTTTATTGCCTGTTCCAGCCAATTTACAGTTCAGTTCAGCTGGATCGCAGCTAGGACAAGAAATCAGTTCATCCACGATAAAGTCATGCAGGCTCTTTAGAAGCGTCCACAGGACAGTGTTTGCTTCACAGGCACCTTGCAGTGTGTGATCTGCAGCCTCTAACACAACAGACACACCCTGCCTCATGCGGCTTACTTTTAACCCCTTCAGTATCGGGCCACTTTTCACCTTAAATCCAAGGCTAATTTTTGCAAATCTGACATGTGTCACTTAATGTGGTAATAACTTTGGAACGCTTTTAGTTATCCAAGCCATTCTGAGATTGTTTTCTCGTGACACATTGTACTTCATGACAGTGGTAAATTTGAGTCAAAATATTTCATTTTTATTTATAAAAAAATACACAATTTACCAAAAATTTGGTAATATTCACAATTTTCTAAATAGCAATTTATCTGCTTTTAAAACAGATAGTGATACCTCCTAACATAGTTATTACTTTAAATTTCCCATATGTCTCCTTCATGTTTGGATCATTTTTTTAATTTTACATTTTCTTTTTTTGGGACGTTAGAAGGCTTAGACGTTTAAAAGCAAATCTTGTAATTTTTCTGAAAATTTCCAAAATCCACTTTTTTAAGGACCATTTCAGGTCTGAAGTAACTTTGTGAGGATTATATAATAGAAACCACCCATACATTATCCCATTTTAGAAACTACACCCCTCAAGTTATTCAAAACTGATATTGCAAACGTTGGTTACCCTTTGGATTTTCTACAAGAATTATGTGGTTGTAAACTGCTGTACAGGCATACCGCAAGTGCAGAAAGAAAGGAGCGCCATATGGTTTTTGGAAGGCAGATTTCACTGGGATAATTTTAAGTTGCCATGTCACTTTTGAAGACCCACTGATGCACCCCTAGAGTAGAAACACACAAAAAAAGACCCCATTTTGGAAACTATGGGATAAGGTGGCAGTTTTGTTGGTACTATTTTACCATTTTATTTTACATCTGACTTTTGGTTGCTCTATATTACACTTTTTGTGAGGCAAGATAACAAAAAATAGCTGTTTTGGAACATTTTTTTTTTAAATTACAATATTCATCTGAAAGGTTAGATCATGTGGTATTTTTATAGAGCAGGTTGTTACGGACGCGACAAAACCAAATATGATGACATTTTTTGGTTGTTTGTTTTAGTTTGACATAATAACGCATTTAAAAAAAAAAAAAATCTTAGTGTCTCCATATTCTGAAAGCCAAATTTCTATTTTTATTTTTTTGGGCAACTGTCTTATGTAAGGCTCATTTTTTTGGTATGAGATGACAGTTGGATTGGTACTATTTTAGGGTGCATATGACTTTTTGATCGCTTGGTATTATACTTTTTGTGAAGTAAGATGACAAAAAAGGCTTTTTTTGACACACTTTATTATTATTTTTTGGGTGTTCACCTGAGGGGTTAGGTCAAGTGATATTTTTATACAGCAGGTTCTTACCGACGTGGCGATACCTAATATGTATATTTTTATTTATTTAAGTTTTACACAATAACAGCATTTTTTTAAACCCAAAAAATCATGCTTTAGTGTCTCCATATTCTGAGAGCCCTAATTTTTTTTTTTTTTTTTTTGGGGCGATTGTCTTAAGGAGGGTCTCATTTTTTGGCAGGATGAGATGATAGTTTGATTGGTACTATTTTGGGGTGAGTATGAATTTTTGATTGCTTGGTATTACACTTTTTGTGATATGAGATGACAAAAAATGGCTTTTTTTACACCATTTTTATTACAACGTTCACCTGAACATAGTGAAGGTATTTACAGACGCTGCGATACCTAATATGTTGATTTTATTATATTTTAATACATTTAACACAATAAAAGCATTTTTGACACAAAAAAATCATGTTTTAGTGTTTCCATAGTCTGAGAGCCATATTTTTTTTATTTTTTTGGGGCGATTGTCTTAGGTGACAATACTTCTGTATTGTCATGCATTGGCTGTAAGTGTATTAAATAGTGTAATACACTTACAGCCAACTACCTGTGAGATCCATGGGGCTGGATCTCACAGGCTGTCATGGAAATCAGCACTGACCGTGGCCATGCAAGGGTTAATGAACCATCGCTGTTTTCACCGATGACGGCGCATACAGCAGGTGTCCGACTATTAGTGACTGCCGGACCCCTGCAGATGATCGGGCGGGAGCAGCTCCTGCACCCGCCCGATCAGAGCGCCGTAGCTATAAAGCTCTGGGATTTGTGTCCCAGCTTCCAGCGCCATACATGTGCGGTGCTGGTATCCTATGGGTTAAACACAACTGTGGACATAACCCATGTACAAAACCCGGAGTGGACCGTGGGGAATAAGCACCCACCCAGCTCTTTACTTAATTACAGTAAAAGCCAGGTGTGTAGCAAATACAGATGGAGCATACAAGCTCCATGCAGCTGCTGTGTAGGGGTGTATGACCCCCACAAGATTTCTTTCCAGGTAGCAAGGGATGTGTATACCAATTTTCATTGAAATCGATGGTTGCGTTTTTGAGTGATCACGAAACATACATACATACATATACACACACACACACATATATACATCCTTCTTTTTGTCATGGAACCATGAACCAGACGTACAACAAGAGATAAGTGGAAAATAAGAAGGTTTTATTGAAGAGCAAGCCGTAAGCAAAGTCCGAACGGATGGCTAAACCGAAGCAGGGTCTTGCGGAGACAGAGGTCAGGAACCAGAAGGGTAGTCAGACGAAGCCAGGAACAGGAACCAACGGGGTAGTCAGACGAAGCCGGAATCAGGAACCAACGGGGTAGTCAGACGAAGCCGGAATCGGGAACCAACGGGGTAGTCAGACGAGGCCAGGATCAGGAACCAGAAGCAGCAGCAGTCTTGGAAGCATGTGAACACAGGAGGACCAAGCAAGGAACTGAAGCCACAGACCTCCTATATATATGAGCTGGGCATCCAGCTCCTCCCAGTGGGAAGGAGGAGCCGCAGGGTGGGAGGCTACAAGAAAACCCAGAAACCAAGATGGCCGCCAGCACATGTCAAACGAAGGGAACAGCAAGGAGGTAAGACCATGACAGTACCTCCCCCTCAAGGGCCCCTCCTCCGCGGAGTAAGGAACGGTTTCTGAGGGAAGCGTGCGTGGAAGGCTCGGAGCAAAGCAGGAGCATGGACATCTGCGGAGGGAACCCAGGAACGCTCCTCTGGACCATAACCACGCCAATGGACCAAAAACTGCACCCGGCCGCGGACCAGGCGTGAGTCCAGGATATTGCTCACCTCATACTCCTCACGATTGCCCACTTGGACCGGACGAGGCCGAGGAATCGAGGAAGTGAAACGATTACACACCAGTGGCTTCAACAGGGAGACATGAAACACGTTGGAGATCCGCATGCCAGGAGGAAGCGCAAGGGCATAGGCTACCGGGTTTACCCTGCGAAGCACTCGGAAGGGACCAACAAAGCGAGGCGCCAGCTTGGGAGTGGGCACTCGAAGGTTGAGGTTGCGGGTGGACAACCATACGCGGTCTCCGACCTGGTAGGAAGGAGCGGGCGCTCGTCTGCGATCAGCCTGGAGTTTCTGGCGCTGCGCAGAGACCTCAAGGGACCTCTGGATCTGTACCCAAGAAGCACGTAGGACGGAAAGGTGATCCTCCACAGCCGGAATATCCTGGGGAGAGAATACCTCCGGTAACACGGCAGGTTGGAACCCATAATTGGCCATGAAGGGAGACGTCCCAGAGGAAGAGTTCACCGCCGTGTTCCTGGCAAACTCAGCCCAAGGCAGGAGGTCAACCCAATTGTCTTGGTGATCGGAGACATAGCAACGAAGGAATTGCTCCAAGGCCTGATCGGATCGTTCTGCGGCCCCATTGGACTGAGGGTGGTAGGCCGAGGAGAAAGAGAGATGAATCCCCAACTGGGAGCAAAAGGCGCGCCAGAACCTGGACACAAACTGACTCCCCCGATCCGACACAATCTCCTTGGGCAAACCGTGCAACCGGAAGACCTCCCTGGCAAAAATCGAGGCCAACTCTTGTGCAGAGGGTAACTTCTTGAGAGGAACACAGTGGCACATTTTGGAAAACCGATCCACAATCATGAGAATGACCGTATGGCCTCGGGATGCAGGGAGGTCCACAATGAAATCCATCCCCAGGTGTGACCATGGACGCTCCCCGGTGGCTATGGGTTGCAAAAGGCCCAACGGAAGGTGCCGAGGGGACTTACTCTGGGCACAAACGGAGCATGCCGCTACATATGCGGCGATGTCGGAACGTAGAGAAGGCCACCAGAACAGACGTGAAACCGCCCAGGACAGCTGATTCTTTCCAGGGTGCCCCGCGGCCTTGGAGTTATGGTAGGTTCGCAACAACCGAGTGCGCAACTCCTCAGGCACAAAACATCTGCCGTTGGGTCTCCCAGAGGGAGCACCAGATTGAGCCGCCAAAATCTGCTCACCCAGAGGAGAAGTCAGGCTGGTGCGAATAGCGGCCAGGATCTGATTCGGGGGTATGACCGTAGTCGGAATCGACTCCTCCCCGGACAGCTCGGAGTACTGCCGTGATAAGGCATCCGCTCTGATGTTCTTGGAGCCGGGTAGGTAGGAGACCACGTAATTAAAACGTGACAAGAACAGAGCCCATCTGGCCTGACGTGGTGTCAATCTCTTGGCCTCAGAGAGGTAGGTCAGATTCTTGTGGTCCGTCAGGATGAGAACCGGAACCACCGAGCCCTCGAGCAAGTGCCTCCATTCTTTAAGGGCCTGCACGATGGCCAATAACTCCCTGTCACCAATCTGATAGTTGCACTCCGCGGAAGACAGTTTCCGGGAGTAAAACCCACAAGGAAGCAGAGGACCCTCTGGTGTTCTACGCTGAGACAGGAGGGCGCCTACTCCCGTCTCAGACGCGTCCACCTCGAGGACAAAAGGCAACCCAGGGTTGGGATGCGACAGAATCGGAGCCGACACAAAGGCGGACTTTAGAGCCTCAAAAGCTCGGATGGCCTCGAGCGGCCAGACCTGAGGATTACTGCCCTTCCTGGTCAGATCCGTGAGAGGCTTGGCTAGCATGGAAAAGTCCCTGATGAACTTCCGATAATAATTGGCGAAGCCCAAAAAGCGCTGCAGGGCACGAAGCCCACTGGGCTGGGGCCACTGTAAGACAGCCGAAACCTTCTCAGGATCCATGGAGAACCCCTCAGCGGAAATGATGTAACCTAAGAAGGTTACCTGGGATCGGTGAAATTCGCATTTCTCAAGCTTACCGAACAGCTTGTTCTCTCGTAAGCGTTGCAACACTCGTCTGACATCCAGAATGTGGGCCTCCATGGATGCAGAATATACCAAGATGTCATCCAAATAGACCACCACACACTGCTGCAACAGGTCACGGAAAACATCGTTGATGAATTCCTGGAAGACTGCGGGCGCATTGCACAACCCAAAGGGCATAACCAAGGATTCATAATGACCGGTCCTGGTGTTAAACGCGGTCTTCCACTCATCGCCCGCCTTGATCCTTACCAGGTTATATGCCGCCCTCAGGTCGAGTTTGGTAAAGACCGTGGCCCCTTTGAGGCGATCGAACAGCTCGGAAATCAAGGGTATCGGGTAAGCGTTCTTGATCGTGATGCGATTGAGACCCCTGTAATCGATGCAAGGCCTCAACTCGCCGCCCTTCTTTTTCACAAAGAAAAATCCAGCCCCTGCCGGGGACGAGGATTTGCGAATGTGTCCGCGTGAAAGCGCCTCCCTCACGTACTCCTCCATGGCCTCATTCTCCGCTACCGACAGTGGATAGACTTTGCCACGAGGAGGAACGGCACCGGATTGTAACTCTATGGCACAATCGTATGGGCGGTGCGGAGGTAGGGCAACCGCGCGCACCTTATCGAATACATCCCGGTACTCTTCGTATTCAGGAGGCAACAGAGAGTCCGAGGAAGTACACAGCAACTTGACAGGCCCATGGATGCAACTAGCCCCACACTGCGGTGACCACGAGAGGATCTCGACCGATCTCCAATCGAAAGTCGGATTATGCTTCTGGAGCCAGGGGTACCCCAAGACCACCGAGTAGTGTGGAGACGAAATAACCTGGAGACAGACCGACTCTCTGTGAACGGCACCAATGGCTATCCCCACTGGAAGGGTCTCATGAGTCACGTGTGGCGGCAGAAGGGGTCTGCCGTCTATCGCCTCAAGAGCCAGTGGGGAACCTCGAGGCTGCAGAGGAATGGAATTGGCGGCAACGAACACTCTATCAATGAACAAACCACCAGCACCAGAGTCCACCAACGCCTGGGTCGTCACCGAGCCCCCGACCCAGGAGAGGACAACCGTGATCAGTGGTTTGTCAACACGGGAAACCGGGGACGAGGAGACTCCACCCAAGATCTGCCCCCGACAGGACCTCAGGTGCGAGCGTTCTCCCGGACGGTTCGGACATGCCAACCGAAAATGCCCACCGAGACCACAGTACATGCATCGGCCCTCGCGTCTCCGGAGTACCCTCTCCCCCTCAGACAGGCGAGCAAACCCCCGCTGCATGGGTTCACCCCCAGACAAGTCATCCCCAGGAGGCGTGGGAGGAGAGGGAGGCACGGGTGGGACAGCAAACGTAGGCGCCAATCTGTTAGGAGACCTCCGCAGGCTCTCCTTAAAGGAAGGTCTCTCCCTGAGTCTGGTGTCAATCAAAATCAGGAAAGAAATAAGAGACTCGAGCTCCACTGGTAGGTCCTTAGCTGCAACCTCATCCTTCAAGGCATCCGAGAGACCATGAGAGAAAGCAGCGACCAGAGCCTCATTATTCCAGCCCACCTCTACTGCCAGGGTACGAAACTCAATGGCGTATTCAGCTACGGATCGTGAACCCTGTCTGATGGACATAAGGAGCTTCGCAGCAGAGGCAGCACGAGCCGGCACATCGAATACCTTCCGAAGAGAAGCAACAAAACCGGAAAACTCGGCAACCACCGGATTGTTGTTCTCCCATAAAGGGCTGGCCCAGGCCAAGGCCTTGTCCGAGAGCAGCGAGATCAAGAAGCCCACCCTTGATCTCTCAGTAGGAAAGGCATGTGGCAGCAACTCGAAGTAAATGCCCACCTGGTTAAGGAAACCTCGGCACTGAGTTGGCTCTCCCCCAAAGCGCTGTGGAAGGGGGGCAGAACCGGTCATACCCTGAAACACCACAGGCGCAGCAACAGGTGTCAGGGTAGACTCTGGCGCAACAACCGGAGCGGCAGTAGGAGCGGGCCCAGGAGCGACAACCGACCCATCGGCAACGGAAGCTAAATGAGCCGTGCGTTCAAGCAGGGTTTGCAACGCCACAGCGAACCGACCCAACAGGTGATCCTGCTGATCAAGTCTGGCAACCAGCGTAGGTAGCGAGGGTGGCCCTGTACCGTCAGAATTCATGGCTTGGTCCTAGTGTCATGGAACCATGAACCAGACGTACAACAAGAGATAAGTGGAAAATAAGAAGGTTTTATTGAAGAGCAAGCCGTTAGCAAAGTCCGAACGGATGGCTAAACCAAAGCCGGGTCTTGCGGAGACAGAGGTCAGGAACCAGAAGGGTAGTCAGACGAAGCCAGGAACAGGAACCAACGGGGTAGTCAGACGAAGCCGGAATCAGGAACCAACGGGGTAGTCAGACGAAGCCGGAATCAGGAACCAACGGGGTAGTCAGACGAGGCCAGGATCAGGAACCAGAAGCAGCAGCAGTCTTGGAAGCATGTGAACACAGGAGGACCAAGCAAGGAACTGAAGCCACAGACCTCCTATATATATGAGCTGGGCATCCAGCTCCTCCCAGTGGGAAGGAGGAGCCGCAGGGTGGGAGGCTACAAGAAAACCCAGAAACCAAGATGGCCGCCAGCACATGTCAAACGAAGGGAACAGCAAGGAGGTAAGACCATGACAATGCTTTGGAGAAGTCAAGATATATGACATCCATTGATTTGCCGCGGTCAAGTCTAGAACTTACCTCCTCATGGAAACTGATAAAATTAGTTTGACATGACCGATCCCTCATGAAGCCATGCTGATATGGCGTTATTTGCTTATTCTCATTGAGGTACTCCAAGATAGCATCTCTTAGAAAACCTTCAAACAGCTTACCCATGACAGATGTTAAAGGGGTTCTGCAGTTTGTTTAAACTGATGATCTATCCTCTGGATAGATCATCAGCATCTGATTGGCGTGGGTCGGACACCCGGGACCCTCGACGATCATTTGGTTGAGAAGGCAGCGCCGCTCCAGCAGCACCGCAGCTTTCTCACTATTTACCGCTGGCCCAGTGACATCACAACTAGTATCACTGGCTGGGTGCGGCTAAGCTCTGTTCACTTGAATGGAGCTTAGCCCCGCCTAGGCCATTGATACTAGTCATGACGTCACTGGGCCAGCGGTAAACAGTGAGAAGGCCGCTGTGCTGCTGAAGCGCTGCTGCCTTCTCAAACAGTTGGCGCAAATCCACTGGTGGAAACGGACATGAAACTTCGATCTGGATATTCCTTTTTTTATTTAAAGAAAGTGCATAGCCATATAAACAACACGTTTCGGGGACTAATAGTTCCCCTTCATCAGGTTCCTGATTAAGGGGAACTATTAGTCTCCGAAACGTGTTGTTTACATGGCTATGCACTATCTTTAAATAAAAAAAGGAATATCCAGATCGAAGTTTCATGTCTGTTTCCACCAGTGGATTTGTGCCATTGCAGCATCTTTTCTTCTCTGTCCCTGAGATGAGTCAGGGACAGGACTCATCTCAGGTTAATTTGCATATGTATCAAATCGTTTGTTTTTTTTTACACAATAAAAGCACACAGAGCTATGGGGACTGGGTATTGCGGATGTGCTAGCGGCCATCTAGCAACCCATGTCCTCAGCTCTTTACACAAAATCCGGATGACAGTATCCCTTTAATTCTCTTAGGTTACTGGGGTGTATGCCATCTGGTCCCGGTGATTTGTCTATTTTAATCTTTTTAAGACGCCACTGTTCTTCTTCCAGGTTCAAACAGGGCACTTTTAATGGGGAATTTACTTTTACATTCTGCATTTCATCTTACAGTTTATTTTCCTATATACAACCAGGTCCATAAATATTGGGACATCGACACAATTCTAAAAATTTTTGCTCTATACACCACAACAATGGATTTGAAATTAAATTAATAAGATGTGCTTTAACTGCAGACTGACAGCTTTAATTTGAGGGTATTTACATCCAAATCAGGTGAACGGTGTAGGAATTACAACAGTTTGCGTATGTGCCTCCCACTTGTTAAGGGACCAAAAGTAATGGGACAATTGGCTTCTCAGCTGTTCCATGACCAGGTGTGTGTTATTCCCTCATTATCCCAATTACAATTAGCAGATAAAAGGTCCAGAGTTCATTTTTAAGTGTGCTATTTGCATTTGGAATCTGTTGCTGTCAATCCCTTAAGATGAGATCCAAAGAGCTGTCACTATCAGTGAAGCAAGCCATCATTAGGCTGAAAAAACTAAACAAACCCATCAGAGAGATAGCAAAAACATTAGGCATGGCCAAAACAACTGTTTGGAACATTCTTAAATAGAAGAAACGCATCGTTGAGCTCAGCAACACCAAAAGACCCGGAAGACCTCGGAAAACAACTGTGGTGGATGACGGAAGAATTCTTTCCCTGCTGAAGAAAACACCCTTCACAACAGTTGGCTAGATCAAGAACACTCTCCAGGAGGTAGGTGTATGTGTGTCAAAGTCAACAATCAAGAGAAGACTTCACCAGAGTGAATACAGAGGGTTCACCACAAGATGTAAACCATTGGTGAGCCTCAAAAACAGGAAGGCCAGATTGGAGTTTGCCAAACGACATCTAAAAAAGCCTTCACAGTTTTGGAACAATATCCTATGGACAGATGAGACCAAGATCAACTTGTACCAGAGTGATGGGAAGAGAGGAGTATGGAGAAGGAAAGTAACTGCTCATCATCCTAAGCATACCACCTTATCAGTGAAACATGGTGGTGATAGTGTCATGGTGTGGGCATGTATAGCTGCCAATGGAACTGGTTCTCTTGTATTTATTGATGATGTGACTGCTGACAAAAGCAGCAGGATGAATTTTGAAGTGTTTCGGGCAATATTATCTGCTTATATTCAGCCGAATGCTTCAGAACTCATTTAACGGCGCTTCACAGTGCAGATGGACAATGACCCAAAGCATACTGCAAAAACAACCAAAGAGTTTTTTAAGGAAAAGAAGTGGAATGTTATGCAATGGCCAAGTCAATCACCTGACCTGAATCCGATTGAGCATGCATTTCACTTGCTGAAGACAAAACTGAAGGGAAAATGCCCCAAGAACAAGCAGGAACTGAAGACAGTTGCAGTAGAGGCCTGGCAGAGCATCACCAGGGATGAAACCCAGCGTCTGGTGATGTCTATGCGCTACAGACTTCAGGCTGTAATTGACTGCAAAGGATTTGCAACCAAGTATTAAAAAGTGAAAGTTTGATTTATGATTATTATTCTGTCCCATTACTTTTGGTCCCTTTACAAGTGGGAGGCACATATGCAAACTGTTGTAATTCCTAAACCGTTCACCTGATTTGGATGTAAATGCCCTCAAATTAAAGCTGACAGTCTGCAGTTAAAGCACATCTTGTTCGTTTCATTTCAAATCCATTGTGGTGGTGTATAGAGCCAAAAATGTTAGAATTGTGTAGATGTCCCAATATTTATGGACCTGACTGTAGCAGAAAAGGACCTGCATTCACTTTCTTGATTATATGGAGAGACGTTTGTTCAAGGCCAAATAGCATCATCAGTGACTAGTTTCGGCTCAAGCCTGAGCCTTTTTCAAACTGCAATACTTCATTAGTGAGAAGCACAGGATTTAAACACATACACTCCGCCCAGTGATCTCATCATGTTACCATGACAACCAGTAAACAGTGTGAATAAACATAAGGTGTCAGAGTGAAAACAACAGACATGGCAATGTAGTAACCATAGGCAAAGTATCCAGCAAATTGTACCAAAGTCATTCAAAAGTCCATAGTGTTATTCTTCCTGGTAAAGCTGCACATCTTTGTAACATTGTTTATGTTTTCTGAAATTGAGGGAGATAAAATAAATAAAGGGTAACTACAAGAAGCTGTATAGTTCATAATCTCTATTCAGACCCAAAGGTTCCAGTGTCTGCAGCTTATGGGTTTTATGGAGTTATTTTCCTCAGTAAATACAGTGGAGAAAAAAATATTTAATAGATTTGCTTTTCCTCATCGCTGTCTGCCACTCACCCCTCATCACTCTGTTAAGGGCCGACACCTTCAGATTTATTCTTTTTACCATTTTATATAATTGAAGACTATTTTAGGGTTAGCTTTACTCTCTTTGGCAATGAATGTCTCTAGTTTTGCTACTTTTATTTGTCTTTTACATATTCTATTTTTTTTTCTTTATAGTTTTCCAATGCTTCCTCGCTACCCTTCTGTTTTAGTGATTTAAATGCTTTCTTTTTGTCATTTATTCCTTTCTTTGCAATTCTATTTATCCACATTTGTTTTTTCTTGTTCCTTATCCTTTTATTTCCATAAAGTATGCACCTCTCACAATAAGATTTTAGGATGCTTTTAAAAATAAATTATTTTGTGGTTGTATTTTTATTTTTAAGGACTTTAACCCAGTTAGTAAGGCCAATGGCCTATTTTAGTTGGCTAAATTTAGCTTTTTTTGAAGTTTAGTATTTTTGTTCCTCCCTGAAGAAAGAGTCTTTTTGACACTTGGAAGTGTAATAAAATATAAAAAGCAAAAATAATTTGAATGTATTTGACTGTTTTATAGAGATCATTGGCTAGCTGCACCTATTCAGATCTGGCAGATCTACATCCATTCCCTGAAAAGAGTAGACATCAGTTGCATCACAGGCCAGCTGACCCAAATGTCCTTGGTTCTACGGGGAACACAAGTGGTGCGGAAAGTGAGAGCTTATAGTTCCCATCCACAAGAACTGCAGGTAAGCTGTTAAAGGATTATCATGGCATCTACGAATTGCTTTATGGCACATGACTGCAGCATGAGACACACACAGGGTTTGATTCTAGTCTGTATCCCTGGAGACAAAAAGGTTTCCATAGGAGCTGTGGACACACATCTGTTATTTTTCAAGGCTATTTGCAAACTTGCTTTGTTTTCTTTTCTTTTTTTTTTTTTTTTTAATATACACTAGGGATGAGCGAATCGACTTCGGAGGAAACATCCGAAGTCGATTTGCATAAAACTTTGTTCTCATACTGTACGCAGCAGGAGCTCCGTACAGTATTAGAATGTATTGGCTTCGATGAGCCTCGCGAGACTTCGGGTAATAACTTCATGAATTAATTTGTACTGTAAAAAAACATTTCCCGAACTCTGGTTCAGTTCCAAATGGTACCTTGGAACCGAACCAAAGTTTGGGAAATGTCTTTTTACAGTAAAAATTAATTTATGAAGTTATTGCGCGAAATGGGCTGTGCTGGGAGCTGACGTCATCTGCCTGCCCTACTCCCTCATGTAATAGGGGGAAAACAGTTATAATACGTGAAATATACAATAATATATAAATAAATATCTTAATTTCATTAATGCTCATTGATCAGCGTGGCCAGCGCTGTCAGTGAGTTATTCTCCTGTACTCCCAACATACTGACTAATGAACTAGCCGCCAGGAGCGGTGTCTGTGTGAGCGGTAAGCGTGCAATACTGGCAGTGCAGGGAGGCAGGGGGAAGCTCCTCTACTGTATATAGGGACAGTAATATACTGTAACTGTCCCAGCTTCTCTCTGCACTGCCTGTAGTGAGTGCTTACCGGGAGTGCAGGGGGAAGCTCACTGACAGCGCTGGCCACTCTGATCAGTGATCAGGAACGAAGTGAAGATATTTATTTATATGTTAGTGTATATTTCATGTATTATAACTGTATTGGCCCCACTATATAGGACAGATGCCCGCCAGCTCCCAGCACAGCCCCTTTCCCTATCTTCCTAGTCAGCGCAACACTGCGCTGTTGGGAAGACGGATGTCCCTCAGAAGAGGCTCTGAGAAAGTTTTCTACTATAAATAAAGGTTTTCCCTAAATAAAGTATATTGGAAAAATGTTCCCTATCCCTGTCTGTACACATTAGCAAAAAAAATAATGAGTTACACTTTAAACATTAACATTAAAGGGGTCGTCCAGTCTTTTCTTATGTGATAGCCTATGTTCAGGATAGGCTATCACTAGCTAATCATCGGGGGTATGGCTCCCCACACCCCTGCGGATCGGGTGTTCCATGTAGCGCTTTTGCCGGAAGTTGACACTGCACTGTCAATGTTGTAGTGGACAGTGGACTGAAGTCAGTGGGTGCAGCACTCCCCAGTACAATCTTGACGGCACTCTCAGTAGCTCCAGCACCGACTTTTGGCGGGTAAGCTACACATAATAGATGATCGGCATGGGTACACAGTGTTAGTGAGGATAGGCCACTACTTACAAAAGGCAGGCCAACCACCTTAATGTGGACCTGTTAGCAGTATTAACACCATTAAACAAACCATAGTGCCTAGTAGGGTTGATATTGCTGATTAAACAATAGTGATCTGATTTACTGTTTCAGTGAAAACAGAGTTCTCGTCCTAGCCCTCTAGGTGCCCTTCAGATCCTCCATTTTCCATGCTCTCTCCCCCTGACTGCCAGGGCCAGGCATCAACATCCTCTCATCTGGCCCTATAGTAGCATGCTGACACCATGCGCCACAATTTTGGCACGTGAGCAATAAACATCAGTTCAGCTAAAGTAGATGTACCGTGCAGGTGCCAAAATTATGGTGCATGGGGGGGAACGAGGACTGGAAGGTGTGTCGTACTGAACCATCACTGGGGATGCTGGAGAGGCCTGAGGGCTAGCCTCCTTCCTACGGACTATGGACCCTGAACTATGGAGACCCCCCTCAGCGCCAAATGGAACTGGAGTTATAACTATCGTGCCCGGACATCCCCAAGCCAACCTGACAGGGTATAGGCGGGTATGCCGACCGATGGAACTAAGGGAGAGTAATGTGAGGCCATGTTATGGCAGCTACCGACCACCCCCCCTCTGGCTCATTCTTCTACAAATGGGAAAATTGTGTAACTTCTGCCTGTGAGTGATTACGTTATCCCATTGTGTTGGTTAATTGTATCACAGGTGGGTGTTTTCTGCCTGTGAGTGATTGCTTTATCCAATTGTGTTGATTAATTGTATCACATACAGTACAGTCCAAAAGTTTGGACACACCTTCTCATTCAAAGAGTTTTCTTTATTTTCATGACTATGAAAATTGTAGATTCACACTGAAGGCATCAAAACTATGAATTAACACATGTGGAATTATATACATAACAAAAACGTGTGAAACAACTGAAAATATGTCATATTCTAGGTTCTTCAAAGTAGCCACCTTTTGCTTTGATTACTGCTTTGCACACTCTTGGCATTCTCTTGATGAGCTTCAAGAGGTAATCACCTGAAATGGTCTTCCAACAGTCTTGAAAGAGTTCCCAGAGATGCTTAGCACTTGTTGGCTCTTTTGCCTTAACTCTGCGGTCCAGCTCACCCCAAACCATCTCGATTGGGTTCAGGTCCGGTGACTGTGGAGGCCAGCTCATCTGGCGCAGCACCCCATCACTCTCCTTCATGGTCAAATAGCCCTTACACAGCCTGGAGGTGTGTTTGGGGTCATTGTCCTGTTGAAAAATAAATAATGTTCCAACTAAATACAAACCGGATGGAATAGCATGCCGCTGCAAGATGCTGTGGTAGCCATGCTTGAAACCTGTGACAATATCCAGGGTTGTAGTAGACTGCAACAGTATTGTTCATGTATTTTTTTTTTCTTTTTTTTTTTCTTTTTTTTTACTAGGTTTGGTTTTTATAGCTTTTTTTTCTTTTTTTTTTTCTTTCAGTGCCTTAATATTTTATACTTAGAACTACAGTAGGTATCCTGATGAATCTGTATCTGTAAGGGCTCATTCACACGATCGTATGAATGGGTCCGCATCCGTTCCACAATTTTGCGGCACGGGTGCGGAGCCATTTATTTCAATGAAGCCGCAAAAGATGTGGACAGAACACCATGTTGTCCACAGCCGTTGTTCCATTCCGCTGCACCGCAAAGTGCAGACGGACAGCAATGTTCTTTTTGGAGAGCAGCGTCTTTCTACTTGCAATCTTGTAATGCACACCATTGTTGTTCCTTGTGATGGTGGACTCATTGCTTAGAGGTTACCTTGGGTTCCTTTATGACCTCATGGACTATTACATGCCCTTCTCTTGTCATGATCTTTGTTGGTCTACCACTTGTGGGGAGGGTGATAATGGTTTAGAATTTTCTCTATTTGTACACAATCTGTCTGACTGTGGATTAGTGGAGTCCAAACTCTTTAGCGATGGTTTTGTAACCTTTTCCAGCCTGATGAGCATCAACAACTCTTCTTCTGAGGTCCTCAGAAATCTCCTTTGTTTGCGCCATAATACACTTCCACAAATGTGTTTTGGAAGATCAGACCGTTTGATAGATCACACCTAATTGTCATCACATTGAACACCTGACTCTAACTTTACCTTCAAATAATCTGCTAATCCTAAAGGTTCACATACTTTTGCCACTCACAGACATGCTATTGGATCATTTTCCTCAATAAATAAATGATCAGATCTTATATACCGGTAGTTTGATTTGGTTATCTTTATCTACTTTTAGGACTGTGAAAATCTGATGTCGTTTTCGGTCAAATTTTGGCACAAATATAGAAAATCTTAAAGGGTTCACAAACTTTCAAAAAAACACTGGAAAATTAAAGGGGTTGGTCATTGATCAGTACTGATTGTATTTTTATTGTTACGACAGATAATTAAATGTCTCAACCTATAATTTTTTTTCTGCCAGGTAAAACAAGATAATGACACCTATCCTTTTTGTAATCTGTGATTGCAGATTTATTGATATTCTGTTTCCTGAACATGATTATGGGGACGGCCATCTTGTCCAAGCTGTTGTTAAAATAATTTAGATAGATGCTTTACAGCAACCGCCATGGGCCATGGACACAATAGACTGAAGGGGGCACATTGGCTTCTATGGAGTTTTTTAGGCATGTTCTGTGACCTGTGCAGAGGTCAGGAGGCAGTAGATATCACCTATTGTGTTATCCATATATAGAAATGCTGTCATTTTAATCCTGCCTGTATTGATAAGGAGATGACTGCTGTACAAAGCAAGATGTGGCACCTAGTGGCCAGAGGGAAAACTGCAGGGTTTAAGGATTGTTTTTTAAAATATAGATGACATGGAAAATGAAAAATACTAATTCTTTTGAAAATATGTTTAATTTAGAAACTCAATTTAAACAATAGGTTATTTTCTGACGACACATTCCTTTTAACCTGCTCACGACCGCCGTACGCAGGATTGTGTCTTCTCGGCGGTCGTGCTCTTCTGGGTGGACGCGCCGGTGCATCCTCTCGCGAGACGCGAGATTTCCGGGGAAGCCGGCCCGCGCATGCGCATCGTGGGCAGGCAAAATTCAAAGAACAAGTTCGTCATCAACCTGCCTGCCACGATCATTGGCTGGCAGGTTGATGATTTTCAAAAAAACGAATCAGCAGCCAGATACCACATCATATTAGTAAATATGATGTGGTTATATGGCTGCTGTGCTCCTCTGCTCCTTCTTTTGGTCGGTTGGTTCCAGCAGAGGAGCAGAGGAGCACACATCACTGTGAGTACCCACCAACACCACACTTAGCCCCCAGATCACCTCCCAGCACCCAATTAACCCTTTGATCACCCCTTCTTGCCCCTGTCAATCACTAGTGAAAAGGAAAAAAGTGATCAGTGCAAACTGTCACTTTTTTTTTCACTGGTATTGACCGTTAGGTTTTAGGTATAGTTTAGGCCCCTTGGTTAGGTAGTTTAGCGATCAGTTAGCGCCCAGCCCACCGCACCGCAGTCCGTTATTCGCTGATTAGCGTATCGCTAATCAGCATTTGTACTTTTATAGTATCTGAAAGTGATCAAAACTGATCACGGTCAGATCTATAATTGTATTAGTGTCACTTTAGTTCGCCCTCCACCCAAAACGCAGTGTTTGCCCGATCAGGCCTGATCGGTCGCCCACACGTGCATTCGCCCGCGCCCGCCCCACCGCAGTGACAAAAAAAATATAATTTTTTGATCACTGCACATTCACTTTACACGCACTGCCGAGGCATACGAGCTGAGAAGGAGGCGGCGTTCCTATGATTTGGCAAACACTTTGTGTATATATAAAAAAAAAAAATCCCGGCAATGATTTATTCATCCACATCGATTGATGTGAATGGAGAAATCTGGTTTGCCAGGGCATACGAGCTAAGTGGGTATGGATGTTGGGCGGAGCTCCTATGTCCTGGCAGACGCCTTTCCCCTCCTTTTTTTTTTTGGCAGAGATTTTTTCATCCACATTGATCGATGCGAATGAAGAAATTTAATTTTTTGTCGCAAGTTAGTGGAATATGAGACATTGTAAGGAAAAAAAATAAAAAATCATCATTTTCCGCTAACTTGTGACAAAAAATTAAAATTCTATGAACTCACTATGCCCATGAGCGAATGACCTGTGGGGTTTTTCTACTGTTTGGGCATTGTAGAACCTCAGGAATCATGACAGGTGCTCAGAAAGTCAGAGCTGCTTCAAAAAGCGGAAATTCAAATTTTTGTACCATAGTGTGTAAACGCTATAACTTTTACCCAAACCATATTTTTTTTTTTTTGCCCAAACATTTTTTTTTTATCAAAGACATGTAGAACAATAAATTTGGCGAAACATTTATATATGGATGTCGTTTTTTTTGCAAAATTTGACAGCTGAAAGTGAAAAATGTCATTTTTTTTGCAAAAATAATCGTTACATTTTGATTAATAAAAAAAAAGTAAAAATGTCAGCAGCAATAAAATACCACCAAATGAAAGCTCTATTAGTGAGAAGAAAAGGAGGTAAAATTCATTTGGGTGGTAAGTTGTATGACCGAGCAATAAACGGTGAAAGTAGTGTAGTGCAGAAGTGTAAAAAGTTGCCTGGTCATGAAGGGGGTTTCAGCTAGCGGGGTTGAAGTGGTTAATGCATCGCCTGGTTGGCTGTGGCTTAGCCAATACATTGCTATGGGAGGGGCCTGAGTAGTGTCCCAATTAGAAATAGGAAAACAATTTTCAATAACGTCATTGATATGACCAGTGCCTGCATCTCACCTTTTGATGTCTGCCCATAACATTTGCCTACCCTGGGCTTTTTCAGCCTGTGACATTATGTGGATCCAGATTGCCATCCACATGCTGTCTGGTTTGAATGGTGGATCATGATTTAAATACACCTATAGAAAAATATATCATGCAAGGAATTTGTAAAGTTAGCATTGCTGTAATTTGTACCCAGTGTTTTGAATGTCGAAGTTTGATACCTTTGATGCATCATTAAGTCTAAGGGCTCATACACAAGAACATATTTTTTTTTTTTGCGGACCGTATACGGAACTATTCATTACAATGGGTCCGCAAAAAAAAAAAAAAGGAACTTACTCCGTGTGCATTCCATTTCTGTATGTCCGTTCTGCAAAAAAATAAATAACTTTTCCTATTATTGTCCACATTACGGACAAGGATTGTACTGTTCTATTAGGGGCCAGCTGTTCCGTTCCGCAAAATATGGAATGCACATGGACGTCATCCGTATTTTTGGCAGAACACAAAATACATACGATCGTGTGCATGATCCCTAACACTTCTGGCTTGAGATGTTACTTTGCTTTCTATACCTCACCTTTACTGGAGTAAGTTCTGTAAATCGCATCTATGAAGTTATGGAGCATCTCATTGAGGTTCTAACCCAAGAGGATGTTACAAGCTGCAAATAAACCCTGGTTTTTGTCTTTTTTTGGCCCGCTTAGGTTGACCCAGAGAGTGTATTTGTGCTGCCTCCAAATGGAATCCAGGATCTGCATATTGCAGTGCGTCCTCAAAAGGCTGGAAGCAAATTCATCTATCTCAATTTGGTTGATGTTGATCAGCATCAGCTTGTAGCCTCCTGGCTGGTCTGTGTACTAAGCCGGAACCCAATCATTTCTAAGGTAAGGGCTACTTGGCGACATTGAGACTTCAAATGCTGCAGTGCAGGTTACAACTAGTGATCGTGAATTTGTTTTTGCTGTTTGTGGGGTCGGCAACCTGTGGATTGCAGCAAGACCAGATTCACTATCATTAGTTGTGATACAATAGCACAACACTGCAGTTTTATGCCGTGTGGAGCCATAGCCTAAATAAACAATGAATGCTATGAAATGATCTTTATTGCACTCTATTATATGTTTGATCTCCCAGTGACTCAATGACCAATCCATTAGACTTCTCTGACCTCTGCTGCGGTCTTTAGGCTTTACTTTGGCTTGTTCTTGTTCCTGATTTCAGATGCCCTATCCACTTCCATGCTGGCTAGCTTCTTCTCTCATCTTCCCTTTCAAATATCATCTTTGTCTTATTCAACAGACCAAAGGTTATGAACACCTTTGTGAGCAATCTTTCTCCTATTATAGATAAATTCTTATCAAACTGATAAAAATATGGCTTAAAGAGCATCTGCCAGCAGATTTGTACCTATGACACTGGCTGGCCTGTTACATGTGCACTGGGCAGCTGAAGACATCTGTGTTGTCCATGTTCCTATGTGCCCGCATTGCTGGGAATAATTATGTTTTTATATAGGAGCAGCTGCCATTCCCTCTCCACTCTGGTTGACAGGGCCAGGGTTGATGATGTTATTTCAAAGTGTAGAGGGAACAGAGCCTCTAGGTGTAATGGTAACGCCCCCGTTGCTCCTAGAGGCTCATTTGCATATATTAAAATATCCTTTTTCTCATCAATGCGGACACATATGAACATGGGACCAACACAGATGTCTTCAGCTGCCAAGTGCACGTGCAACAGGTCAGACAGTGTCATAGGTACAAATCTGCTGACAGATGCCCTTTAAATGAGTGTTCATGAGCTTTCATGAGTTCAGAGATATTATACATCTGGCCGTCAGAGCAGCAAATTTTAAATAAAGACCAGTTACAAAAATGATTTTTAGCCCAACATGAGTAAAATCAGTCATAGAAAATTGCTACTGAAGGCCTTTAAAGAGGTTTTCCAGAAACTTTTATTTTCTTTTCTAATACCTGCTGCCCTCCTCTTCCTGGTGCTTCGATCCTCTGCGCTGCCTCCAGTGTGTCCATGTTCCAGTCCCTGCTGTGTTAATATCCGAATCTTCATGGGCATGGTCACATGCTCTGCTGCAGCCAGTAACTGGCATCAGTGGTGACGTGGCCACAAGTGGCACATCACTGCTGAAGCCAGTCATTGGCTGCAGTGGAGCATGTGACCGTGCCCATGCAGCGCCAGATGTAAACATTGCATGGACCACAGATCAGGATACATTTTCCATTTACGGAGGCAAGCTGCAGGCATTAAATAAAAATGTATTATTCCTGGAAAACCCCAACATACAAAAGTCGACTTCATTTAAATCGTGACATCTATACGATACTGTTACTTGGCATTCCAAAAGAGCAACCCAGAAGCATCAGGAAGGGGGACGGGGCTGTCCTCACGTTCAGCTTTGTAGGGAGCAGTGTCACCCAATTAGCGCTTTGGTGCCCCAGCTTCACCTGCCCCCACACCCAACCCGCTTATATTGGTCTTTATTGAGATCATTTGTTGTAGTTAGACTTTTACAGAGGAATAGTACAGTTTCAGCAAAAACTTTTTTTTGTGTTAAAGGAAACCTTATCCAATCCTCCAATCTATTTTTAAATCCCTTCCTCACAGCTTTCAGAATCTCTGCTTGCTGTCTTTCAGGATACATATCTGTCCAGGTGCCATTTACTTACACTGGAACTACTGTATGAATTTCCAACTGATGCATTTGTCTATCTAAAGTCGATTAAAGGGGTATTCTTATCTGAGCAATTTATGGCACAATGTGCTCTGCATTTACTTCGGGTCTCCATTTTTGACACAGGATCAGATCCCAGAGGTGGGACTCGCACCGATTGGCATACCCTGTCAGTTTGTCAGAAATGTCCCAAATGGGACAACCGGTTTAACAGTTGTCTCACTTAAAGGAACACTCCAGGCAAAACTGGTACGCTGTGTTGAAGGGGTTTTCCTAGACTTTTAAATTGATGACCTATCCTGTGCATAGGTTATCACTATCTAATCGGTGGAGCTCTGACCTGGGCCCCGCTGATCAGCTTTGAGAAGGCACTGGCGCTCCTGTGATCTCCGTGACCTCCTCACAGCTTACAAAGCACAGCGCTGTACATTGTATAGCTGCTGTCCTTGGTATCGTGCTCAACCCCATTCAATTTAAGGGGGCTTATTTGTAGCTAGACCACGTGACTGATGAACATGACATCACTGACGTAGGAAAAGCTGTGAGAAGGCTGCGGCGCTACTGTGAGCAATGGTGACTTCTCAAACAGTATCAGACCCCCACCGATCAGATACTGATAACCTATTCTGAGGATAGTTTATCAGTTAAAACGTTTCAGAAAACCCCTAGTGTAGGGCCTGAGATGGTGGAGCATTACACAGGGACTCAAAGAACACCAAAGAAAAAATCCATGTGTCATACTCCACCCCCCGAGGCCCTACACTAGGCATAACACAGTGGATCAGCTTTGCCTAGACCAGTGACGCACACGTAAGAGGGGGCATTCAGAGCCCTCTCTGTGGACACACACACAGGGCTGGCTGTTATGAGCGCTGCCATCAATACAGATAGAGGCGTTCACTGCTGGAGCGCAGGGGAGCTGGCGGTCCTTTCATTCACTAACCGCAGCTCATCTTCCCACACTGCATCTCTTCTCCAGGCCTGGCCCAGCAGTGACGTCATGACCTCAGTCAGCGCTCCTAAGCAGCATGATGTACTGTCACACATCGCGCTGCTGTGTAGGAGAAGCTGGGAGTCAGTGGGCGCTTCTCCTACAAAGCAGTGCGATGTCTGGCAGTTTCCTGCTGCTGTGGAGCGCCGGCATCTGAGCATCGGAGAAACCAGGTGATTATTTACAGTTTTTTTTTTTTTATATCCTCGGAAGGGGGCACACAATCTGGCATAATTACTGTGATTGGACACATCATCTGGCATAATTACTGTGAGGGGGCACACAATCTGGCATAATTACTGTGAGGGGGCACACAATCTGGCATAATAACTGTGAGGGGGCACACAATCTGGCATAATTACTGTGAGGGGGCACATAATCTGGCATAATTACTGTGAGGGGGCACATAATCTGGCATAATTACTGTGAGGGGGCACATAATCTGGCATAATTACTGTGAGGGGGCACATAATCTAGCATAATTACTGTGAGGGGCACATAATCTGGCATAACTACTGTGAGGGGGCACATAATCTGGCATAACTACTGTGAGGGGCACATAATCTGGCATAACTACTGTGAAGAGGCATATCTGGCCATGGCTACTGTGAAGGGGGCACAATGTTGATATCGCTACTGTATGCTGTAAATGGGCAAGAGTTACTATGTGTGTATAATTATGTTTTGGGTGTAGGTGTGACCTAATATGAAAAAAGATGCCGCACATGTTGTCCCTCTTTGTGTTTTTCAAAAGTTGGGAGGTATGCGGCTCCCTTGTGCTCTAGCAATGATGGGTATCTGAGGGGGCCACACGGGAGTCTTAATACTGTGTGAGGGCCCCTTACACAGTATGACTCCCAGTGCCCACCCCCCATTCATTTTTCAGGTTAAATTGCTGGTGTTGGCACTTTCTGATAAATAAGTAGGTTTTGGGTTGCAGTTTAGGCACCCTGTCTTTAAAATGGTTTGTCACCACTAGCCTACACTGTTCCTTTAAATCATGGTCTAGTCCAATCTACCAATCCTATGATGACCTCACACCTAATAGAGACAATGGGGCACATTAATTAAGACCGGCAGGCCTCTACATAACTTCGGCGCATCCAGCGCCAGTCTAAATGTAAAACCGCTTCCTAGCTGTCTCACATTTAGACCATTTTCTAGGTGTAGAACATGGTGAATGAGACAGGCCTGCAGGCCCACCCCCTTCCCCACCCACCCCACGCCTACAATTTTAGACCTGGCGTGAACGGAAAGAAGTCGCAAATAGCGGCGCAACTAACAATTTTTTACTGCCATTTGCACCTGAAATACACCTAATTTAGGCATATTTCAGATTAATAAATGACCCCCAATGTGACCTAAATAGAGACAACATCAAAATCATAAATCACAGCAGAAGGTTTCTTTCATTGATTTTATGATTTTGATGATAACGGGGCTGGGAACCCTATTTACAGCACAAAAAGGCAGACAGACACAAAGTTTTGGTACTAAATAGAGACAATACATCGTCACTAAAAGGTTTCTTTTTAACAACTGAGCCGTTCTGATATATAGCCCCCTTACAATTTTGTATAAGAGAATCTGTGTAGCCGCCTGGCAGCTGAGCAGCATTTCTAATTTACTAGCTCATAATTGCCTATGAAGTTATAGTGCATCTGTGACCTATCTCCAGTCTGAAATAAATCACACCGGGCTCCATCCATCATCAAGATTTAATTCTGCCTTTACTACCCTCTCATGGATTGTATTACAAAGTTGCAGAAGTTGTTAACATAAACTTGTTCACTTGTTCCTTGCAGCCCATTCATTATCATTGGCATCATCAGAGTATTGAAGTCATGGCCAGACATTAAGGCCCCTTTCACACGGGCGTGAATTCCACGCAGGTGCAATGCGTGTGGTGAACGCATTGCACCCGCACTGAATCCGGACCCAACTACTTCAATGGGGCTGTGCAGATGAGCGGTGATTTTCATGCATCACTTGTGCGTTGTGTGATAATCGCAGCATGTTCTATATTCAGCGTTTTTCACGCAACGCATGGGGCTGCATGAAAATCGCAAGCATCTGTAAGCAAGTGCGGATGCGGTGCGATTTTTCACGCATGGTTTCTAGGAGATGATAGGGATGAGCAACCCTGGACCACATTAAAGTAAATTCACTGTATTATTTTCCCTTATAACATGGTTATAAGGGAAAATAATCGCATTCTTAATACAGAATGCTTACTAAAATGTCAATTGAGGGGTTAAAAAAGAAAAAAATTAACTCGCCTCATCCACTTGATCGCGCAGTTGGCATAGTCTTCTTTCTTCTTCTTTCAGGACCTGCAAAAGGACCTTTGATGACGCAATCGCTCTCACCACGTGGTGAGCGCGGCGACGTCAGCGCAGGTCCTACTCAGTGAAGATAGAAGGATCTTCTATCTTAATTCAGCAGGACCTGCCCTGACGTCGCCACGCTCACCACGTGGTGAGAGCGATTGCGTCATCAAAGGTCCTTTTGCAGGTCCTGAAAGAAGAAGAAAGAAGACTATGCCAACTGCGCGATCAAGTGGATGAGGCGAGTAAATTTTTTTCTTTTTTAACCCCTCAATTGACATTTTAGTAAGCATTCTGTATTAAGAATGCGATTATTTTCCCTTATAACCATGTTATAAGGGAAAATAATAAAATCTACAGAACACCTAACCCAAACCCGAACTTCAGTGAAGAAGTTCGGGTCTGGGTACCACATTCTGTTTTTTATCACGCGTGTGCAAAACGCATTGCATCCGCGAGATAGAAACTGAACAACTCAATCGCAGTCAAAACTGACTTAAATTGCGTGCGCACTCGCGCGGGTTTCCTGCAATGCACACAGGACTCATCCGGAGCAAATCTGGGACGCCCGTATGAAAGAGGCCTAAGACCATTTAGTGCTTTGTGTTCCTGGCCAGTATACATAATGATTGTCCAAGAGATTAAAAATAATCAAATCTTTGTTTCTTATAAAACTACCCAAATATCTCTTAAAGCTCTCCTATGAGTACATATTCAGGGGCGGATTGGCCATAGACCCTGCAGGGAAATTTCCCGGTGGGCCGATGCCCAGGGGGCTACCCAACCTCTCCTGATGGCCGCAGGCCAAGTCTACGAAGATATGATGCTCAACAGCTACAGGTGCCCTCCTTAACTTAACTGTATTGTCGTCCACAGGACATGATACAGTTAAATAATGTTGAAAGGGTGGCAGTATTTTGTCCTGCACTGTGGTATTTGATTCTGCTGGAGTGGTACTTTGTGCTGCAGTAAGGTATTGCTGGCCCTGTCTACTTCTGTTGTCCCTTACTATTTGTGTTGACCTTCCCTACTTATGTTGCCCCATCTTCTATAAGTTTATCCCTGCCTACAACATGGGGCCACTTTGATGTTTTTTTTCCAGGGCCACTTTAAGTTCCTAATCCTCCCCTGTACATATTACAATTCTTTGTTAGATGATACAAACTTTCTATTGGAATTATTTTACCCCTTAAACACAGGGAAGTTGTCTGTTTTTGATTTTTGTTTTTCACTCTCTGCCTTCTCGGGGCCATAACTTTTTTTTATTTTTCCTTTCACATAGCTGTATGAGAACTTGATTTTAGCTGAAAGTTGTACTTTCTAATGGCGCCATTTAATATTGCATATGATGTGATGGGAAGCTGTAAAGATTCAAAATGGTGTAATAATGGAAAAAATACAATTCTGCCATAGTTTTATGGGTTTTATTTTTACGGTGTTCACTTCGCGGTAAAATTGACCTCTTACTTTTATTCAGTACAATTACAGAGATACCACATTTATATTTTTTTTCTTGTAATTTAATAATACTTAAAAAAAAAAAAAATCCCAAGTTTTTTTTTTCTTTGCATCGTCCTATTCTGACCCCCATAACTTCTTTATAGTTATGTCTACGGAGCTGAGTAAGGGCTCATTTTTTTTGTGGGGTGATCTATAGTTTTTGTTGATACCATGTTGGAGTCTGCATGACTTTCTAATCATTTTTTTTTTGGGGGGGGGGGGGGGTGTAAAGGGATGAAAAAGCAGACAATCAGCCATTATAATTTTGTTGAACATGTGATCATTACATTGCTTGTCCCATAGACTGCAATAATTTACCATTGCAACCTATGGGAGTTGCGCTATGTTTCTATGGATCTCTGCTACCTACAGGCCTTCATAGGAACTATTGATGTGGTAGCCCTCCAGAGGGACTATGGGTACCACAAGAAATAAACGACTCCCCCAATTTCCACACTGGGAAGCCGTTTAGGCCCTGGTAAAGCTGCCTCAAATGCTGTGATCCTAAGTGACCATGGTATCTGAGGGGTTAAATGTCTGTGATCAGGCTGATATGTTGGCAGGAATTAGGGACGGTTCAGTATTTTATTTTTTAGCACCTACCAATGATTTGCATTTCCCAAAGGAGATCCATAATGAGAGATGGTAGTTTTAGGATCCTCCAATTAAAGATCCCTTGAAGAGTCTGCCTGTATAGAGATGTTACTGAAGGTCTTGGCTTCTGTACTGCTTTAAAATTTTGAGCTATTATTTTGCATTATGATAAATGACTGGAGTATTCTCCCTGAAAGGGATTATTACAAGCTGACATATATAATTTTGCTTGGCTATTCATTGTTAAAACTATTTGAATTAGTATGTCGAGCGCCAGATCCTGGGGGAGCAGAAATGAAACATTACAATCCGAAAATATTAAAGCTCTAGTGTAATTTATTTCTAAAAGTGCGTTGCTAGCTGAATAAGGCGCCCAGCTATCCTAATGGAAATGAATTCACAAATGTGAGAGTGGACTCCAGTCAATCGCTTTGTAGTTGTTAATTAGATTTAAAGGCTAGGTCTACCTTCACCATCATTTTATTTTTCATTACATGTATGATGAAAAAAAGCACCATTGTACATTGCATTGATTAAAAATTTCTTTATGGCCACCTTACAGACTTATGCATCGCCATGGTGACAGACTACAAACAGATCCCTGTGTAGTCTGGTCGAGCTGTCACGCTCCTTTCCATTTGTCTCTTACTTCTTGCTAACATACAGTACATTTGGTTGATTATTAAGAATTAGGGGATAGAAGGAGGGAAGTATGAATCACAAGGAAGGACGATCTCTGGGGCTCCCATGAAACATCCAGTTACGCGTTTCGGACAGCAAAAACCACAGCACCGTGCTATGATTAAGGGCACACACGTGGTTTTTGCTGTCCTAAACATGTAAGCATCTCACGTGGATGATGTTTTTCTTGTGAATAATAAAATGGATGTTCCATGGGAGTGCTGAACCTGTTTCCGGCTCGGGGGGTTTCCATTTACCCTGCTAATCGCCCCGGACAGTGGATCTCACTTGGCAAGCTGTGCCTTGTGTTTTTTTCAGTAAGGAAGTATGAATTCAGGAGCAGTCTACATAGGTTTTTTTTTTTTTTTTTTTTATACTTTGTAACCATGGAGACACATAGATCTACCTAGCAGCAGAATGCAGTAACCGTTAGGAGATATTTGTCTTAATAAAGGCTGTTTGCAAAGTTGCTTTGTTATATTTTGGTAGATGTACTGGAGCAATAAATAATGGTGGAGTTGTACATTTAAGAGGTGCTAGTCGAATGTTTGCTGATCCTGCCTTATGTCTTCATAGGCTTTTGAAATAACAGTGTCTACTGGAGAGAAGGGCTGTAACAAAAGGATAACTTACACTAACCCGTATCCAACCAGGAAGAGATACTCGCTCCATACCAACAGGGCCGATCTTCTGCAGTTCAAGGAGAACACCTTTGAGGTAACCACAGCCTCAGCCTACTGAGAACAATACAGTCTTTGTTTTGTCCTCGGTCACAATTCAGGAGTAATTTCTTAGTTTCAGCTTTTTTCCCCAGCAATTTGACTGTCAATGTAGCTTCCAAACAGTATCCACACTTTTTTAGTTGTACATCTTGGGGCATAACTACAGCGGTGCAAAGGTTGCAGGTACACCCAGACCCTGGACCCTAAGGGCCCCCAAAGGTTTCACTACTACTCATACGAGGCGATCAGTTGAAGGTCCAGATTTTCCCCTGTCACCCAGGAGCTTCTCCCCTGTGCACCCCCCACATACATATCACATTATTAATCCTACCAATTTGGGATCCTAGGAAAGCTTTGTGTAAGCTAGGACAGCAGTATTGATTTTTAATCCTGCTTTCCCAGAATGGTGCGTTCCCAGTTATACTGAATTTCACACTACGTAACCCTTCTGCCCATCCACCCCTCCTGATAAAGAAGTATTCACATCTTGTAAAGGATATGCTATCACTATATGATTGGGGGGGACTCCATCTTTGGAGATCCTCACTGATCCTGAAAATCAAGGGGGCGCCGTGCCGGTTCAAGTCATTGGGCGGTGCTCAAATTCCTGCACTGCCGGATGGCCAGGAGCACTGTTGTACAGGGAAAACTTAGATAAGGAAGCATCGCTGCACCAGTGCTGTCGTCTTCTCATTCTCACAATTGTCGAGGGTCCCAGAGCTCGGACTCCCATGGATACAAAGTGATGGACTGTCCTAGAGTAACTATCAATTTTATTAGACGGGAATACCCCTTTTAATGTCCTTAATTTATTTCAAGGAGATGCGGCACCAATTATGCAAATGCTTCTTTTATATAATATGTAAATGAAAGTCCCCCTTTTTATGAAGGACTGAATTAATGCAGTTCTAGTGAACCAAGAATGGGGCAGATAACTCTCACCATTGTGCTCCGCTGCTTAAATATTCCATCTGCTCTACCTAATTAAGACATTCTAATTGCAAGGTACAACAGGTCATCCATACCAGCCGCGGAGACTTGTAAAGCAAGTGATACAAATGCGCGCCGCGACCGCTCGCAGGAAGCGACTTTGAGATTAGTTAAATCAAGGTCTTCAGCACCTTTTCAATCAATGTGTATTATAAAGTTGCACTCTACTGTAAAATAATAGTTTACAAGTTCAACAAATTTACGTGTCCTCTAAATGTTATTTTTTTTTAAATTTGGAATGCATAGAGGACGACCATAATGGGATCATTCTACATGACAGAGCAGAGGTTACTTTTACAGACGATACTTCCGAGTGCTTTGGATAACTTACTGAAGCGCATGATCTATTGACAGTGTTTATTTTCCGCTTTCAGTCTACCCAGGGAAACATTGTATCAATTCCTTAAATAATGACTGTCTTAAAGCCACGGTAGCCTTCAACAACTCTGATCTGTTTCCTGTAGGTTGGCGCTGGTGAAACGTACACGATTGGGTTGCGCTTTGCGCCTAGCGAGAGCAGCGGGCAGGAAGAGATTCTCATATTTATCAATGACCACGAAGATAAAAATGAAGAGACGTTCTGTGTGAAGGTCAACTATGAGCAAGCAAAAAAGAAAGGTTCTTTGAAGGTGTAGACTGAAGGTGTTATCCAAGAGTCTAACAGACCTCCCAGAGTGGCCGACCCGCAGTGGAGATCATACTTATCTGGTTCCCACCGCTGGGTTCGGTGCCTAACACTCCTGGAAAAGCTCCAACATCCATCGATGGGGGGGGGGACACTTGACCGCTGCAGCCAATCACAGGCTGCAGTGGTGGCCTTTTCCCCTTGCCTCATGACAAGTGGCCATATGACTAGAAATTCAGCTTTTACCTGGATTCTTGATGGCTTATGTCTCAACCACCAAAGTTTCACTTACCTCATTGCTGATACCCCTTTATGCTCAAGCAGGTCTCTGTGCCCAGCATTACTACCTTATTGACAATGTCATCAAACACAGGAGTCTGTATAGAAATAACGCCTCCTGTTGGTTGCCACGCCTTATTGCACTGTATGCTGACACTGACCAGCAGGGGGAGATATTGTCTATGCAAACTCCTGGACATCTTGAAATAGGGTTGTATCAGATTAGAAAAAACAGAGCTGCTTTCTTTCACAGGTTGTATGTGATATTGCAGATCAGTTCCATTGCAGGGAATTTGGCTAAGTTGCAGTCCCACACAAAACCTGGGGACAGGTGTGGTGCTGTTTCTGGAAGAAAACAGCCATGCTTTTATAATTCTGGAAAATTAATTTAAGGCCACACTCTTGGGATAGTGATTCCTGGAGCAAGCTTTGAAGCTCAGATCTGTTGTAGGTTAGTGGGGGATTTCAGAATCTGTGATGATGAGGCAAGTTGAAACTTTGGGGACGGTTGCCCTATGGTGAATAACTTTGAGAAGTTTAACTGTACTCTGTTGATTTTTAGGCGTATATGTGTTGTGTGGTTTTCATTGCACTTTTGTTTCTTGCAAATGATTAAAAGTTTTATATTGTATAAATATATATTTTTATAAGATTTATTTAACTTTATAATTGTTGAAGTGCTCACTTTGTCTACAGCGTATCAAATAAAGTATTTTACAATTGTGTCACAGTTCAGTCATTTATCCCTTCATTTATGGACATAGTCCATGCTGTGGGTTCTAGTCAGAGTGAGAAGGGAAACCACAAGGACGTCAAATTTTACTAGCCAGTATGTGAATGAATACCAGGCAGCCAGACACTGCGGTGAAAATCCTAGTGCTTCAGGAGGCTTCTATATGCAGCGGTGTACTGGTAATTTTAAATAATTATTCATTTGCATTAAAAGAATGGACCGAGTTTTGGTAAGACTATTGATATGTCCTAGAGAGTGGGCTTGACATCCACTGATGGCTAGAACGAGGAGAGAGAAGTGCACATAGTGCGGTCTCTCTCCTTACTACAGACAGGTTCAATTGAAGTCTATTGGCCCATCTTGATTCCATCCTATCCAGTGAAGAGAGAGAGTGACTTAGGGTACTTTCACTCTAGCGTTTTTCTTTTCCGGCATAGAGTTCCGTCCTAGGGGCTCTATACTGGAAAATAACTGATCAGTTATATCCCCATGCATTCTGAATGGAGAGCAATCCGTTCAGGATGCATCAGGATGTCTTCAGTTCAGTCATTTTGACTGATCAGGCAAAAGATAAAAACCGTAGCATGCTACGGTTTTATCTCCGGCGAAAAAAAACTGAAGACTTGCCGTAATGCTGGATCCGGCATTTTTCCCCATAGGAATGTATTAGTGCCGGATCCGGCATTCAAAATTCCAGAATGCCGGATCTGTCATTCCGGCCTGCGCATGCGCAGACCGGTAAAAATGTGAAAAAATATACAAGACGGATCCGTCTGTCCGCATGACAAGCAGAGAGACGGATCCGTTCTTGCAATGCATTTGTGAGACGGATCCGTCTCACAAATGCTTTCAGTCACATCCAGATCGGCGGATCCGGCGGGCAGTTCCAAAGACGGAACTGCCCACCGGATAACACTGCCGCACTGTAAGCGAGCACTTCTCTCTCATCAATATAGCCATCGGTGGGGGTCTCAGCAGTCAGAACCGCACCCATCAGAAGTTTTGATATTCCTAACATATCTAAAGTTTTACCAAAACTCTGTGACCCTTTAATGTGGCATCCCACAATTTCATGCTTTTGACCAATGGGATTGGTCTCTGCAAAGTTGAGTGACAACCCTGTAGGTACTGGAATGGTGGTCACTAGTGGTTTTCCTCACTATCTGTTACTCATGTAGGTGACCAAGAAGAAATTGCAATATATTAAGCAAAAGTAGATCCAACACCAAGGTAAGTTGGACCTGTCTCAGGATATGTCACATACACGCCAGGCATGGCTACCGATATCTAGTAGTAGCCACTTTGCATTACTAAAGGGATACTCCACTCAAAAACAAATTTCTTCATTGTAATTATTCATTAGTAAGTTTTTCAAACTTCTTAAGCTGCACTGCTTTCTATGCAGCCTAAAATACTACCTCATGTTAGGACACCAGGAAGCCACTGCTGTAAAGAAGAAAAAAATCACTGGTTTTGGTAAGATTATTGATATGTCCTCGAGGCCTATCAAAAGATTTAATAAGTAAGGGCCTGACCTCTAAGATGCCCACTGATGGCTAGAATGAGGAGAGAGAAGTGTGCATATTGCGGTCTCTCTCCTTACTGCAGAAGTCTATTGGCTGATCTTGATTCCATTATCTAGTAGTAACCACTTTACATTACTAAAGGGATACTCCACTCAAAAACAAATGTCTTCATGGTAATGATTAATTACTAAGTCTTTCAAACTCCTTCTTAAGCCGCACTGTTTTCTGTGCAGCATAAAGTACTACCTCATGGTAGGACATCATGCTGAATAAAAAAAAAATCTGAATGCTTGTGGGAAAATATTCTATGGACGTATGAGACAATAGTGGAATCTTTTAGCACAAATGCACAATGCTATGTCTAATGCAGGGATCAGCAACCTTCAGCACTCCAGCTGTGGTGAAACTACGACACCCAGCATGCACATTTGCTTAGCTGTTTTCAGAACTCCCATAGAAGTTAATTAAGCATGCTGGGAGTTGTAGTTTCACCACATCTGCAGTGCCAAAGGTTGCTGACCACTGGTCTATAGGACCTCGCACCAACACCAAAACCTCATTCTAACAGTGAAGCATAGTGGAAGGAGCATCATGATTTGGGGCTGTAATCATTGAGGGAATGAGTTCTAAGTTGTATAAAACATGTTACAGCAGAATGCAAGTGCTGCAGTCCATGAGCTCAAGCTGAAGAGATACAGTCCTGATCAAAAGTCTAAGACCACTTGAAAAATGGCACAAAAAAAAATCATATTTAGCATGGCTGGATCTTAACAAGGTTCTAAGTAGAGCCTCAACATGCAACAATAAGAAATGATAGTGAGACAAAACATTTTTTGAGCATTCAATTTAATGAAAACAACGAATAAACTGAAACAGGCTGTTTTTCAGCTGATCAAAAGTTTAGGACCACACCTCCAAAAAAAAAACTAAACCCCCCCCAAAACAGAAATCCAACTTCCAAACATGAACTCAGTAATGAGTAGCTCCGCCGTTATTGTTTATCACTTCAAAAATTCGTTTCGGCATACTTGATGCAAGCGTTTCCATGAGGTGAGTGGGAATATTTCTCCAAGTGGTGAAGACGGCCGCACGAAGGCCTTCTACTGTCTGGAACTGTTGTCCATTTTTGTAAACTTCCCTTGCCATCCATCCCTAAAGGTTCTCAATTGGATTTAGATCAGGGGAACACGCAGGATGGGCCAAAAGAGTGATGTTATTCTCCTGGAAGAAGTCCCTTGTCCTGCAGGCATTGTGTACTGTAGCGTTGTCCTGTTGAAAAACCCAGTCGTTACCACACAGACGAGGGCCCTCAGTCATGAGGAATGCTCTCTGCAACATCTGGACATAGCCAGCGGCCGTTTGACACCCCTGCACTTCCTGAAGCTCCATTGTTCCACTGAAGGAAAAAGCACCCCAGACCATTATGGTGCACTGTGGCGTGTAGAAAACATCTCAGGTGGGATCTGCTTGTCATGCCAGTAATGTTGGAAACCATCAGGATCATCAAGGTTAAATTTCTTCTCATCAGAGAATAAAACTTTCTTCCACCTTTGAATGTCCCATGTTTGGTGCTCTCTTGCGAAGTCCAAACGAGCAGTTCTGTGGCGTTCAAGGAGACGAGGTCTTTGAAGAGGTTTTTTGTTTTTGAAGCCCTTCAGTCTCAGATGCCGTCTAATGGTTATGGGGCTGCAGTCAGCACCAGTAAGGGCCTTAATTTGGGTCGAGGATCGTCCAGTGTCTTGACGGACAGCCAATTGGACCCTCTGGCTCAGTGCTGATGAAATTTTTTGGGGTCTTCCACTTGACATTTTTGTTCCATAACCCTCAGGATCATTTAAGAAATTCCAAATGACTGTCTTACTACGTCCCACCTCAGCAGCAATGGCGCGCTGTGAGAGACCCTGCTTATGCAGTTCAACATCCCGACCACGTTCAAAAAGGGAGAGTTTTTTTGCCTTTGCCATCACAACGTGTGACTACCTGACAGAAAATGACAATGAATCCACATCTTTGCACAGATTTGGCCTTTTAAAGGCATGTGGTCCTAAAATTTGGATCAGCTGTAAAACAGCCTGTTTCAGTTTAATCGTTATTTTCAATTAATTGAATGCTCAAAAAATGTTTTGTCTCACTCTCATTTCTTCTTGTTGCATGTTGAAGCTCTACTTGGAGGTACTCTAAGATCCAACAATGTAAAATATGATTTTTTGCCATTTTTCAAGTGGTCTTAAACTTTTGATCAGGACTGTATTTCGGTATACAACAAGACAATCTCACTGCCCATACCCCTGAAGACGCCAAGTGTTTGGTGAAACATGTCGGGGGGCAGAGAGTGATATATGTTACATTTTCGCCAGCCAGTGTCATGTAAAGCAAGGAGCTCCGATACATTAACAAGTAACAAGTGAACGCTAGGAGGGCATTCGCTATCAGTAGGTAGCGCACTGTGAAACAAACAGTGTCCACCAAATAGAGCACGAGAGATTCTGTGCGGAGATAGCCAGACAGCCACAAGTGAAGATTGCCCTCTAGTGGTCTCACAATAACATTCAGATCATTACCATTGACAGTGCAGACACGGCTTATATTTTTAATCATGTCAGTTCTAGTTAAGATTTTAAGGACAAGTAATAAATGTTAATTTTTAGTACTTCAATAATACATGTCAACCCAGAGACAATTACTGGTCCTAGTGACCAATTGTAAATAATTAGTCTGTCATGTCTCAACACCTGTTAGTGGGTCAAATGAAAATAAAGCGAGTGTACAACAAGACAATGACCCGATAACTGTAGTTAAACTAGAATGGTTGAAAAGCAGCATGAATTGTCCTGAACCCCTTAAGGACCCATGCCGTAGCTGTACGTCATGGGTCCCATCCCTAAACGTGGCGTCCACTCGTGCGTGCAGTGGGCGCCCAAGCCGCGGGGTCTCTGCTATTTTAAATAGCAATCAGCCATAAGGCTGATCGCATACATCTTACATTTCTGATG
Source organism: Bufo gargarizans (assembly GCF_014858855.1). Lineage (NCBI taxonomy): Eukaryota > Metazoa > Chordata > Amphibia > Anura > Bufonidae > Bufo > Bufo gargarizans. The sequence goes on from NW_025334341.1 coordinate 99,020, forward strand.
GCGTGGTCAAATGTGACCACAGCATCTGCGCAGACCGGGAACCGGAAGTCACGCTCTTTCGGTCCGGTAACAGCGTTCCCTGGCTGAGATCAGGGGACCCGTTACCTCGATCTAATTGACCGAAGCCTCAAGCCGACTTTCGAGTCAATTAGATGTATATCTCAATACAGGCCACTAGGTGGCAGCCTTGTATTGATATAGTGCAATTGAAGTCTTCATTGATGGCTATTCAGCCATCACTGAATACTATGGGCATTCGAATGATTGCCAGTTATTGTCACCCAAGGTGACTTGAAAAAAGTAAAACTAAAGTTAAATTTAAAAACCTAAAAGTTCAAATCGCCCCCCTTTCCTTAAAATAAAAATACTTAACCAATAAAAAAATGAACATAATGGGCATCACTGCGTGCAAAAATGCCCATACTATTAAAATATGACAATATTAATGGCATACGGCAAATGGTGTAGCAGGAAAAAAAATAAAAACATTTTTTGTCACTTTAACTACCCAATAATTTTTTTATAAAAAGTGATCAAAAAGTCGCACACTTAAAATTGGTATCGCTGAAAAGAACAGATCGTCCCACAAAGCTGCAAAAGTTCTAGGGGTCAGAATATGGTTATGAAAAAAAGAATTTCCTCAAAGGTTTACATATTTTTTTTCAGTATTAAAATGCAAGGAAAATGATTCAAGTGTGGTATCGTTGGAACCGTACTGACCTGGAGAATGAAGATAACAGGTCAATGTTACCACTTAGTGTACAAAAATAAATAAATAAACCTTTATCAAAATTGCGTTTTTTCCCAATTCTACCCCATTTGGAATTTTTCTTTTCCTGCTCCCTACTACATGGTATACAACAGTAAATAGTGCCATTAGAAAGTACAACCTGTCCCGCCAAAAAAAAGCCCCCATAAGGCTATGTGAGTTAGGACTATGAACAGGCGGGGAGTGAAAAATGAAAACGCAAAAATTGAAAATCCCAGGGTCCTGAAGGGTTTAAAGCAATTCTCCAAGACTAGGAACTAATGGTAAGGGGGCTAGGCATGGTGGACCCGATACGCTTGTGACAGGCGTCTGTGTTCTTTTCTTGCAGCTGTACATAGGAAAATAGATTATCATGCAACAGACAAAGCTGTTGGTTAACATTAAGTAACAAATCCCAGTGGGCTAGTGGTGTGTATCCATATGTACCTCCAACAGTTTAGAGTGCAAAACAGGATGGAGGCTAGTACTTAGTGCTGCATTGTTGATATATTGTGTGTAATAGCCTTGTCCTATTTACACTGATAAGCAAAAAAGTAACAATGTTTTGAACTTTTGACTTTCAGGCTCTATATCTCACCATCCACTACGGCTTTGAACGTGAGACTACCATCATTTTATAGACCATAATCTTGGCTATCTCGTACATAAACTGGACTTGTAACTACTTAGCATATGATTAGTTCTGCAGATTCTTGTCATGTAACTTCATTATTACTGTTTTACCCCTGGTGATGGAACCATTTTTCTCTTCTTCTATACTACAAATTACAACCTGTTCTCACAGTCCCTAATAGCTCACTGTGTGATTAGGTTGATTACCAAGTGAAAGGTCGCTGATTCGAATCCAGGAGCAGCCATGAAGATGATTTCCCAAGAAAAGAGAAACCGCATCATCCAGTTCATCGACAGACAAGAAAATTGCCAAACTGCATCATGTGAGTGTCATGAGAGTTGGAAGAATCCTAAATGAAGTCTGTCCATCTAATCCAAAGCCAAGAGGTCGTCGTCCAGGCAAAATAACGGAGTGAACAAGTCGGCTCATCACAAGGTCTATCAGTTCTGGCGCAACAAACACGGCAGTGGAAGTGGCTCGTATGCAAGCCCAGTGAGATGTGCATTACACAAGTCTGGAGCAATGAGACAAAACTCAATAGACCAGGCTCTGATGGGGGCAAATGGGTCTGGAACAAACAAGGGAAAAGCAGGGTTACGGATTGAGAATCTGAAGGAACTGTCATGTCAACTTTGGTCCAGGAAGCCTGATGATATGGGGTTGTTTCACAGCCAAATAACTTCGATACTTGACCAGGATCGATGGTGATCTCAATGCTGAGCTATATGCGAGTATCCTGCAGGACGACTTACTTTGTATACTCGAGCACTATGGGTATGAAAAGGATGACACAGTGTTCCAGCATGACGACCCGAAGCATACATAGTATATAAGGCCGAAAAAATAAATTTGGCCATCCAGTTTGGCCTGTTATCCTGCAAGTTGATTCAAAGGAAAGCAAAAAAAAAAATTGTGAGGTAGATGCCAATTTTACCCACTTGAGGGGGAAAAAATTCCTTCTCGACTCCAATCAGGCAATCAGAATAACTCAGATCAACGACCCCTCTCTAGTAGCTATAGCCTGTAATATTATTACGCTCCAGAAATACATCCAGACCCCTCTTGAATTCCTTTATTGTTCTCACCATCACCACCTCCTCAGGCTGAGAGTTCCATAGTCTCACTGCTCTTACCGTAAAGAATCTTCTTCTATGTTTGTATACAAACCTTCTTTCCTCCAGACGCAGAGGATGTCCCCTCGTCACAGTCACTGTCCTGGGGATAAATAGATGATGGGAGTGATCTCTGTACTGACCCCAGATATATTTATACATAGTAATTAGATCCCCCCTCAGTTGTCTTTTTTCTAAAGTGAATAACCCTAATCTTTCAGGGTACTGTAGTTGCCCCATTCCAGTTATTACTTTAGTTTCCCTCATCTGAAGCCCCTCCAGCTCTGCTATGTCTGCCTTGTTCACAGGAGCCCAGAACTGTACACAGTACTCCATGTGTGGTCTGACTAATGATTTGTAAAGTGGTAGGACTATGTTCTCTTCACGGGCATCTGTGCCCCTTTTGATGCAACCCATTATCTTATTGGCCTTGGCAGCAGCTGCCTGACACTGGTTTTTGCAGCTTAGTTTGCTGTTCACTAAAATTCCTAGATCCTTTTCCATGTCAGTGTTACTCAGTATTTTACCATTTAGTATGTACTGATGACTTGCATTATTCCTACCCATGTTCATAACCTTACATTTGTCAGTGTTAAACCTCATCTGCCACTTATCTGCCCAAGCCTCCAATCTATCCAGACCGCTCTGTAGTAGTATACTGTCCTCTTCAGTGTTAATTACTTTACACAGTTTAGTGTCATCTGCAAAAATTTATATTTTACTATGCAAGCCTTCTACAAGATCATTGATAAATATATTGAAGAGGATAGGGCCCAATACTGACCCCTGAGGTACTCCACTAGTGACAGTGACCCAATCTGCGGGTGTACCATTAATAACCAGCCTCTGGTTTCTATCACTCAGCCAGTTACTTAGCCACATACAGACATTTTCTTCCAGTCCGAGCATTCTCTTTTTCTATACTAACCTTTTATGTGGTACAGTGTCAAATGCTTTGAAGAAGTCCAGATATACGACATCCATTGATTCGCCGCTGTCAAGTCTAGAACTTACCTCCTCATAGAAACTGATTAAATTAGTTTGGCATGACCGATCCCTCATGAAGCCATGCTGATATGGCGTTATTTGCTTGTTTTTATTGAGGTACTCCAAGATAGCATCTCTTAGAAAACCTTCAAACAGTTTACCCACAACAGATGTTAAATTTACCGGCCTATAGTTTCCAGGCTCTGTTTTTGGACCCTTTTTGAATATTGGCACCACATTTGCCATGCGCCAATCCTGTGGGACATTCCCTGTCAGTATAGAGTCCTTAAATATCAGAAATAAGGGTTTGGCTATGACATTACTTAATTCCCTTAGGATTACGGGGGTCTATGCCATCCGGTCCTGGCGATTTTGTTTATTTTAATCTTTTTAAGACGCCGCTGTACTTCTTCCTGGGTCAGACAGGGTACTTTTAATGGCGAATTAACTTTTTCATTCTGCATTTCATCTGACAGTTTATTTTCCTCAGTGAATACAGTGGAGAAAAAAAATATTTAATAGCTTTGCTTTCTCCTCATCGCTCTCTGCAACTCCCCCGTTGAGATTGGCAACTCGCTCTTTGCAACTCCAATACGTTGAGATTGGCAAAGAAAAGGTTCAATGACAATGAAGTGGAGGTGCTGGATTGGCCCCCCACAATCCCCAGACCTCAACCTTAATGAACACTTGTGGGTAGAGTTGAAGAAAAAGCTGTATTCATACCCAAGTGACTAGTATGCACCAACTTTGGAAACACTAAGAAGAGAAACAGATTTCGGTCTAGACATGCTTGAATCTGATTGAGAGCATGCCCAGCAGGATTCAGGCAGTGTTGAAAGCCAAAGGTGGATTTACAAAATAATAAAAATTTAGAATTGTAGGTGCAAAACAGTAACAATGCAGTTACAGGACAATAATCTGCATAACTAATCATATGCTAATTAGTTGCAAGTCCAATTTACGTATAAGGTAGCCAAAATGATTGTCTATAAACTGATGGTGGTCTCATGTTCAAAGCTGTAGTGGATGGTGAAATATGGAGCTTTAAAGTCAAAAGTGCAAAACATTGCTACCCTTTTGCTCATCAGAGTATCATGGACTGTTGGATTTTTATTTTATTTTTTTCATCCCGTGGTTCCATGCATTAGTAAAACCCGCTTTTAATGAATAAATACAATGGGTAAGTTTAAAGAAAGTAAGGGGGAGCCATCTTACTGAGCTTTGTGGTATGCCCTGGTGCCCTTAACCTCTTCAGGACATAGGGCGAACAGGTATGCCCTTATGTCCTGGTACGCCCTGTGTATTTTCGATCACCTCCGCGCGGCGGGCAGTGATCGGAACCCCGTGCCTGCTCAAATCATTGAGCAGGCACCTGGGGCAAATGCGCCGGGGGGTCCTGTGACCCCCCCCATGTATGCGATTGCAGAAAACCGCAGGTCAATTCAGACCTGCGGTTTTCTGCCTTTCCAGGTTATTCGGGTCTCTTAAGACCCGATAACCCGGAACAGGTTGGTGATGGTGGTGTGATTTTTCCCCAGCAATCACCCTCCTGCGATCCTGAGTGGTGATGGTGACATCACCTCTCAGGATCGCCTCTGATTGGTTGGTGGACGGGCCGGCGGGAGATTCAAAAGATGCAAGCGCTCCTCTCCTCCTCCTTTTGTGTTCCGGAGCCGGAGGAGAGAGGAGCTGCCTGCACGTCGTCCATCACTGCCAGCATCACCCCATCTGTGCCCCCCAGGACCTGATCTGTGCCCCAGCACCCCCCATCTGAACTTCAGGTACATAGGGAAAGCATAGGGAAAGTTTGGGTTAGGCAGAGAAAATAAAGGGAAAGTTAGTTTGATAAACTTTTATTGCATCACCCTAAGTTAGGGTGTCTGGCGTCCCCAGCACAGCTGTGTGACCCTAGACCCCCCAGGGGTGCTGCCGCTTGGCCCCCCTGCCGCCCCCTTTTTTGGGGTGCAGGATTTTTTTATTTATTTTTTGTGTATGCTGATTGTGGCCGGCACTCTTAGCGTCCGGCCACTGTTAGCGCATCACACACCCCACCGCTGATCAACTTCGGACGGTTGATCAGTGGTTTTGAATTTTTTTTTTCACATTTTTTGCCCTTTTTTTTGTTATTTTATATATTTTTTTCTGTTAGTTTTAGGGTGAGTTTGTGAACACCCTTGCCCCCACACACACACACGCACACCAAATAAAGATTTACACACACGCACATACACACGCAGATACACACTCCCCTATGGCCCGCCGGACGTTCTCGGCCGAGGAGGCATACGCCCAGCTTGCCTCCGACTCCGAGAGTCCCAGTGAGGACGAGGATGACCCCACATTCCTGTTGTCATCCGCGTCCCCCTCATCATCTAGCGATGATGATGAGCCCCCAAGGCGGCGGAGACGCCGCCAGCCGGAGCAAGGGGACTGCCATGTTAGGGACCCTGTGGCCCAGCCTAGTACGAGCAGCTCTGAGGGCCTCTGCATTGACGGTTGCTTCAGGGAGTATAACAGTTCCATGGAGTACTAAATTTATGTCCCAATTTAGCACTGACATCGGATAAAAAAACTGTTTCTCAGACTTGAGACACCCAAAAAAACTAAAATAATTTATTAAAAGTAGACATATTAGGTATCGCCGCGTCAGTAATAATCTCCTCTATAAAAATACCCCATGACCTAAGCCCACAGATTAACACGGTCCAGAAAAAAAAAAGGTGCAAAAAAATAATTTTTTGTCACCTTACATAAATTTTTTTTTAACAGTAAGCGATCAAAAAGTCATATAGCCCCCAAAATAGTGCCAATAAAACCGTCCTCTCATCCCGCAAAAAATGAGCCCCCACATAAGATAATTGGATTTAAAAAAAATGACATTTAGACTTCAGATACCCCAAAAATTTTGGGGGGGATCAAAAAGGATAATATAGTCTAAAACCTAAATAAATGTAAAAAAGTAGACTTATTAGGTATCGCCACGTCCATAAGAATCTCCTCTATAAAAATACCCCATGACCCAACCCCCCAGATTAACACGGTCCCAAAAAAAAAGGTGCAAAAAAATAATTTTTTTCACCTTACATAACAAAAAGTTTAATAGCAAGCGATAAAAAAGTCATATAGCCCCCAAAATAGTGCCAGTAAAACCGTCTGCTCATCTCGCAAAAAATGAGCCCCCACATAAGATAAAAAAATATATATGACACTTAGACTTAAAAAATTTTGTATCAAAAAGGATAATATAGTTGACTTATTAGGTATCGCCGCGTCCGTAAGAATCTCCTCTATAAAAATACCCCATGACCTAACTCCCCAGATTAACACGGTCAAAAAAATAAAACGGTGCCAAAACCGCTATTTTTGGCACTTTTCCATTTCAATCAGTTTTTTCCGGTAACAAAACAAGGGTTAACAACCAAACAAAAGTAAATATTTATTACCCTGATACTGCAGTTTACAGAAATGCCACATTTGTGGTCGTAAACTGCTGTATCAGTAAAAGGGAGGCCGCAAAAGCAAAGGACCAACATGGTTTCTGGAGGGCCGATTTTGATGGCCTTTTTTATTGACACCATGTCCCTTTTGAAGCCCCCCTGATTCCCCCCTAGAGTAAAAACTCCCTAAAAGTGACCCCATCTAGGAAACTACACCCCTCAAGGTATTCAAAACTGATTATACAAACTTTATTAACCCTTTAGGTGTTCCTCAACAGTTAATGGCAAATGGAGATGAAATTTCAGATTTAAAATTTTTGGTAACCTTGCTTCACAAAAATGTAATATAGAGCAACCAAAAATCATATGTACCCTAAAAATAGTCCCCCCAAAAATGCCACCTTATCCCGTAGTTTCCAAAATAGGGTCACTTTTAGGGAGTTTCTACTCCAGGGGTGCATCAGGGGGGTTGAAACAGGACACGGTGTAAATAAACCGGTCCATAAAAATCAGCCCTCCAAAAACCAAACGGCGCACCTTTCCCTCTACGCCCCGCTGTGTGGCCGTACAGTAGTGTACGGCCACATATTGGGTGTTTCTGTAAACGGCAGAGTCAGGGCAATAAAGATACAGTCTTGTTTGGCTGTTAACCCTTGCTTTGTTAGTGGAAAAAATTGGTTAAAATGGAAAATTAGGCCAAAAAAATGAAATTCTCAAATTTCATCCCCATTTGCCAATAACTTGTGCAACACCTAAAGGGTTAACAAAGTTTTTAAAATCAGTTTTGAATACCTTGAGGGGTGTAGTTTATAGAATGGGGTCATTTTTGGGTGGTTTCTATTATGTAAGCTTCGCAAAGTGATTTCAGACCTGTAGTGGTCCCTAAAAATTGTTTTTTTGTAAATTTCTGAAAAATTTCAAGATTTGCTTCTAAACTTCTAAGCCTTGTAACGTCCCCAAAAAATAAAATATAATTCCCAAAATAATTCAAATATGAAGTAGACATATGGGATATGTAAAGTCATCACAATTTTTGGGGGTATTACTATGTATTACAGAAGTAGAGAAACTGAAACTTTGAAATTTGCAAATTTTTCTAAATTTTTGGTAAATTAGGTATTTTTTTATGCAAAAAAAATATATTTTTTTTACTTTATTTTACCAGTGTCATGAAGTACAATATGTGACGAAAAACTATCTCAGAATGGCCTGCATAAGTCAAAGCGTTTTAAAGTTATCAGCACTTAAAGTGACACTGGTCAGATTTGCAGAAAATGGCCTGGTCCTTAAGGTGAAATAAGGCTGTGTCCCTAAGGGGTTAATTACGCTCCACCCAAACGTTGGGTTCAAGTATACCATCCAGAGATTATCCAGCACCAGGAGCTGTTAAAACGCAAGGATCTTTATTGAATCCAATATAAAATTGTACATGGAGTCCATACAGAATGCTAACTCGTTTTGGTTGAGCGATACCGCCATAGTCAAGAGAAGACTGTTTGTATTGTTCAGCTAAATTGCATAAACCTTAGTGGGTTTTTTTTTAATGGCTTTAAAAAAAATGTAAAGGAACACTCTGGGCAAAACTTGATGTTCCCTCTAATACAGCATCACAATGGCCAGGGCATCCACCAAAGAGAGAATGGCTTTCTTATACCCCACTTCTCAGGCCCTGCACACAGTGTATCAGGTCCGGAGTCTTCTTTTAGGTAGTTCATAGATGAATTGCATTCTTTCAGGCCTCTGGTTTGCTTTGATGATTGCGCCGGGGGTGACTGTGTGCTGCTGTCATGTCACAGAGGTCCTATCACCCTTGGTTTCATTTAATATTTATAGAATATTACAGAGACGCTAACCCTGACACTTACTGTGTATCTTTCCTTTAATATTGGGCGCTTGAAGGCTGAAGAACAAAGCTATTACATGCCAGGTCCCTGTATTATATTTCTCTTAAATAACAAGCACCATTGATGCCTCTGCTCTTTGTAGCGAGTTAGGAATGACCTTCAGCTCTGTGGCTGCCGCGCAACCATCTGAATAATGATTGTTACTGTTGTATCCCTCCACAGCACCTTGACACTTTTCTTGTCCAATTAATGTATCTCAGCAGAGGTTGTATAATTCTCAAGTACAAAATGACTCCTCTGTTTAACTCTATGGGTGTCCAGAGCTGCTGTATGTCAACGTATAGAAACCTATAGAAAAGAAAAGAGTCACAATTGGCCAGACTGCTCTATGGGGCAACAGGCAAAAATAGCCATAGGCATTAACAGCGTCACAACATGAAGAACTGGGATGTTAAATCTCCTTATGGATAGCACCTAATCGGCGTGACTAGTCTTATAGGCAAGGCAACACTCCTCTGGAATTCTGGGAAAAAGATGCAAATGAGCTCTTAACAAGCCATGCCTCTGATACCACCAGATGTAAGGCAGCTATCCTATATGTAAATGTTCAACCTTTTAAACAGGCCTTGGGACATGACTTGGGTAATAATTCAGCCAGCACCTCATCTGCAGACTGCTGTTTCAGGGTGATTTCTCCTCATCAGGGCAGAGCAGAGAGTACTGGCTTTAAGTGGGTGAGAGGCCTAGGTCAGGATTTGGGGAGGCTATCTCTTCTTATGGAGAGTGCCTGCATGAAGCATGTTACTTCAGGGAGCTAAAGTGAATGGCATGTGTGTGCTATGCCCTGCCAAATAGTATATCGATGATGTCTCCTATCCCTTCCAACCAAATGCCCATGAAAACATAACAGAGCCACAGTAGCCTTGATTTGTGCCAGTGACAATGTTGCCATAACACTGAGAGTACCAATGCTCCATAACTGTGCCAGCCACAGTGCCCCTCAAACCATGCCAGTGACAATGTCTCCTTAACAGTGACAACCAAAAACCATGCCAGTGACAATGTCTGCTTAACAGTGACGGCCCAAAAAAACGTTGCCAGTAACTAACAATGTCTACTTATCAGTGACGGCCACAATATCCCCATGGGTGACAAATATAAACAGTGCTATTGACAAGGCCCGGTGAAAGTGACAGTCGCAGTATCCCTCAAACTGTGCTGGTGACCATATCCCCATAACAATGACAGCCACAAACAGCACCCGTGACATTGTCCCCATAACAGTGACAGCCTCAATCCTGTATAACAGTACCATCCACTGTGCCCCTCAAACTGCTTCAGGCTTCTCCCCTGGGTGGTCATGTCATCATTAGTAGAGCAGTGATGGCATCAGGGATGTCTGTTTGTCACAGTTGCCTGTGCAGCAGCAGGTGTGAACTTGAATAAGTACAATTGCACCCACTGTAGGCCTTATGTGAAAAATAGCTAACAATATGTAACTCTTTTTTGTAAAAAAAAAAAAAAAAAAGACTGAGGGGATGGGACATAGCAAAAGAGATTTAAAGAGCACCAAAGAGAGAATCCCTGTGTACCACCCCATCAGGCCCTTCACTACTACTTGTAGTAACCTGAAGTGCTCCTTTAAACCACAATGGTTAAATGGATTGCATGAGAATTGAGAATACAAAACTCATGGCTGATTTCCTCGAGAAATAGTGCTGCTTCTGTCTACGGAGTGTGGGAGCCATTTATTAAGACCAGCGTTTTTGATGCCGATCTTAATACCCCTTTAGCTGGTTGTGGACACGCCAAAATTTTGACATATCCACCACCTGTCTAAATCTACGTCAGCTCCCTTGCTGGTGTAGATTTAGACCATTTTCTATGCCTAAAACAGACAGAAAATGATTAATGAGATGAGCTAACGGCCCGCCCACGACATGCCCCCTTTTTAGACCTGGCTCGAGAAAAGCCACAGATTGCAGTGCAAATAACTGTTGTGCCGCAATCCGTAACAGATGTAAATCAAAAAGTATATCTGTTAATTAATGACCCCCTGTGTCTGCTGCTCTGCCTTGTACAACTAAATGGGCCTGACCTGCAATACCAAACACAGCCTATCGGCGAGAATGCTACTGTTTCTGGAGGAAAGCACCCATATTTTTCTAATCTCGGACTATGTGGGACTGAAGAACTCATGTCAATGAAGACTTTTATAATACCTTATAGACTACACCATGACCTTACTTTCATCAGGATGATTGATTGTTTCCTCAGCTTTGAATTCGCAGACTTTCCCAACACTAAGCTCAGCCGTGCACAATATTTCCATAACATACATTTATAATTAATCAGTCAATCACTTTTATTTCTTGGCACTTAATCAATTCTGAGTTAATCAGATGAGCAGAACAGCCACATAGAAGGTGCATGGATGGTATAGCCAGAAATAATAAATGCAATCACAGTCTAATTATTTAGAGTGGAAGACAGATTTTATAATGTAATTTTTCTGTTTCCTTCATAGATATATGCAAATGTGACATTCTTATTAAATGCAAAACTTAAAATTATATAGACAGAGACCTGTGGAGGCCTCAGATACCATGTTTCCTCTGAAGTGTACAATGAGGCTTGTTATAACACTCCCTCCTAAGTACAAAACTATACACAAAAATACTACTATAAAGATACTACCCCTATGTAAAAGAACAAGAATATAACTACTATAATTCTGTCTGCTATATTAAAAAAAAGTAACTACTATAATACTGCTTCCTATGTACAAGAATATAACTACTATAATACTGCCTCCTATGTACAGGAATATAACTAATATAATACTGCTTCCTATGTACAATAATATAACTACTATAATACTGTATTCTATGTACAGGAATATAACTACTATAATACTGCATCCTATGTACAATAATGTAACTATTATAATACTGTCTCTTATGTACAAAACTATAACTACTATAATACTGCCCTATGTACAAGAATATAACTACTATAATTCTATCTGCTATATACAAGAATATAACTGCTATAATACTGCCTCCTCTATACAAGAATATAACTACTATAATACTAAATCCTCTATACAAGACTATAACTACTGTAATACTGCCCCCTATGTACAAGAATATAACTACTATAATACTTCCCCTATGGAAAAGAATTAACCTACTATAATACTGCCTCCTATGTACAAGAATATAATTACCATAACAATGCCTCCTATGTATAAGAATATAACTACTATAATACTGCCCCATGTAAAATAATTGAACTACTATAATACCACTCTGTATGGACAAGTCTGTATTAATTAATATAACATATCTATCTACATCACCTTCTCTAGAAACTACAACTCAGAGCAGAGTCCTTCAAAGTTACTTGTGTTGCATCCTACAGCTACTTGAAAAGTCCTGAGTCTGCTGCTCTTCCTCTTAATTACTTTGTAACCTACATAAATATTTTAGGTTCAGTGAAGTAACTGCAGTGAGTGTTGAGTAGTCAGTGAAGGACGGGAACGCTGCATAATACAGTTATAAATTATGGGACATTTATGACTTCACCAAGAGAAGGAGTGTAAATATACTGTAAGTTACCAGGGTTCAAGTACGAAAAAACACAATAAATAACAAGCTAGTTTTCTTTCAATTAGGAGAGAGCTTCTAGGTGGAAATGCAAAGCTGTTCTCTGGCTGTTATTGACCTGAAAGTATACTGCGTCCTCCAGATGAATGTGTGTATGTAACAGAAACCAGGAAGGTGGAAATCCAGTAAAAGAGAAGGTCCATACAAAACATCAAGAAACTTATCTTACATGGAATACATAGGATTAGGAAAGATTAACTTTTTTTAAAAATCAGAAACAGTACCACCCTTGTCGGCAGGTGATGTCTGGTACTGCAGCTCAGCCCACCACATCAGTGAATCACTGCGTTTTGCCAAGAGATGAGGATCCTGAACAGTGGATGCCCTCTATTCACAGTATTTTTCTGCACTGAAAAAAACCTGATTTAATGTATCTAGACCATCTATTACAGCTGCAGGTTGAGGCTGCCGCTGCTCCACTTTCCAGACCCTGCCTTCCCCAGTAGGGTACCTCCTCGTGGGGGCGCTGTTGTGTCATCTGCCATAATTTGACGGTAAAAACATGTCGCTGCAGGACTGGACTGAAAGGGTGTGAAGTGCGGTTAGAATGTGTAACCTGACCCCCGAGCTGCGGGCAGAGGTTGCATTGGGAGCTCTAGAGGGTGATGTCAGGTGGACAGTAATCGTAAGGCCCGAATCTGAGAGGGACACCCTAGAGGAAATATTCTCTGTGCTGGAGAGAGCCCGTCGGGGGCGTGCTAATGTAGTGCAGTTGTGGAGCCACTTCTTCAACAGACCATAGCAAGAGGGCGAGACCCTGATGCAGTACTCTAATGCCCTACAGGAGACGCACAATGAAATACAGCGGCGAGAACCAGAGGCCCTGGACCGGCTACTGAGAGACCAGTTCATAGTGGGGCTCTCCAACAGTTTCTTACAGGACAAATTGCAAGAGATGACCCGGACGATGGCCAACATGACATTCTACAGCGTCTACCTAGCCGCCATGGAGAGAGAGGAAGATCACATGCCTGTGGCGGCGAGAGTAGTGAGTAGCACCCATGCTACAGGGGACTGGTCAGGGTCTAAAGACTCAGAGTCCTTAAAGGATGTGGTCCAGGCTCTGCTGAGGCAAAATCTCCCCGCCTTCCGGAAATGACCCCAGCACCCCGTGCCACTACGCCCAGGATAAGTCAGGTGCGGGGGCACGTCAGAAGAGGGCCCCTCTGCTGGGCTTGTCGACAGTACGGCCATATAGCCAGAGAGAGCCCCAAACAGACGAAGTCTGAGCCAACGCTAAACTTCCTACCGCCACAGTAGCTGGGCATCCTACAGCGATACAAAAAAGCTAAGGAACACAACCTGTATGCCAGCAGCCCCATTATGGAAGCCAAGTTGGAAGGCCAAAAGGTACTCTGTCTAGTTGATACAGGATCATAGTGCATCCTTATTCCTCTGGTGTTCTTCGAAAGACACTTTGGACATATGATGGAGCCAGAAGACGGGAGCATCATCAGGCTGAAGTCCGAGGGATAGTCTGGATGTGGGTCCAACTGTTTTGGCAAGACATCGGCAAGAAGGGGATTGTGCTGGTGGACCATTCGTCCCGGAAAGGAATGGACGTGACACTAGGTATGAATGTGTTGAGAGACCTAGACCATCAATTCTATGCCAGAAGATCGGACCTCAACAAGAACAAATATTGAGGCTGCCGATGGGGGCTGGATGACAGCTGAATGGACTGGAGGTTCTGAACGAGCCCGCTAACCAAGAGGAAATGCAGACTGGCCCACTGGTAGCTCGGGCCCTTGCTATTGTGAAGGATGGATGTGTGCCTGTACGCTGTCTCAATGTTGAAGACTGCGAGTTAACCGTTCCTGGGAATACCTTACTGGCCAAAGTTTATATGTCCGAAGGGGATATCCCTCAACAAAGGGGCTTCACGCTACAGCCAGATAGGAGATCAGCCTGGACCTATGCTGTAGAGATCCATCAAAGGGAGACCCCAACAGTGGAGTGTATTGGTCGAGTGATCATGGCCCAGATGGGGGTGGACTGCAAGACCCTGACTCCAGGACAACAAAAGTTGCTGGAAGACACCCTTTGGGAATTTCAGGAGGTGCCATCGAGGACGAAATCCCCACAGGCGATGCTGCACCAATCAGGGAATGTTTCCGGCAAATCCCACCTAAAATGTACCAGGGAACATTCCAGCGGTTGATAGAGCACTGTCTGGGAGATCTCAACTTCGAGTTGGTATTAACTGGTAGTAGTGTTTGGGGCCTCCTTTGAGGATAACCTCCAAAAGCTGCGACAGGTCCTAAGATGGCTGTGAGACCATGGGCTCAAGATCAAGCCCAAGAAGTGCCAACTGTTTCGACAGCAGATAGAGTATTTGGGACATTTGGTCACCCAGGAGATGGTAAAGCTGTCCCCAAGGTAGAGGCCATCCAGAACACTATGAGAGGGGTGGGCGTTCGTGGGACTGGGTGACTACTACAGGAGGTTTATACCCAAATTTGCTCATTTGGTGGGCCCGTTAAACGAGTTATTAGGGGCACTGCAGGTGGCCCAAAGAATCATCCCATTGAGTGGGGACCCCGGCAACAAGAGGCCTTTGAAGCAGTGAAGGAGGCGCTGACCAGTGCCCCGATTCTGGCTTATGCGCGGTTCGACACCCTATTCCTGCTGTACACTGACAGAAGTCTACATGATCTGGGGGCCATGTTATCCCAAGTCCAGCATGGACGTGAGAGAGTCATTGCCTATGGCAGCCAGTCTCTGAGGGAGTCAGAGCGCAACCCTGACAACTATAGCTCCTTTAACCTGGAACTACTGGAACTGGTGTCGGCCATGACCGAAAGGTTCGCGGAGTACCTGACAGGTGCAGAGGTGACCGTGATAACGGACAACCCATTAGCACATCTGGAGAATGCCAAGCTTGGTGCGCTTGAGCAGAGGTGGTTGGCTTGTTGGCTTGCCTTTCTAAGTACCATTACCGCATTAAGCTCCGGTCAGGTAGGGAGACGTCTCTGTAAGGTTGTCGACTCAGAGTGCCGATGAAGAGCTAGAGGACACTGAAACTTCTGACCTTGGTTCCAGGACGTGGCACATTCAAGTGGTGTGGCGTCCAGGATGCCAATAGTGCTGGCTGCCCGGACTTGTGGAAAGTGAAAGAATGGGTCCGGACCAAGACCTGGCCTCGGCCAGAAGAGTGGGACCATGGGACAAGTGGTACACCCTAACCCAAGACCAGTGCAGAGGGATGGGTATGCCCCGGGTGATCGAGTGATGGTCAAAGCCAAACGGCCTCTGGGAAGTTGGATGGGTGGTGGGAGGTGGTCCAATACACAGTAAAGAGGAGGGTAGACTCTGCCATCCCGGTCTATGAAATAGAACCAATAGGGACTGGGGGGCCCTCACGAAACTTGCACCATAACATGTTGAGGCGTTGTAATTTTGATAAGACAGTGTGCGCGGAGGAGATGCTGCCTCCTGCTCAGAGTACAGAGGAAATTCCCTTAGAGAAGGAGGAGTGGGGGGTTGTCCCTGCCCCGGTACCCACAGAGGCTCCAGCTGTGGCAAGTTTGTCACCCAGGGAAAGTGTTAAGCATTCAGCAGCCCCTCTCCCATTAAATGTGCCTGATGTTCTCAGTGCTTCTGAGCCTATCACTCCACGAAGGTCAACAAGGCTTAATCCTGGTGTGCCCCCACAGAGTTATGCCCAGGATTAGTTTGTATGGGAGGGTTGCTGAGAATGACAACCTCTAGTGGGGTGGCATGTGAGATGGGGAAACAGATCTCATTGTTTGAACACTGTGTAGATTAAATTAAATGTTGTGGACTGATGTTCTGTCGTTTGGCCACAATATTCCGCTGTTTCCTAGACACAGCTGACTGACTGTATATATATTTCCATATTCATGAGAGGTGTGGTTTTCTGAGCTTGGAGAGGAAGGGGAGGCAGCCATCTTAAGGAGCAGAGACTGAAGAGCTATGTGAGCAGAGAAGCAGAGGGCATTCAGGTGTGAGAGCATTCTTCAGTGACCAGAGCTGCGGCTAAGTGAAGCTGATGGTGTCCAAGACCCTGATCCTGTCCAGAGGAAGGAAGATCGCTGCCAGGAAAGCTGATGAGAGCAGAGGAACAAAGCAACATACACTGCAGGACCGCATGCTTGTTGGAGAGACATTTGTTCTGTTCAAAGTCACCAGTGGATGCAGAGCAGATTCGGGTCGGTAAGATCGTGCACGCACCTCATTGCAGTGTTGGCGCCTAGAGACTGAGACCAGGCCTGTAGTTAGCTAGTTAAGGTCTCTGTTTGTGTTAGGCCACAAGTGCTAATACTGTTCATTGCAAGGACTCCATAACTTCAAGAGACATTTCACATTGGAGAGCTGATAAAATTTCCACAAACTCAAGCGTTTTGCCCAGAAGGAATACTCAGGCACGTGCTATAGGACCAGTTATGGAAGGGGGAATACTGTAGATATGTGTAAGATTGTAAGCTGCACCGCAACCACACACCCATACAGTGATTCTTGTTCTTTTAGGGTATTAACAGGTAAGGTGTGGCAGTTTAGTTGTGCCCACCAGTAGGTAAATCACAGCATTTTCCGCCTGCATCCCTCAGAGGGCGCCGTGCTGTGCAGCACAAGGGTCTCAGCCTTTGGTCTGGGTGTATGTAAATTTATCTTATGTTCCCAGCATTTGTGGTTGTGTTCATTACCACGTTTTTAGTAAAATTCTGTTATGGCAAAGGCTGGTGTTGGAGTTGCTTTCCTCGTCCGTGACTTCGCTGTATCCTGGGGAACCCACGCCGGTACATGGCTTACAATTACACTGTCCCATGGAAGCGTTCAGCCGTCCATCCCCCAAACACTGGAGTATAACAGGAAGTACCCCCCTACCCTGAATGCCAGCATTTCAAAATTTTTGGCCTTTGAAATGCTGTTATTCCATCCGGTGGTCACTGGTGGACACTGGTGGATTGGGGGGGGGGGGGGGGGGGGGTAGGGGCAACGGACCAGCAGCTGGGGCACCGCCACCGCCAGCACCTCTCACAGCTGATACGAAACATCCTCCAGCATTTCAGCAACATGGTGGAACAGTACATGCGCACATGCCTACACGTACTGACTGATGGGTCTGCCCCATTCAACTTCTGAGTCTCCAAATTGGGCACATGGCCTGAGATTGCCTTTTATGCCTTGGAGTTGCTGGCCTGCCCTGCAGCAAGTATATTGGCAGCGGACCACTCTTAGGCGTCTGGGGTATCCCTTGCCCCTTAGGAGGTTTCTACTAAATATGTCCCTCTTACAGAGCAAGTAGTCGTGATGCCAGTTGCAGTTAAGCAATGAGGACATGGAGTCCCCTTTGCAGATGGTAGTGTTGGTACCCAGGTGTAGAGTGGCCTACAATCTCTCTGAAGGTGTTATATGCATGTGTCACAGTGCTCCTACCTGGATACCCTTGGATCACAGATGTGGTGGTCCGAAGCAGTGCAAAAAGGGGTTGTTGAACTTGGGTAGTGAATAAGTAGAATAAATGGAGTCCAGACTTTGTATTAACGTTGAACACAGCTTTAATTGAATAAACGGTAATCCAAACAGTTTCCAGACTTTATCTTGGTCATCAGCAGGTATTGGCTTAACTTCTGTCAGGCAAACACTTCTGCAACAATCTCAGCTCTGCTATGCTGTAGCTCTCTCAGCTCTGCTATGCTGTAGCTCTCTCAGCTCTGCTAGGTTAGCTGGGTTAAATATAAACTTTTACTCTTCTGCTGGAACTTAGCTGTAGTCTGTCTCTAGAGAGAGGAATAGAATGGAAGAAAGGTTCCATTCTATCTAACACAGCATTGCACAGATTGCCGCCACCTGCTGGTGAACCAGGCACATTATACTTTAACAGTTACAAAAGGAAATACATACATACATTATGCAGGACATAGCAATATATTATATATATATATATATATATATATATATATATATGTATATATTAAAGATGACACAGGATGCACCAACCAAGATAGTGGGGGTCCAAAAGAGTTGGTAATGCCACTCTGGGGTATTACATATTGTCTGATTGTGTGTTTAGCAAGGCGGGGGGGGGGGGGGTTAATCACAGAGAAGCGCAGCCGTCTGTCCACAGCCAACGTGGACAACCTCACGTTCATTAAAATGAACCAGACATGGATCCCACAGGACTTGTCCGTACCTTGTGCTGACAAGTTTACCGGCCGCACCCAGCCATTGTTATACTCCAGCGCACTTTCTCTTTGCATTCTCTTTTTCTATTTCCCAATGTTTTGGGGTCTTCTCCAATTAATAAAAATAAAAATAAATAAATCAAGGAAAAAACAAACAAGCAAAAAAAAAGTGTTGGCTACCTTCTCCTCCTCCACTGCGGCTTCCACCTACACTGCCACGTCCACCGCCTCCCCAACCTCCTACTCCACTTTGACCCCCGCCTCCTAGTTCAAGATTATTATTTTTAATTTTTTTCTATTCTATGTCATTTCCCTATGCACATTTGTTTGCAGGAAAACTGTCCTGCTCTTACCCCTATTTTACTTCCTTTTGCAGCCCTCCAGCCCTTACTACCAGTTATGGCCAGCTCGCAGTGTTCGCCCGTGAACACATGCGAGCTTCCATCTTAAATCACAAGTCCTTACCTGTGCCTGCGCTGCAAGCCGGTCTCAAACAAATGCGGTCTCCGGGAGCAGGCAGTTCCGAGGACAGCCCGATGAAGGCCCCCGGTGGCTGTTCTCGGAACTGCCTGCTCCCGGTGACCGCATTTGTTTCAAACCGGCTCGCGGCGCAGGCACTGGTAAGGACTTACCTGTGCCTCGCCGGACTTGTGATTTAAGATGGCAGCTCGCATGTGTTCGCGGGCGAACACTGCGAACTGGCCATCACTGCTTACTATGACTATTTTAAAGCCATTTTAGTGCACCAAAGTTCAGGTCCCCATTGACTTTAATGGGGGTCGGGTTCGGGTGAACCCGAACATTCACGGGTCCACTCATCCCTACCCAGTAGTCATCAGGCAGGTTGGCTGGTGCACCTATAGGAAATCTCAACAGTGCATCTGCATTAATATTGCATTTACCAGAATGGTATTTGATGGTAAATTTGTAATTAGCTAATCTAGAGACCCAGCGCTGTTCTATGGCACCTATATGTGCAGTGGAAAGATGAACCATTGGGTTGTTGTCTGCATAGGCCACAAATTCAGTAGCAGTCAAATATTTCCTACATTTTCTGTAACCGCCCAGACCAAGTAATTCTAGTTTAAAAGAGCTGTAATTACAGTCATTCCTCTCAGTAGGCCTAAGTGATTGACTGGCATATGCAATAACTCGTTCATGTTGGTCCTGCACTTGAGCCAGCACTGCTCCCAAGCCCTTTTTACATGTATCGGTATACAGTCTGAAGGGTTTAGTATAGTCTGGGTAAGCAAGAATAGGGGCTTCAGTAACTTTCCATTTTAGATAATTAAAACCTTTTTCCTGAGCATCAGTCCATACAATAGTCGTCTTATTTGAACCTTTTTGGCCTTTTAACAAGTCCTGCAAAAGGGGATGCAATCTTAGTAAAATCTTGAATAAATCGCCTGTAATATTCAGCAAAGCGTAGAAATTTCTTCACTTCATAGATATTGGTAGGTGCGGGCCAATATTTAACTTCAGCAATTTTATTGGGGTCAGGGAGGACTCCTTGAACACTTTTTTTTTTCTTTCTATTTTTATTCATATAGTTGACCCCATTATTCCCACCCCCCCACCCCTTGATTCACTGCTGCGGGATCCAGCCGTCTCCTATTGCTACTCGTGGTCGATACCACAAACTTTGGAGCGAAGAAAAGGTATCAAAGACCCGCCCCTTCCAAGACTACTCTGCTTTTCTTACCATTCTTCTATAAACATCAATGGTATCTATCCGGGCCCTCCACTCGGAGTATGTAGGGCTGTTTTTTGTACCCCAATATTTAAGAATCAAGGCCTTTGCGGCCATGAAGCTCTCCAAAGAGATTTTAATCTGATAGGACGTTAAATCCACATGGGAAAAAAGACCTAATATTGCCTGCGTAAAACAGCGGTTTAATTTAATCTTATATCTACTATGTAGTTCTTCATAGATTCTGGTCCAAAATCCATTTATTTCTGGGCAATCCCATAGCAAGTGACCTAGACCAGCATTTTCATCCGAACACTTCCAACACGTATCCCTTCTTTCCCTATATATTTTGGCGAGGAAGGCAGGGGAGTAATACAGGCGATGTACAATCCTGAACTGGATTAATCTATATTTTTGGGATATCGATGCTTTTTTTTATATTTCGATATACTATGTCCCAATCAACAGTACTTCCTACACCTAATTCAGCTTCCCATCCTCCCTTGCTTTTAAATGTTGTTATTTCTCCTAAGCAGTCCCGGAATCTACGATATATTTGTGAAAGAGTGAGTTGTGTATCCCTAAATTTAAAACAGTAATCCAAGAAGGAATTTGCCCTAGTGATCAAATAATCTTTATCCTGAGTGTTCTTGTATGCGTGTCTAATTTGTGCATATCTATATCTATCTAGAGAGGTGACATTTATACCCTTTATTAAATCGTCAAAGGGGATAATACTTCCATGTGATGTTATTTGAGTTAAACGGTTGATGCCGCGTGAATTCCAATACTTATAATCTTCAATTAACCTGAACTCTTTTAAATTGTAATTGTGCCAAAGTGGAATAAAAAGTGTGGGACTACTTAAACCCAATATCTTTTTCGTTTTATTCCAGACCCTATCTAACGTGTCACTAATTAAACACAGTTTTTTTCTTTTTCCTGGATGCCCAGTCTCCAAAATAGAAAAAATATCTCCATATGGCCCCTGAAAGTCCCTTAACAGGATATTCAGCAGAGTCACAGACTGGTGGTCCCCCCCCCCCCATCCACCACCTTATCTTAGCTGCAATGTAGTATCCGTGCAGGGATGGGAGGGAAAGGCCACCATCCCTCTCAGAGAGACAGAGATATTTTGGCTTAAATTTGACCCTTCCCCTCTCCCAGATTAGCTCATTTAGCAATCTATCTAGCAGCCCGAAAAAGGAATCATCAATCCATATCGGACATGCTATCAAGGGGTATAGGGCAATAGGGAGGACCACCATCCTAACCAGTGCTATCCTTTCTGCCTGTGACAGAGGCAACTTCTGCCAAGTTCGGATCTTTTCCTTCACCTTATTGATCATGGGAGTTATATTCAGGAGGTTATATCTAGTTAGATCTGCACTAATTCTAATGCCCAGATATCGGATAGAATCGGTGAGGCCAAGTGGCCTAATACCTGATACTCCATCAGGGGGAGTTCGGACTAGGGGGAGGAGTTCAGACTTATCCCAGTTAACTTTATATCCTGATAAGGCCCCATATTCTTCCAAAATATTGATCAAGGGTTGAACGCCCTTCCATCCCTGCCTCAAAAAAACAAGGATGTCGTCCGCATACAGGCTAATTTTATCTTCTTCTCCTCTCCCTCCAAAGCCTATGATCTCTTTAGACTGTCTGATTCTGCATACAAGAGGCTCTAAGACCAGGGCGAATATCAGAAGGGCCACTCCATCCTGTCAAAAGCCTTCTTGGCATCCAAAGACAGGATGGAGCGGTCCTCCCCGTCCCCGACATATATGTTAAGAAAGGTTCTACGGATATTAGATTGTATATTTCATTTTGGGATGAACCCCGTCTGATCCGGGTGGATCAGACAGTGTATAACCCCCCTCAACCTATGAGCAAGCAACTTGGCAAGTATTTTGTAATCGATATTGAGTAATGAAATTGGACGATACCATCCAACTTCGGTCTTATCTTTATCCTTTTTCAGAATTAGAGAAATGGAGGCCTCCCTCAAAGAGGGGGGAAGTGAGCCGTCCCTCCAAGATTCATTAAACATCCGGGTATCCATGTCTTTCTTATCGCTATAGTCTGAGGGAATTACGGTTTTTCTAGGCTCTTCCTTTTCCTCTTGGCGGGCAATAGGTTTCAATGTACCTCTTGTTTTTGTAGGGGAAGATCTTGAATACCTCTCTATATTGGGTCTAGGGCTTTTATTTTCTGACCCTTTTGGGGACATAGTGCCCACAGATTTCCTGTTTGGAGCTTTGGGGGTCATATTCACGTCTTTGGACAGCTGCAATAATCTAAAGCAGTAACTG
This sequence comes from Bufo gargarizans, assembly GCF_014858855.1. Lineage (NCBI taxonomy): Eukaryota > Metazoa > Chordata > Amphibia > Anura > Bufonidae > Bufo > Bufo gargarizans. The sequence continues at coordinate 121,601 of NW_025334341.1, forward strand.
CGCTGTGTGGCCTAGGTCACAATGGTTCCGTCCGACTCCACGGCTCCTTCAGAGTGTCCCTTTAGATGTAATAGTGGGTCCCTCTAACTAGCACCAGGAAGTCAATCGTACCCCTTAGATCATTCAGAGGTGTTACTTTGTTAGTATTGTTAAAAGGCTACCTACGGTGACTTCGCAGTTGACCCTTTTTTTTTGTGATTAGTGAATTAATTAGATATTAATGCCAATATTAAACAGTGAACTGGATGACTTTCACCCTACTTGCCCATCCTAAGCGCGGTCAGTCCATGGATTCAGATCCGTGAATGGCTCCAATTTGCAGACAATGGATATGGTCCCACTCTTCGGTGTCTTTGGATTCTGCTGTCCTATGGATAACACAGGAAGATTATATTCATAGGAGCTCACCACCCCGGCACGTACTGGTGGGTTTCGTCCATGCAGCCGGATTAATGCTCCCTCAGGGAATTACGGCACAGAAACCTGCTGCAGTGCGCTCTCACCGCACACAGCGAGTCACTTCCACCCACCTGGGGTTCTTTAGAGATTCCTGTATAGTACTGGTCGGCCGCAGTGCGCTCCAATTGCACGCCACACACCCACCGCTCAATCAGCCCACCGATCCATCCAAACCACAGGTCCCCTGGTGGAGCACAGATTTCAGGAGCCAGACATCAAAGGCAGAAGGCAGCACTCCAGTCAGCCCGGCGGCTCGGCACCGACACCACGCCGCTCATCAGTCAGCTGCGGCGAAGGAGCGAGGAGGGAGAAAAGTAATACAGGGGCGGCACTTCAATCAGCCCGGCGGCCCGGCACCAACACCACGCCGCACATCAATCAGTTACGGCAAGGGAGTGAGGAGGAAGAGAGGTCGAGCGGTCAGAGGTCGGGGGGGTGCACGCTCACATCATGCTGCACGCACGGAGGTGACCCAGTCTAACTATCCAGGACTCCTTGAACACTGACCACATGCCCTAGATAGTGCACCTCAGACTGCAATAAGTGGCACTTGGATGGTTTTACTTTGAGTCCATGTTTTATGAGTATAGCAAATACTTCAGACAGGTGTTGTAAATAGTCTTTGTTGGATTTAGAGTATATAATAATATCATCCAGATACAATAGCACAGTCTCAAAGTTTTTGTGACCTAAGCAATACTCCATGAGACGCTGGAAAGTGGCTGGTGCATTACACAGGCCGAATGGCATATAATTGAACTCATAAAGTCCCATAGGTGTGGTAAAAGCTGTCTTTTCCCGGTCTTTCGGCTCCATGGGGACCTGCCAGTACCCACTAGTAAATTTCTAAAGTAGAGAAGAATGCTGCAGAGCCTAGGGCTGATAGGGACTCTTCTGTTCTAGGCAAAGGGTACGCATCTTTATAGGTGATGTTATTTAATTTGCTGTAGTCTACACAGTATCGTATTGTACTGTCCTTTTTACACACAAGCACTAAGGGTGCGGCCCAAGCGCTATAACTGTCCCGAATTACATTAGAGTCTTTCATGTCGTTCACTAGCTGTTTTACTTGCTGGTACATGGCTGGTGGTATGGGCCTGTATCTTTCTTTAATGGGTAGGAATGGTGTGTTGGATCACCTCTACTTTCTCAAAATCTGTGGGATGTTTACTAAAAGCAGCCTCATGCTCCTTAACAACCTTCAGGACACCCTCCTTCCATGGGGTGTTCTGATCCCCAATGTGCAGTTGATCCGACCTGAGACCCTCTGGACAGACTTCCGCCTGGCTGGCTTGTTCAACTGAATAGGTCGGTCACTAAAGTTTAGCATGTGGATTGGTACCTTGCCACGCTTCACAGTAACTAGACTGCGGGCAGCAAGCAAATATTCCTTGCCCCCATCCAGTATAGGTTCCATTAGGGCCTGGTAAGCTTGCCCATGTGGTCTTATATGTGCTTTACACCAAAGTAATGTCTCTTATTGAGGTTGTAACCAAATGGGCTTAACATCAGTAACCCTTACATTTCTAATCTCACCCTTGTGATCACTGAAATTTGTATGCCCTCCGAGTGCCCTCAGTGTATACTGTAACACTCTGTGTACCAGCAAAGGGGCTGTAACTAACTGTTGCTGGAGTAAACACATCAATTCCTCCACACAATTTAGGTAAATATTAATTCCCAATACAACTGGGGGAAAACCCTCATCATGCACATGCACAACTATTAACCCTGGCGCTGTAATTCAGTATTACCAATTTGCACAGTGGGCTCCCAGTATCCCTGAGATGCTATGGGCTGACCATTACTGGCGTTTATTTTTATCTTAGTCTGAGTAGGATGGATAAGATGGTCTATCTCCCAATGCCACTGATAGAATGGCAGTTGCATAGTCACTTGTGACCCAGTGTCCACTAAAGCAAGGCAGGACACACCATTAATTCTGACAGTAATTTTAGGACATTCACCAATATATGCAGAAAAGTTTGGACCCAAGCAGTCTCCCCCTGAGGGTTGGTCCATTGCACCAGGAGACACTAGTTTAACTTCTTGCATTCTCGCTCCACATGACCAACTTTTTGACATTTACGACATATCGGTTGGCCACTGGCATTAAACTGGTCAGTGGGTAATCAACCATAATTCCTAGGATTACCATTAGAACCATACATCGGTATACCTCTAGGGTACCAAGTACCTCTATCAGGCTGGCAGCTTTGTTTGATGCCCTGTACCTGTTTTTGAAACACCTTAACATTATTATTTTTTTTATATTCTTTATTGTCTATTTACAAATAGTACATCTGAACAAAGTAATGAGCAATTTACACAAAAGCTCCAAAGAAGTTACATCAAATTTCACAGCTCATTGCTAACAATACCAAATAAATGGGTAACAGAGCAAAATTTGAGTATCTGTGGATATCAAAAAGAAGGGGGGGGGGCAGAAATGGGGGGGGGGGGAAAGAGGATGGGCAATAATGGGCTGAGGGGGGGGGGGTTTGGTTGGGGTGCATGTTCATATTGCTTCTATCCTGCTAATTCTCAGATTTAGGGAGAAGCCGAATAGGGAAGAAGGACCAAATCCTCTCTGTATCATATAGAGTTTACCATATCTCGCCATGGCTGCCAAATCTTTAGGAACTTGTCATGTGTTCTGCTGATCCAGCTGGACATTTCCTCAAATTGACATATTAGATCCACCTTCCCTCTCCACTCCGCAGTCGAAGCAGGACTCGTATCAAGCCAGTGTAATGGTATTAACCATCTAGCAATTGCAAGTAAGTGCGTAATGATATCTTTTTTGGAAGGTTTGTATACCTTGTTTGGTCTTGCTAAGACTATCATTGAAATGCAAAAATCTTGGTTTGTGAGTTTCTTAAGAATCTCCTGGACTTTATCCCAGAAGGGTCGTATTACTGTCCAAGCCCTCCAGATATGAGACAAAGAACCCACACCATCCCCACAACGAGAGTGCACTAAATGATTTCAGCTTATTATCCAGAGCCAATATTCCTCCCTCTGGGTTGGTGACTAGGAACAACAGGTCATCAGCAAATGTTGTACACTTGAGATCTCTCTCTCCGTACTGAACACCCCGGATCAGAGAGTCCTGGCGAATTGACTAAATTAATGTTTCTGCCACCATAACAAAGAGGGATAGGGATAGGGGGCAACCCTGCCTCATTCCATTTGAGATCTCGAATGAGGGAGACATAGTCCCATTTATTTGCGATTTGGCATATGGCTGTCCGTATAATGAAAATATTGCTTGTATAAATATATCTGGGATATTGAACTCACCCGTCTACTGTCAAACAATTATTAAGGTAAAAACTGATAGTAAAATAGTGAAGGAATAGTAAAAATGGAGGAAAAGATTAAAAATATAGATGTAAAAAATAAATAATTATATTGATGTGGGGATATAAATCCACGCCTCAGAGGAAAATAATTGTGATAAAAGAGCAATGACTCAGTGGGAAATCTTTTTGATCAGTAGAAAAATTTAATGCAGTCAATGATCTGGAGTGTTGCTAATAGTCAATACTCCAAGATCTAGTGGTAGTCATTAGTCAATATTCCAAAAATAAGGAATCAATGTTCCAAAGAGTAAATAATTGATCCAGCTGAGGATTCCAGTTGGTCAACAGAAAGAAAATGGTATAGAAACTGCTGTGGGCCTATGTGGCCAATATTAAAAAATCTATAGCAGGCAGGTGTTGTATATATCGTTCCTGTGGAATCCCACAGGAACATAACACACTGTCTGCTGTTACCTCTCTGATGTCTTCAAAGATCGCTGGCCGATGTCTCCTCTCCAGGTGTGCGGCAGGTATGGCATCCATGTGGTGTTGGGCTTTGCGCGCTCAAAGTGCTTGGCGTCCCACATGGTCTTATGTTGACTCGGCGTATCACACGCTATCACAGTGATTGTATGTGGAAGCGCTTCCTGTATTGTCCTTTTTCTTTTTGGACATGCGGGTATCGTAGTACACCAGACGCATTTCAGGGTCTAAACTGACCCCTTTCTCAGTGGTAACCCGCAATTGACTGTGTTGCCCTTTTTATCCACTCCCTCCAATAAAGGAATAGTTTGATCTCAATTGAGCAAAGCTGTTTTTAATGATACAATAATAGGTGTATCACTTGTTAATTGATTGCTAATTTGTTCTTATAGTTAGCGTAATCTTCTTGGGTTTAACTCTTAAATGCAATGACTAGATGTACATAAAATGAGAAATGATTTAAAAATAAATAGTATAAAATATAAAAGGGTAAACTGGTAAACTGACTTTTGCTCTGTTTAATCCTGTTTGTACCAGACCATCTGTATTTGTAACCTTAGACCACTGTATATATCCTTGTGTGTATAGTGTATTCTCGAGTGAGCCCTTAAGGCGATTAAATATATAATTTAATCTTGTGCTGTCTGGTATCTCGATCACGAATCCCCACGTCCGTGTTTCAGCCTAGTAATACGCTACCGCGGGTTGGTTTATTACTCTAGATAATCCCGTAAGCAGACCGGGCTTATATCAAAGAAGAAACTGGTGGCAGTCTTTCTGGGCTGAGAACGCGCTGTTTTACTGGGGCTGTGAAAAGGCTCTCTCAGCTTGTTGTCTCTCTGGGCCCGTGTGGACAGGAGGAATCTGTGAAAACTGTATTAAGACTGACCTTACCCGTTCCTCCAGAAGGGTATAACATCACACCTTGGTAACCAGTGATCATACCGTATCTCATGAGCTCGACGTAGTTGACGTCTGATGTCAGTCGGGGTACAAGGGGTGGTATCCCTCACAAGGTTATATAACTCAGAGTAAAACTCTTCAAAGGTCTTAGCTATTGATGGTGTATCTAGTTGGAGGGTACCATCTTTTCCTGTAATTTTTGAAATATGAGATGTTTGTATAGCTTTCTTCAGAAGGGAGGTCATCATTTTATTGCCCTTGTTTCCATTACCATATATTTTATGTTGGAAATAAAGTATATGTTTTACTACATTCTGTGATAGTAACTTTTTCAACTCCAGTCTCAGATTTGTTAAATCTGCCTGTGTTTTAATAAAAGTGGATTTTTTGTGAATCCTTTCCATTGTCGCTATTTGAGTCAACAATTAGACTATAGCTTTTTGTTTTTCTTTCTTAACTTTAGTGCCAAGTGCAATGAAGTCCCCCTCACAACCGCCTTGTGGTTCACTAAACAATTGGGTACTTACAATCCAGGGTAAGATTGGTGGAGAAAAATTAGACAGAGTATCTTTGATCCACTCACAGTGTCCGGGATCATGAAGCAACGATTCATTTAGTCTCCAGTTCCAGTTTCTGCGGGGCAAGGAGGCCAAGGCGACGGTCACCGTACAAGGAGCATGATCCGAGATCGTGATAGAACCTATGTTAGCATTTCTGCAAGACTGCAAGAGAGAAGTAGAAATTAAAACATAATCCAATCTCTGGAAGGATGCGTGTGTGTTAGAATAGAAAGAGTAGTCCTTCACAGTAGGGTTGAGGTGTCGCCATGCATCATTAAGTGTCACGGTCACTCCCAGGCTAGCCTCTTTTTATTTAACTTTGTTGTTGATGGTAATGACAACACTTCTAGTCAGGTGCAGCATAGTTGTCATTACTATTTAAGTCTGGCTACTCCCTTCACTCCTTGCGGTGTATAGCTTAATTTGCAAATGGAAGAGCTGGTGTGTGTTGTCTCCCCTGATGTTCCTGCTCTTTACTCTACTTCAGGAGTTAAGTGTCTCATTCCTTTGTATTTGTTTTGTGTTGTTTCCCCTGCCTTCTGGTATCTGGTCTGAGTCAAGAACCTTGTTCCTTCTGCTTAAGGAACGGGTCGTCTTTGGGCCCTATCACTAACTCAGGGCATTACAGGGTAAGTCAGGCTCTAGGTTCCAGTGAATGAACGGTCCTACCACTGAGGTCCATTCATTCGGTTAGCAGTCAGAGCTAGGGTTAGGATTCATTAGGTGGTGACCTTTTCCTCTCCCTAGCTTCTAGGCCAGATACCTCCCCCCCTCTTGTGTTTGGTGTGGTGCTCCCTCCCACACCTCGTCATGACATTAAGACACAACTCTTGTATTTTCTTGTGAAGCTTACTCAGATGTTTTTGTGAAATATGGGTTTTGCCAGATGAGGAGTCCATGGGCGGGTAATAACTAAGTTAAGGTCTGTGCCTTTACAGTGTCCAAGACCTTCATAAGCCAGGACACCGTGGATGCGTTAGGGGCATAAAGATTCGCCAAGGTAATTTTTTGGGAGGCTCCCCTCCGCTTCTGATAGTTGTTGGTAAAGCTGAAAGGGTACTGTATGATGGAATCCTATAGATACCCCTTTGGATGCAGATGAAGGGTGATAACTATGGAACCATTTCTTGAAAGGATATAGGGGGACCCTCGGAATTCTCCCTTATTTAAAATTGGTTTCTTGAAGGAATATTATTTGGGATTTATGTTTACGCAGCATTAGTGCAAGTTACCCCCTCTTATTAGGGGAGTTCATGTCCTTTACATTGAAAGTAGTAAGCAGTATGTCAGCCATTTATGTCTTGCAAAAAGGGGGATTCTTAAAATGTTGTTCACAATCACTAACAAATACACCAATACAGTGTGAGGGTTACTACTCCATGTTGTGCCCCGAGCCTCCATTTTTGTATTTCATACTACCATTTTTTGTGTAATGAACTAGTGAGTGTCAAGGAACCATGAACCAGACGTACAACAGAGATAAGTGGAGAAGAAGAAGGTTTTATTGAAGAGCAAGCCGTAAGCAAAGTCCAAACGGATGGCTAGACCGAAGCAGGGTCTTGCGGAGACAGAGGTCAGGAACCAGAAGGGTAGTCAGACGTAGCCGGAATCAGGAACCAACGGGGTAGTCAGACGTAGCCAGGATCAGGAACCAACGGGGTAGTCAGACGAAGCCGGAATCAGGAACCAACGGGGTAGTCAGACGAGGCCAGGATCAGGAACCAGAAGCAGCAGCAGTCTTGGAAGCATGTGAACACAGGAGGACCAAGCAAGGAACTGAAGCCACAGACCTCCTATATATATGAGCTGGGCATCCAGCTCCTCCCAGTGGGAAGGAGGAGCCGCAGGGTGGGAGGCTACAAGAAAACCCAGAAACCAAGATGGCCGCCAGCACATGTCAAACGAAGGGAACAGCAAGGAGGTAAGACCATGACAGTACCTCCCCCTCAAGGGCCCCTCCTCCGCGGAGTAAGGAACGGTTTCTGAGGGAAGCGTGCGTGGAAGGCTCGGAGCAAGACAGGAGCATGGACATCTGCGGAGGGAACCCAGGAACGCTCCTCTGGACCATAACCACGCCAATGGACCAAAAACTGCACCCGGCCGCGGACCAGGCGTGAGTCCAGGATATTGCTCACCTCATACTCCTCACGATTGCCCACTTGGACCGGACGAGGCCGAGGAATCGAGGAAGTGAAACGATTACACACCAGCGGCTTCAACAGGGAGACATGAAACACGTTGGAGATCCGCATGCCAGGAGGAAGCGCAAGGGCATAGGCTACCGGGTTTACCCTGCGAAGCACTCGGAAGGGACCAACAAAGCGAGGCGCCAGCTTGGGAGTGGGCACTCGAAGGTTGAGGTTGCGGGTGGACAACCATACGCGGTCTCCGACCTGGTAGGAAGGAGCGGGCGCTCGTCTGCGATCAGCCTGGAGTTTCTGGCGCTGCGCAGAGACCTCAAGGGACCTCTGGATCTGTACCCAAGAAGCACGTAGGACGGAAAGGTGATCCTCCACAGCCGGAATATCCTGGGGAGAGAATATCTCCGGTAACACGGCAGGTTGGAACCCATAATTGGCCATGAAGGGAGACGTCCCAGAGGAAGAGTTCACCGCCGTGTTCCTGGCAAACTCAGCCCAAGGCAGGAGGTCAACCCAATTGTCTTGGTGATCGGAGACATAGCAACGAAGGAATTGCTCCAAGGCCTGATTGGATCGTTCTGCGGCCCCATTGGACTGAGGGTGGTAGGCCGAGGAGAAAGAGAGATGAATCCCCAACTGGGAGCAAAAGGCGCGCCAGAACCTGGACACAAACTGACTCCCCCGATCCGACACAATCTCCTTGGGCAAACCGTGCAACCGGAAGACCTCCCTGGCAAAAATCGAGGCCAACTCTTGTGCAGAGGGTAACTTCTTGAGAGGAACACAGTGGCACATTTTGGAAAACCGATCCACTATCATGAGAATGACCGTATGGCCTCGGGATGCAGGGAGGTCCACAATGAAATCCATCCCCAGGTGTGACCATGGACGCTCCCCGGTGGCTATGGGTTGCAAAAGGCCCAACGGAAGGTGCCGAGGGGACTTACTCTGGGCACAAACGGAGCATGCCGCTACATATGCGGCGATGTCGGAACGTAGGGAAGGCCACCAGAACAGACGTGAAACAGCCCAGGACAGCTGATTCTTTCCAGGATGCCCCGCGGCCTTGGAGTTATGGTAGGTTCGCAACAACCGAGTGCGCAACTCCTCAGGCACAAAACACCTGCCGTTGGGTCTCCCAGAGGGAGCACCAGATTGAGCCGCCAAAATCTGCTCACCCAGGGGAGAGGTCAGGCTGGTGCGAATGGCGGCCAGGATCTGATTCGGAGGTATGACCGAAGTCGGAATCGACTCCTCCCCGGACAGCTCGGAGTACTGCCGTGATAAGGCATCCGCTCTGATGTTCTTGGAACCGGGTAGGTAGGAGACCACGTAATTAAAACGTGACAAGAACAGAGCCCATCTGGCCTGACGTGGTGTCAATCTCTTGGCCTCAGAGAGGTAGGTCAGATTCTTGTGGTCCGTCAGGATGAGAACCGGAACCACCGAGCCCTCGAGCAAGTGCCTCCATTCTTTAAGGGCCTGCACGATGGCCAATAACTCCCTGTCACCAATCTGATAGTTGCACTCCGCGGAAGACAGTTTCCGGGAGTAAAACCCACAAGGAAGCAGAGGACCCTCCGGTGTTCTACGCTGAGACAGGAGGGCGCCTACTCCCGTCTCAGACGCGTCCACCTCGAGGACAAACGGCAACCCAGGGTTGGGATGCGACAGAATCGGAGCCGACACAAATGCGGATTTTAGAGCCTCAAAAGCTCGGATGGCCTCGGGCGGCCAGACCTGGGGATTACTTCCCTTCCTGGTCAGATCCGTGAGAGGCTTGGCTAGCAAGGAAAAGTCCCTGATGAACTTCCGATAATAATTGGCGAAGCCCAAAAAGCGCTGCAGGGCACGAAGACCACTGGGCTGGGGCCACTGTAAGACAGCCGAAACCTTCTCAGGATCCATGGAGAACCCCTCAGCGGAAATGATGTAACCTAAGAAGGTTACCTGGGATCGGTGAAATTCACATTTCTCAAGCTTACCGAACAGCTTGTTCTCTCGTAACCTTTGCAACACTCGTCTGACATCCAGAATGTGGGCCTCCATGGATTCAGAATATACCAAGATGTCATCCAAATAGACCACCACACACTGCTGCAACAGGTCACGGAAAACATCGTTGATGAATTCCTGGAAGACTGCGGGCGCATTGCACAACCCAAAGGGCATAACCAAGGATTCATAATGACCGGTCCTGGTGTTAAACGCGGTCTTCCACTCATCGCCCGCCTTGATCCTTACCAGGTTATATGCCGCCCTCAGGTCGAGTTTGGTAAAGACCGTGGCCCCTTTGAGGCGATCGAACAGCTCGGAAATCAAGGGTATCGGGTAAGCGTTCTTGATCGTGATGCGATTGAGACCCCTGTAATCGATGCAAGGCCTCAACTCACCGCCCTTCTTTTTCACAAAGAAAAATCCAGCCCCTGCCGGGGACGAGGATTTGCGAATGTGTCCGCGTGAAAGCGCCTCCCTCACGTACTCCTCCATGGCCTCATTCTCCGCTACCGACAGTGGATAGACTTTGCCACGAGGAGGAACGGCACCAGATTGTAACTCTATGGCACAATCGTATGGGCGGTGCGGAGGTAGGGCAACCGCACGCACCTTATCGAATACATCCCGGTACTCCTCGTATTCAGGAGGCAACAGAGAGTCCGAGGAAGTACTCAGCAACTTGACAGGCCCATGGATGCAACTAGCCCCACACTGCGGTGACCACGAGAGGATCTCGGCCGATTTCCAATCGAAAGTCGGATTATGCTTCTGGAGCCAGGGGTACCCCAAGACCACCGAGTAGTGTGGAGACGAAATAACCTGGAGACAGACCGACTCTCTGTGAACGGCACCAATGACCATCCCCACTGGAAGGGTCTCATGAGTCACGTGTGGCGGCAGAAGGGGTCTGCCGTCTATCGCCTCAAGAGCCAGTGGGGAACCTCGAGGCTGCAGAGGAATGGAATTGGCGGCGGCGAACACACCATCAATGAACAAACCACCAGCACCAGAGTCCACCAACGCCTGGGTCGTCACCGAGCCCCCGACCCAGGAGAGGACAACAGGTAATCAGTGGTTTGTCAACACGGGAAACCGGGGACGAGGAGACTCCACCCAAGATCTGCCCCCGACAGGACCTCAGGTGCGAGCGTTCTCCCGGACGGTTCGGACATGCCAACCGAAAATGCCCACCGAGACCACAGTACATGCATCGGCCCTCGCGTCTCCGGAGTGCCCTCTCCCCCTCGGAAAGGCGAGCAAACCCCCGCTGCATGGGTTCACCCCCAGACAAGTCATCCCCAGGAGGCGTGGGAGGAGAGGGAGGCACGGGTGGGACAGCAAACGTAGGCGCCAATCTGTTAGGAGACCTCCGCAGGCTCTCCTTAAAGGAAGGTCTCTCCCTGAGTCTGGTGTCAATCAAAATCAGGAAAGAAATAAGAGACTCGAGCTCCACTGGTAGGTCCTTAGCTGCAACCTCATCCTTCAAGGCATCCGAGAGACCATGAGAGAAAGCAGCGACCAGAGCCTCATTATTCCAGCCCACCTCTGCTGCCAGGGTACGAAACTCAATGGCGTATTCAGCTACGGATCGTGAACCCTGTCTGATGGACATAAGGAGCTTCGCAGCAGAGGCAGCACGAGCCGGCACATCGAATACCTTCCGAAGAGAAGCAACAAAACCGGAAAACTCGGCAACCACCGGATTGTTGTTCTCCCATAAAGGGCTGGCCCAGGCCAAGGCCTTGTCCGAGAGCAGCGAGATCAAGAAGCCCACCTTTGATCTCTCAGTAGGAAAGGCATGTGGCAGCAACTCGAAGTAAATGCCCACCTGGTTAAGGAAACCTCGGCACTGAGTTGGCTCTCCCCCAAAGCGCTGTGGAAGGGGGGCAGAACCGGTCATACCCCGAAACACCACAGGCGCAGCAACAGGTGTCGGGGTAGACTCTGGCGCAACAACCGGAGCGGCAGTAGGAGCGGGCCCAGGAGCGACAACCGACCCATCGGCAACGGAAGCTAAATGAGCCGTGCGTTCAAGCAGGGTTTGCAACGCCACAGCGAACCGACCCAACAGGTGATCCTGCTGATCAAGTCTGGCAACCAGCGTAGGTAGCGAGGGTGGCCCTGTACCGTCAGAATTCATGGCTTGGTCCTAATGTCAAGGAACCATGAACCAGACGTACAACAGAGATAAGTGGAGAAGAAGAAGGTTTTATTGAAGAGCAAGCCGTAAGCAAAGTCCAAACGGATGGCTAGACCGAAGCAGGGTCTTGCGGAGACAGAGGTCAGGAACCAGAAGGGTAGTCAGACGTAGCCGGAATCAGGAACCAACGGGGTAGTCAGACGTAGCCAGGATCAGGAACCAACGGGGTAGTCAGACGAAGCCGGAATCAGGAACCAACGGGGTAGTCAGACGAGGCCAGGATCAGGAACCAGAAGCAGCAGCAGTCTTGGAAGCATGTGAACACAGGAGGACCAAGCAAGGAACTGAAGCCACAGACCTCCTATATATATGAGCTGGGCATCCAGCTCCTCCCAGTGGGAAGGAGGAGCCGCAGGGTGGGAGGCTACAAGAAAACCCAGAAACCAAGATGGCCGCCAGCACATGTCAAACGAAGGGAACAGCAAGGAGGTAAGACCATGACAGTGAGCTTCTTGTGGAAAGTTATTGTAACTTCAAGGTCACTCCTAGCGCCCACCATCCCTCATTAGAAAGGAATCTTAACAAGCATTAAGGAGTACTATTATGTGGCTAGCACCCACAGTTAAGATTAAGGAGTCGGTCTAGGCATATAGCCAATAAGATGCTCATTTCAGATTGTGTTTTTACTGAGTTAATGACATAAATGTTTGACTGTGTCTTCAGTTCAGAAATGATAACTTTCTTTCAATAAAGTTTGGAAACTCTTGAAACACAGCTCTATGCCTGTGTTGGTTTTTCTCTATGGATATCCATAACTTCTAATTCAGAGTCCACCGCTCTTCCGGCATTAGGGTTTTTACCCTAACAGAAACTGGCGCCCGACATGTTGGGCACGACTAAGTCCTTCCTGCTGAGACCCCCAACGCCTGGACGTGCCATACCGAGACAAACAGATGAAAATCAGCGCTGAAGTATAAGCTCCCTGTCTGGCATTTGTGTTGTTCGAGGGTCCGGCAGAGTATATAGTAACTTTACAGTCGTGCCAAAATTAATGTTAACGAATCTGTTACCCTGATAAAGGGCTAGCAGATAACCGCATGAATGGTGGATGGAGTTAAACAAGGATTTTAGCTTGGAATTTCTTGATTGTTCTGGGAGTAACTGTTTACGTATTTGTCATTGTTTATTGTGTGTGTAGAATCTGGCAGGAAGCTAGGGGAAGGAGCCAGAAGCTCAGAGAGTCTTTGGCTTTAACACACAAGGAACACCTGGAAAGATAGGGTGGGGAAGCCTTTTGTGGAGAAAATAGACGTCTAAGGTTCCCCCTAGTAAGCACAGATTCAGGAATAGACAATGGGTAATCAGAACAGCATTCCTGAAGAGTAGGAGACGGCTAAACAACTGGTAGGAAAGACAGGTGGCAAAGATGCGTTAAAGAAAGTTGACAAAGTGTTTGAAAAAGCAGGTATGAAACATGGAAACCTCGATTTAGAGGTTTGGGAAAGGTTCAAGTACACCCAGAGTGGGTGGATTAAGAATCATGCATGTGAAGATGTAGTTAGCATCTGGATTAAGGGAGCAAAAGAGATAGAAACTGAAGGTAGGAAGCCATAAGTTTACAGGGGAAAGTTGTACTACAAACCCCCTGAAGAGGAAACTGAAAAGGTTAAATCTGGAGGTCCACCACCTTATAATCCTCCAAGGGCGCATTCCTCTCCCACGGCTCCTGCACAGGGATCAGAGGGATTGATATGCTGGACCTGCGGGAATCAGAATTCAGATTGGACTGAAACCTGCAGAGTGTGTGGTGCCCCCAGATACAGCACTGGATTATATACATAGCTATTGAGAACAGGGATGATACCACAGGTCCCTCAGGCAACAGCCACGCCGATGGAGCTGGTAGTGGAGATGGCCAAGACGGCCAACAGGCAGCACTACCTCCTCAGGCTCCCTATTAATTTCAACAGCACTTTATACAGTATGTTCCATGGAGTCCTAAGGACCAACTGCGAATACTGTCAAGGATACCTGACCCACTGACGAGACCCATGCCCACATCCCGAATGTTACAACAGATACAGGCCACTTACAGAGCAACATGGGCAGACTTATTAAATGACTTGGTAGCCGTGAAGTTAGGGGAGGCACAGTATAGCTCGGTTAAGAATACCCTAGAGGGCAACAGAGTAAAAAATGACCCAAATGTGGCCTGGAGGGATTGGGAGAAGACAGAACAGTCAGGGACAGAGTACTGCAGGACTTTTGGTAGATGGGCCAGGACAAAGGAGGATGAGAGTTCACAGAGCCTGAAGGATGTAGTGCAGGAGGCTAAAGAGGATGTAGTCTCCTCTGAGTCAAGACTAAGGACTGTCTGGACTGACATGGGGTGGGATGCCACGGGGCAAATGAGAATTATTTTTTTTTAAGTCTGCCTTCATGGAAGGACTGAGACCATCTTTGCAGGCTAAACTCAAAGCCTGTAAGCCTGAGAGGAGGAATGATTTCTAATGTTACAGCTGTGGACAGCCACGACACATTAGGAGAAACTGCCATGCTCCTCCCCAGCAGCAGGAGACTCAACAGACCCAGGGAACCTCAGACATTAACCCTGTCTCTGCTGGTTTACAATAGGAGACCAGCAACCCTGTGTCCTTATCTGCCATGAGTATAGCAAAATAAGGGTGTCAAAGTCAAATACCACTACAAGTAAGGAATAAACAAGTCCCTTTTTTGGTGGACACGGGGTCAGCCATAACAGTAATAAATCCAAAACATGTTCAATCATGGCAGATGAGTGGAAATTATGTACCTGCAGCAGATTTCACAGGGGAGAAAATTTTTGATCAAGAAACAGTGCCGTTAAAATTGAGAATTAAAGATAGCACAGTTGTAACACAATTGTTAGTCAAAGAAAATATTCCCTATAACTTGTTGGGAACTGATGTGTTGCAAGCCCTAGGGGCACATATACATTTCAATGAGGATGGTACCACACGGGTAGATATAGGAGCCTCGGATGAGGTTCTGTGTCAAGTTATGGCTTTGTACCTAGAGACAGAGACAGGATGCCAGTTACATTACAAGTATTGTGAGGAGTTACAGGTGGTCCTAAACAAGTTGTGGGCATCCACAAAGTTAGACATTGGGAAACTTAATGTTACCCTTTTCATGGCTCA
Organism: Bufo gargarizans; assembly: GCF_014858855.1. Classification (NCBI taxonomy): domain Eukaryota; kingdom Metazoa; phylum Chordata; class Amphibia; order Anura; family Bufonidae; genus Bufo; species Bufo gargarizans. The sequence goes on from NW_025334341.1 coordinate 136,769, forward strand.
TCTCAAACCAGGTTGCCAACCAACCCGTGTTAAACAGCACCCCTTGAGTCATGCCCAAGAACAAGCAGTGGCTTTACAAGTGAAGCAGTATGAGAGAATAGGTGTCTTAGTAAGGACCAGTTCACCAGCAAACACACCCCTGTTCCCAGTTAAGAAGAAGCCAGTAAAGGGACAACCAGTAACATACAGGATGGTTCATGATCTTAGGGAGGTCAATAAAGTCACGATGCTGCAGACTCCCATTGTGCAAAATCCACAGACTTTGTTGTGCCACCAACTGCCACAAGTTTCACTGTGATAGAGCTAGCAAATGCATTTTTCAGTGTTCCCCTACATTATCTGTTTGGGTTTACATTTACAGGTAATCAATATGCCTGGGCAGTTTTATACCAGGGAGCACAGAATTTGCCTACTATGCATACGCAGGCCCTCCAGTCAGTTTTTATCTGGTTGGTCAATTCCTGATGATGTTGTGTTACTTTAATATGTTGATGATCTACTCCTGTGTGCAGAAAACTAGAAGAGCTCTAGGGAAGCCACGCTGTCATTGTTGATATTTCTTGCAGAAAGTGGTTGCAAAGTTTCCCGAGACAAGCTGCAATATTGCCAATCAACGGTCACATTTCTGGGACATTGTCTCTAAGAGGGTGCAAGGCCCCTTAATGAGGAGAGAAAACAAGCGGTGAAGGACATAAAACTCCCTCAGGGACCAAAACCCCTCAGGATGTTTTTGGATCTGGTTTCGTACTGCATACCCTGGATAAGGCATGCATCCATGCTTATGCAGCCTTTGCATGATTGCCTGTCATCAGAACCTTTTAGTCTGACGGAACATGCAATCGAGTCCTTTTTCACTCTGAAATTGACAATATTGTCCGCATCGGCATTAGGAATCCCAAACTATGATCAACCGATTAGTCTGTTTTGTTCAGAACTCCAGGGACACAGCATAGCAGTGTTAACCCAGAAACATAGAGATAGGCAGAGACCAGTAGCATACTTCTCTGCCAGATCCTGTATCTCGAGTAGCTCCTTCATGTGTCAGGGCTGTGACGGCTGTCTAGCTCATGGTGGAAAAGGCAACGGAGATTGTCCTGGACTACCCACTAGTGGTACAAACCCCCACATGACATCCAGGGTATTCTTAGTCAAATTCAGCCAAAACACATTTCCATGGCTAGACAACTTAGACTCCAATGTGCCCTCCTCAGACTTACTACTCTGAATCCTGCTACTTTGTTACCAATTACAGATTCAGAAATGGGGGAGGGTAGCACGGGTAGCCTTTGTCCGATTTAGCTGAAAATGATCCTCATGATTGTATACAGTTGATGCAACAAGAAACTTCAGGATTTTCTCATGTGCATAAATAACCTCTTGATAACCCTGATGTTGAGTATTTTGTATACAGAGTGTAATAAACACGATTTGACTGAAAATATTGTATTTTATTACTTATGTAAATAACAACTAATGTTGAATTTAATGTAAGTCATATTTGTTTTTTGTCAACTATGTTTTTATTGAAAATACAATCACAGAGCCAAACAGATGAGTTAGATGCATCAACAATGAGTAGGAATGTTTCCAACTCCATAATATATGTTATCAGCTATTATCAATAACAAAGAATGTAGCAATTGAAAAGCCGACTGTAAGCGGCCTACACATATTACATACCAATAAGTATGCATAAAGAAGCAGTATATGAGTAAAAGAGAAAGAATAAAAGGAAAAGGCCATTTCAGATCTGAGTATCTCAAAATACAGAGGATGTTGCTTGTCCTGTGGGGCAATAGGCGGAAGATAGCCAAGGTGCCCAAGTCAAGAGGAACTTGTAATGGGATCTACATGATCTGCTATACATTTCTTCAAATCTGCAGATTTGGACTATTTTCTCCTTCCACTGCTCCATGTAAGTCATATTTGTAACCACTTACAGTTCCAGGTATAGGATGTGTATATTTCTTTCACCTATCTACTGTTTTCCAAGTGAAAGACACACTGTGGAATCCATATTTGGCAGCCTATAAAATTCCCATTGTGTTTCTCTCCGGTAATTTTTCATTTTTAGCTTAGTATCTAGTACCTGCTTATTTATATGCTAATATTTCTTGTACAGTACAGAAATGTTGACCTTCATACGTTTTAAATAGCCATGTTTTTAGCCTCAGTCAGGATTTACGTTTTTTTTTTTTTTTTTTACTACTGTGGTCTGTGTCTGCTTTTTTCCTAAAGAAGGCGCCCAGATCTACTGTCTCTCCTCCTGCGACTTGTCCCATACTTGCTACAATAATGTGAGCTGGTGTTTGTAATGTGATTCAATTTAGTCAGCTTTATTAACACTTAACGGTGGTGTAAATGGTTCCAAACAATATATTTCTACTGGTTGTGATAAATAGGTTGATGTATAATAAGGTTTGCAGACAATGACTTTGAATGTGTCACTGTAATTGATGAACATTGTATTTGTGGTTTTATTTGAGTTGGCGGTCTGTGTACTAGAGTAGTGCATGTAGTGGTGCTGAATGTGTGTATGTAGTCGAGTAGTGTATGCAGTGTTTTTTTATTTATTGCAAAAGTATCTGAAAGTTGTAATTTCCTTTGTTTTAGTGCGTTATGTTATATAAATATAACATCTATATTGTCATTATTTTCCAGAATGGCTGTGTCCCGCCGCGAAATTGATGAGGAAACGGTCATTGCTGCTGTCCAGGAAAGACCATGTATATGGGACAGCAGAGATGTCAGCTATACTGATCGTGTGAAAAGAAATAAAGCTTGGGATGAAGTTGTTACTGCAGTCTATCCGGAATGGCCATCCTTGTCATCCACCCAACAAAGTATTAAAAGTAAGATTGACAGTAATAATTGATTGTATAATTACAGTGTTTGCAGAGATGTATAGTGTTTTTAGTTCAAGGGTCTACTTAAAGGGACACTGACAGGCAAATTCAGCATATTTAGTTATATATCTGACATTACAGGTCTTATACAGTCTATTAAAAGCATCTAAGTATCCCCCCTGTCCACCTTTTAAATACCGAAAAATAAAGTTTTATAACCTGCCTGTCTCCTCACCAATCTGCCCAAGGGGCGGCGTTTCATCTCAAAATGTGCCCGGCCAGCCGCTCCCAACTGCCGTTCTGAAGCCCCGCCCAGCTCATCAATATTCACTTCGCTGGGCGGCGGCTACAATTCTCCCCAGTCACGATCCTGCGCATGGGCAATAGAATCCTCCTGGCATTGTTCATGTCTAATCTTCTGCGCATGCGCCCCGCCGTGGTTAGATCATGCCTGCGTACACACCCTGCCTGCGTACACACCCTGCCTGCGTCCCTGAGGCTGCTGCTGATGATGATACGATGCCAGGAGGATTCTATTGCCCATGCGCAGGATTGTGACTGGGGAGAGTTGTAGCCGCCGCCTAGCGAAGTGAATATTGATGAGCTCGGGGGGGGGCTTCAGAACGGCAGTTGGGAGCGGCTGGCTGGGTGCATTTTGAGATGAAACGCCGCCCCTTGGGCAGATTAGTGACGAGGCAGGCAGGTTATAAAACTTTATTTTTCGGTATTTAAAAGGTGTACAGGGGGGGATACTTAGATGCTTTTAATAGACTGTATAAGACCTGTAATGTCAGATATATAACTAAATATGCTGAATTTGCCTGTCAGTGTCCCTTTAAATAGTAATCGGCCCTGGACCACATAAAGTACACATGACAGCATGTACAAACCGGATTCCAAAAAAGTCGGGACACTATACAAATTGTGAATAAAAACTGAATGCAATGATGTGGAGGTGCCAACTTCTAATATTTTATTCAGAATAGAATATAAATCACGGAACAAAAGTTTAAACTGCGAAAATGTACCATTTCAAGGGAAAAATACGTTAAATCAGAATATCATGGTGTCAACAAACCCCCAAAAAGTTGGGACAAGGCCATTTTCACCACTGTGTGGCATCTCCCCTTCTTCTTACAACACTCAACAGACGTCTGGGGACCGAGGAGACCAGTTTCTCAAGTTTAGAAATAGGAATGCTCTCCCATTCTTGTCTAATACAGGCCTCTAACTGTTCAATCGTCTTGGGCCTTCTTTGTTGCACCTTCCTCTTTATGATGCGCCAAATGTTCTCTATAGGTGAAAGATCTGGACTGCAGACTGGCCATTTCAGTACCCGGATCCTTCTCCTACTGCAGCCATGATGTTGTGATTGATGCAGAATGTGGTCTGGCATTATCTTGTTGAAAAATGCAGGGTCTTCCCTGAAAGAGATGACGTCTGGATGGGAGCATATGTTGTTCTAGAACCTGAATATATTTTTCTGCATTGATGGTGCCTTTCCAGACATGCAAGCTGCCCATGCCACACGCACTCATGCAACCCCATACCATCAGAGATGCAGGCTTCTGAACTGAGCGTTGATAACAACTTGGGTTGTCCTTGTCCTCTTTGGTCCGGATGACATGGCGTCCCAGATTTCCAAAAAGAACTTCGAATCGTGACTCGTCTGACCACAGAACAGTCTTCCATTTTGCCACACTCCATTTTAAATGATCCCTGGCCCAGTGAAAACGCCTGAGCTTGTGGATCTTGCTTAGAAATGGCTTCTTCTTTGCACTGTAGAGTTTCAGCTGGCAACTGGCGGATGGCACGGTGGATTGTGTTCACTGACAATGGTTTCTGGAAGTATTCCTGAGCCCATTCTGTGATTTCCTTTACAGTAGCATTCCTGTTTGTGGTGCAGTGTCGTTTAAGGGCCCGGAGATCACGGGCATCCAGTATGGTTTTACGGCCTTGACCCTTACGCACAGAGATTGTTCCAGATTCTCTGGATCTTCGGATGATGTTATGCACAGTTGATGATGAAAGATGCAAAGTCTTTGCAATTTTTCGCTGGGTAGCACCTTTCTGATATTGCTCCACTATCTTTCTGCGCAACATTGTGTGAATTGGTGATCCTCTACCCATCTTGGCTTCTGAGAGACACTCCCACTCTGAGAAGCTCTTTTTGAACCCAATCATGTTGCCAATTGACCTAATTAGTGTTAATTGGTCTTCCAGCTCTTCGTTATGCTCAAATTTACTTTTTCCAGCCTCTTATTGCTACTTGTCCCAACTTTTTTGGAATTTGTTGACACCGCGAAAATTTGAATCAACGTATTTTTCCTTTAAAATGATACATTTACTCGGATGAAGCGTTTGATCTGTCATCTACGTTCTATTACAAATAAAATATTGACTTTTGCCATCTCCACATCAATGCATTCAGTTTTTATTCACAATTTGTTTAGTGTCCCAACTTTTTGGGAATCCGGTTTGTAGTATAGTAGTGTGGTCCCAAAGGAGAAGTTATGTGACACTTTACTGTGGCCCATAAAGGGTCAATCAATGACATCCTGGTGCTATATATAGTTATGTCAAGACAAACTACATGTTCTTCTTATTGTCATCTTTGTCTAACTATAGGGAAGGCAGTGCAAACATGATGGCGATCTTTAAAGGACTGCTACACTCGGGAGTTGCGGCAAATAAGAGATGAAGGAAGAAGTGGGAGTTCACCTTGTAAGAGGAAGCAATATCTATATTTTGAGCAACTAAATTTTTTGAGACCAGTACTGGAACCAAGAAGGTAAGTTTGGCAACAAAATTGGACATAGTATTTCTTTTGATGTCCTATTTGTAAATCACATGTAATGGAATAGGAACTGTAAGATCCTCACCTGCTTTGCACTCCAGGGGAACCAAGAGGGGTCCTCGTGGAGTTGCGGGACAGGTTATGCGTGTCTCTGATGCACCAGCGCTGACCCCTTTGCGAGCCAGTGCGGAGATGCGTTCGCGTGGACATCGGAGGGGAGGACCGTCGGAGTCCTGGGGACAGAGTGGCCAGGCGAGTGACAAGACGCCGCGGCCAGGGTTGTCTCCGGTGTCTCCTGCGACTTCCGTTTCCGCATCTGGGTCCACGCGCTCGCATACTCGCGCTGAGTCAATCATGCGTCCGTGCGTACGCACGAGGGCAGGTTCGCAAAGGGATACACGGTCGCGAGTACGCGCTTCATATGCACTTCGTCGACCAGTGGCGCATATTATACTGACTCACAAGAGCAAAGTGGATTAGGGAGCCAGCCATGGGTTAATCAACTTGTGATTGCCTTAGGCCTTGTACTCAGGTGCAGGGCAATTTGTTCACCTATGGTAGTGGACACTTGGTACCCTGGGATTGGTCAGCAGGCATTTAAAAGGAGGTCTCTCAGGGTGATCAGTGCCCACTGTTATTTTCCCTCAACCAGGTATAGGTCACAACTCCTAGTGACTGAAGACTGCCAGGAACTTTGTCCTTTACAGCGGACCCAAGATCTGGAGTGACTCGACTGCCAAGTGCACAGCATCATTCAGCACTGGTTGGGACTATTCCTGGAATCTCCTTGCCTGGTTTTTTGTTATTATTCCTTGTTACCAGCAAGTGTCCTGGACGTTTATGTTTCTGGTGAATAAACACCTTTTTGCTTTCATCACTGGTCTGTTTGTTGGTGCCTTGCATTACAGAACAGTGGGCCAAACTAACAGTTGCCATGGACAAGATCCAGCAGCAGCTGAATGAATTAACGGGAGCCGTTAACCTGCTGTTCCAACGACGCCAAAATATACCAGCAGCCGCTGCAGCGCAAATCCAAGAGCAACTGACAACTGTGATGGAGGAGGTTCAGCAGCTTATCCAGGGAGCCTCAGCACTACCCGTCACTATCGCAAGGCATCAAACAGAACCTAAGATCCCTCTGCCTGACCCCTTCACAGGAGAGCGACAGGAGTTCTTAAACTTCAGGGACTCCTGTCTCCTTTATTTCCAGTTACGACCGATGGCTTCTGGCACTCTCAGGCAGAGAATTGGGATTGTAATGTCACTGCTACGTGGAGACCCCCAACGTTGGGCATTTAACTTGCCTCAAGACCATACAGCTTTTTCGTCAGTGGATGCCTTCTTCGAGGCTATGGCTGTGATTTACGATGACCCGGATCGTACTCGCACCGCAGAGACCAATCTTGAGCATATTCAACAAGGTCGCCGCCCAGCTGAAGAATACGCTGCGGAATTCAGGCGATGGGCAGCTTTCACCACCTGGGGCGACGCAGCCCTACGCCATCGCTTCCGTTTGGGACTTTCGGATGCGGTCCGGGATCTTCTTTTGGCCTTGCCTACCCCCTTCTCGTTGGAAATGGCTATCTCTCAGGCAATCGATGCCGACAGGCAAATCCGTGAGAGGCGAGTGGAACGGTCGTCTCGGTTTTCTTCCTCTCGACCACATCCAGGGCCTCTAAAATCGGCCGAAGAGCCAATGGAGGTTGGATCCTCCCATCTCACACAGGCAGAACGAGCTCGTCGCCAACAGAAAGGCCTGTGCCTATTTTGCGGAAAGTCTGGACACCTCGTTAAAACCTGTCCCCTCCTGCCGGCGGGAAACGAATGAACCTAGGGGGCATAGAGGAGAACCCCCTAGGTGCTATTATCCCTCCTCCAAGCCGGGTGATGGTATCCATATCCTTACGGTGGCAAGACAAAGTCCATGAGTTTTCAGCACTAATCGATTCTGGGGCCGCTGGGAATTTTGTGGACTCAACCTTGGTTCGTCGACTTGGCATCCCGTTGATCCAGCCGAAAACCACCATGTCAGTGACCGCGATTGATGGTTCCCCTCTTCAAGATGGTCGTGCAGTGTGGATGACTCCGGGAATACAGGTAACGGTGGGGGCTGATCATCGGGAGACCTTAAGCCTTTTTGTCCTTGACATGCCATCCACTCCCGTGATTTTGGGTCTCCCTTGGTTAAGGCTCCATAATCCAGTAGTGGACTGGCGCTCGGGTCTTATCTGTCAGTGGAGTACGGAATGCCTTACTAAGTGCATTCGTCCCGACCTGTCACTAGCCTCCATGGAAGTATTAAGTACTTTACCACAGCAGTATCATAATTTCCGAGATGTGTTCAGTCCTCAGGGGGCTGATGTATTACCTCCCCACAGGTCATATGATTGTCCTATAGACCTGTTGCCAGGCACCATGCCACCACGAGGGCATCTTTATAATCTCACTGGGCCTGAGGTTCAGGCTCAGCGGGAGTATATTAAAGAGAACCTTGAGAAGAATTTCATTCGTCCATCCACTTCCCCTGCTGGAGCTGGATTCTTCTTTGTGGAGAAGAAGGATGGAGGCTTGAGACCTTGCATCGATTATCGTGCCCTTAATCGGATTACGGTGAAGAATCGGTATCCACTGCCTCTGATTGATGATCTGTTTTCTCAGGTGGCAGGGGCCCGAGTCTTCACCAAACTCGATTTAAGGGGTGCTTATAATTTAGTTCGCATTAGAGAGGGTGACGAATGGAAGACCGCATTTAATACCAGAGACGGGCATTACGAGTATCTCGTGATGCCTTTCGGTCTCTGTAATGCTCCCGCGGTCTTCCAGGAGTTCATCAACGATGTTCTCAGAGATTTCTTGGATAGATGTGTTGTTGTCTATCTAGATGACATACTAATCTACTCCTCGGATCTGGTCTCTCATCGGAGACACGTGTGTCAGGTTTTCCAGAAGCTGAGGGAGAACTGCCTCTATGCCAAACTTGAGAAGTGTCTGTTTGAGGTGAAGGAGTTGCCTTTCCTGGGGTACATTATCTCAGAAAAGGGATTGGCTATGGACCCATCCAAACTTTCTGCTGTCTTGGATTGGCCTCAACCTAAGGATCTTAAGGGGTTGCAGCGTTTCTTAGGCTTTGCCAACTTCTACCGCAAGTTTATTAAGAATTTTTCTGCGATAGTAGTACCTCTCACCAACCTCACTAAGAAGGGAGCTAATCCTTCTAAGTGGACGAGAGAGGCAGTCAGAGCCTTTGAGACGCTGAAACAGGCCTTTTGCACGGCACCAATTCTTACTCATCCAGACACCTCCAGACCTTTTGTTCTCGAGGTCGATGCCTCAGAGGTCGGTGTAGGGGCAGTTCTCTCACAGTATTCTGGGGACCCCGAGAGGTTACATCCCTGTGCCTTCTTCTCTCGGAAGCTCTCTCCAGCCGAGTGTAATTATGATATCGGCAATAGAGAGCTTCTGGGAGTAAGATTGGCTTTTCAAGAGTGGAGACATTGGCTAGAGGGTGCAGAACATCCCATCACGGTTTACACTGACCACAAAAATTTGGAGTATCTAGAGAGTGCCAAAAGACTCAACTCCCGACAAGCCAGGTGGGCATTGTTTTTCACCCGCTTCAATTTCCGCCTCACTTATAAACCAGGTTCCAAAAACGTGAAGGCAGATGCCCTGTCCCGCTGCTTCCCTGAGGCTGCTTCCGTCCTGGACTCTGAGCCAGAAACCATTCTCCCAACTAAATGTTTTCTTGCTGCCCTGGGGGCCGCAGAAGTAATGGAGGACTTGTCCTCTCTTCTTGAGCCCTCACAGGCAGAGAGTCCACCTGACAAACCCGAGGGTCGATGGTTCGTACCCATTAACCTTTGATTGGAGGTCATCCGACAGCTTCATGACTCAAAGTCTGCCAGGCATTTGGGTGTTAAAAAAAACACTTGCCCTTGTTAAACGTCACGTGTGGTGGCCCAACATGTCCGTGGATGTTAAGGCCTATATCCAGGCATGTACTGTTTGCGCCAGATGTAAACCGTCCCGGTCTGCCCCTTCTGGGACTTTACTCCCACTGCCTATTCCCCAGGCTCCATGGACTCACATTTCCATGGATTTCATCACAGATTTGCCAAGGTCCTCTGGAAGTACGGTAATCTGGGTAGTGGTGGACCGTTTTAGTAAAATGGCCCATTTTATCCCACTCCCTGGATTGCCCTCGGCCAGAGAATTGGCAGATCTGTTCTTGAATCATGTCTTTCGATTACACGGAGCGCCGGATGACATTGTTTCAGACAGAGGAGTGCAATTCATCTCCCGCTTCTGGCGTTCTTTCTGCTCCCGATTGGGTATTAATTTGTCTTTTTCTTCTGGTTTTCACCCAGAGACCAACGGTCAGACGGAAAGGACTAACCAGACCCTGGAGCAATATCTCCGGTGCTTCGTGTCAGACTGCCAGGAGGAATGGGCAGCGTATCTACCCTTTGCGGAGGTGGCTTATAATAACTCTGAGCATGCTTCCACTAAGATGTCTCCGTTCAGGTGCGTGGGGGGCAGGGATCCAAGACTCTCTTCTTTGGCCGGACCCTCCACTGACTCACCGGTGGTGGATCAGTGGTTCAAGGATAGACGTCCCATTTGGTCGTCGGCCCAGCGGAATCTCCGCAGTGCGGTGGCGCAACAGAAGAAATTTGCTGATCGTCATCGCATCGTAGAGCAAAAGTTTAAGGTGGGAGATCAGGTGTGGGTCTCCACCCGGAACATTCCGCTGCGTCAGCCATCTTCCAAGTTGGGTCCTCGATTCATTGGCCCATACCCAGTGACACAAAAGATCAACCGAGTTACGTACAAGGTTGCTCTTCCACCATCGATCCGAGGAGTGAACACCTTTCATGTTTCACTTCTCAAATCGGCAGCCGACTCCGCTCCCTTCATTCAGACCCCATCCCCGCTGGAGGTCCAAGGGGTACCGGAGTTCGAAGTGAACAGAATTTTGGACTCTCGTTTTGTCCAAAGGTCTCTTCAATACTTGGTGGACTGGAAGGGTTTTGGTCCAGAGGAGAGATGTTGGATACCTGCTCGCCAGGTGCATGCGGATGAGTTGGTGGCAGCCTTTCACCGGGATAATCCGGGGAAAGCTTGCTTGGAGTCTTCAGAGCCGCCTCCTCGAGGGGGGGGGGGTAATGTAAGATCCTCACCTGCTTTGCACTCCAGGGGAACCAAGAGGGGTCCTCGTGGAGGTGCGGGACAGGTTATGCGTGTCTCTGATGCACCAGCGCTGACCCCTTTGCGAGCCAGTGTGGAGATGCGTTCGCGTGGACATCGGAGGGGAGGACCGTCGGAGTCCCGGGGACAGAGTGGCCAGGCGAGTGACAAGACGCCGCGGCCAGGGTTGTTTCCGGTGTCTCCTGCGACTTCCGTTTCCGCATCTGGGTCCACGCGCTCGCATACTCGCGCTGAGTCAATCATGCGACCGTGCGTACGCACGAGGGCAGGTTCGCAAAGGGATACACGGTCGCGAGTACGCGCTTCATATGCACTTCGTCGACCAGTGGCGCATATTATACTGACTCACAAGAGCAAAGTGGATTAGGGAGCCAGCCATGGGTTAATCAACTTGTGATTGCCTTAGGCCTTGTACTCAGGTGCAGGGCAATTTGTTCACCTATGGTAGTGGACACTTGGCACCCTGGGATTGGTCAGCAGGCATTTAAAAGGAGGTCTCTCAGGGTGATCAGTGCCCACTGTTATTTTCCCTCAGCCAGGTATAGGTCACAACTCCTAGTGACTGAAGACTGCCAGGAACTTTGTCCTTTACAGCGGACCCAAGATCTGGAGTGACTCGACTGCCAAGTGCACAGCATCATTCAGCACTGGTTGGGACTATTCCTGGAATCTCCTTGCCTGTTTTTTTGTTATTATTCCTTGTTACCAGCAAGTGTCCTGGACGTTTATGTTTCTGGTGAATAAACACCTTTTTGCTTTCATCACTGGTCTGTTTGTTGGTGCCTTGCATTACAGGAACCTTGATTTATATCAGGGATTGTGAGCAATAACTGGGAGTGGCGGCTACACAGACATATAATAATGGGTCATGGAAAGATATGCAACTGTATTCTGTTTCTAGTTGCACCTGTTTTTGCCTCACAATCAATGATGGACATCACAGCACAAACTCTGACATGTGATGTAGTCTTTTTGGTTTCTGATTACTGTCACTTGCAGTTCCAGCGGAAATCTACAAAGAACCAGTGGTCCAGAACCTGAACAGGACAGTTCAGATGCCCCACCAGAGTCAACAGCTGAGGCGGAAACTTCAAGATCCACAGAGGCCCGTTCTGCCACTTCTGGTCGCGAAAGAAGGAGACGAGCCAATGAGCCCAATATACCACTTTCAGGCCAGATAACCTCACTTCTCCATGAGCGCAGGGGATAAAATGGATGATCGCAACTACCATTTTACACTGTCCTCAAAAAGCTACTCAAAGATCAAAAGGATGCATGTCGCAAAGAGTTATGGGAGGTAGTAAACAAATATATTTCTATGTCAGAAAATGCAACAGGAAACCAAACTAATCCGACACAAACAACTACGTTAACCCAAAACCAAATTCCAAACTTCAGCACCAATCCATTACTACCCTGCCCCACCAAACACCTACCAAAATACCTACGCTTCTACAACAAACCCACACAGCCAATATAACCCAACACCTCCTGATTTCCCAACTATGCATCAACCAACATATGCTCCGAACTTCCAGAGTAACCCATATCCTAGCCAATTTCCTATATACCATGCACAGTACTGAGCACCATTACCAAACCCAATGCCACAAACATGCACCATTGTTCCACCTCCCAGCATGCAAACATTTGGCCGAGCACAGCAATTTGAGGCCATCCATCCTAATCCAACACAACACACATCTGTGCAATCAAGCCAGCCTTGGAGTCAATCCACAACTCAAGAGACCCGTCTTTCATCCACACACTCCACAGCTGGTGGCTCACATTCTACTTCATCACTTGGCCAATCGCGGACACCATCAGCTCGAACCACACCTGAGCCACATTATGCACAGTTTTCAAATTAGAATAAAAAAAAATTATGACATTACACGCATATCACATGCTTTGAAATGTTGCCAATGTGTGGGTTTGTGTTGCATTATGTAATTTAATGGCAATATTTTAATGACATACAATTGTGTGGATGGAAGTGTTTCATACAGGCCAAACCCTGCTACCTAGTGGATGACTTAAAATATTGCTATTACTTTACCGCTAGTTAGTTAACACTCAACTGGTTCACAGCACTTGGTATTCTTGTTACAGATTGCTACCAAATTAGTCCTAAGTTTGAGTAGGAATAATTAAGTAATGGTGCAAAATTGAGGTTGAAAACTAGATGCACCATATTTGTTCTTACATGCAGAACGCAACTAGCTATTAACAAAACCATGTCCCAAGTGTGGAGAGTACAACCTTAAACACAAGGTCAAGGATGTGTTGAAAGGGAACCTGTCATCAATTTTATGCAGCCCATACCACCGGCAGAATAAAGTTGAGACAGGTGAGTTGATTTCAGTGTTATGGCATTTCTAAGTTAAAAGTAAGTTTGGGCCAAGAACAAACATCACAATCATTGCAGACTGGGCCTGGAAAAGAGTCACGGCCACCAGAGAAGAGTCATGGTTATTCATAAATTCCTGCTCTCCCTGCCCAACTGCTGATGATTAACAGTCTTCTACCTAGTTTTCTCATTTTATGTCTAGGAGAGAACTGCCAATCATCAGCAGATGGACGGAGAGAGCAGGAGATTATGAATAACCAGGACTCTTCTCAAGTAGACTAGACTATTTGTTTGGGCCGCTCTACAATGATTATGAGGCTTGTTCTTGGCAACCACTGAATTTTAGCTCATGAGTGACACACCACTGAAATCTGCATTTCTGACAGTATTTTAAGCGGCCCTCAGTGAGGTAAGCATAACGTTGATGCCAGGATTCCTTTAAAGAGACATTTGTAAACAAGTAATGTTTTAAACTGCAAAGAAAAAGGGGGTCAGTCAGCACATCCCAAAGCGCAGGGGCACGTCGCTATGGCTGAGAACAAGACTGTTAGACAAAAAGTACAATGCAACAGCTCACTGCAAACCAAATAAAGTACAAAATTGCATCATAATTGCAAATGCTATACTAATAAGTTAGAGATGCTTGGCAAATCATTTTGTACAAAATTATTTGAGCCCGTCTGCCACACGTCAAGGCGATCTCTAGTTAGGCGGGTTCCTAACACTAAATTTTACTTGTTATGTGCCATGACGGCTATCATATAATTCAGAAAGTGCAGGTTCCACATGCATGCTGGATCCGCCTGAATTGCTGTCATTTTTGGTGCCAAAATGGTCTCCATTATATCCACGGAAAGCAGTTACCAGCATGCATGCCGGGCCCTCTCCACACCACCCCTGGCGCCAAAAGGTCACCAAGGACTGCAATGAGAGTCCACACACTATCTCTCTCCTGGTGCCAGATGGCTTCAGTGAGTGAGGGGGAGCAGGCCAAGCTATATACTAACACTAATTAAAATCAGCCTATGGGGCAGACGAGCTGGTCAGGAGTGCACGACTAAGGAGGCAGCCACACCTCCAGCACAAACTGCAAAGAAAGAGGGGGTCAGTCAGCACATCCCAAAGTGCAGGGGCATGTTGCTATGGCTGAGAACAAGACTGTTAGACAAAAAGTACAATGCAACAGCTCACTGCAAACCAAATAAAGTACAAAATTGCATCATAATTGCAAATGCTATACTAATAAGTTAGAGATGCTTGGCAAATGTGGAACCTGCACTTTCTGAATTATATGGTAGCCGTCATGGCACATAACAGGTAAAATTTCGTTAGGAACCCGTCTAACTAGAGATCGCCTTGATGTGTGGCAGACGGGCTCAAATAATTTTGTACAAAATGATTTGCCAAGCATCTCTAACTTATTAGTATAGCATTTGCAACTATGATACAATTTTGTACTTTATTTGGTTTGCAGTAATGTTTCAAAGGTTCGATAACATATGTATTAACTTATGTTAAACATACAACCACAAATACAATCATAAAAAGTAAACTTTTTTCCTTTTAAAATATATATTAATGCACAAAAAGGGCTTAGTTGACAGATTACATAATGCTTAATTGTCAACATTATTTTGTTTATTTATGAATAAAGAAAATCTGTCAAAAGTGGCCGCTTCTATCCCTTGGGAATAAATGCTTTTGACGAATCAAAAAAGTGTCTGTGCATGACTTTTAACACTAATACACATTGCTACAGTAGCCCACAAGATGACGAAAATAACAATGATTTATTAAATGGATTCAAGCTGCCAGGGTACCGGGCCTTCAGGCGACATAAAATAGGCTGCAAATTGCTCTCTAACCAACATTGATTGTCGTGTTGAATGGTAAGGTTGATGTGGTAATCCTGGGAAGGGATTTGTTAACGTGTCAGAATCCGGCCTTTCATCATGCAGCCTAACCAAATTATGCAATACACATGCACATTTTACTATAATTTCAGAAGTATCAACAAAAACGTTCATTGCTGTGTGAAAAATTTGCCATTTTGCTGCTAAGATCCCAAAAGCGCATTCCACCACCCTACGTGCTCGACTTAGCCGATAATTAAATACATGCTTGACAAAGAGATACGTTTCCATGAGGGTAGGAGCGCATAATATGTTGGGATAAAGCAAATGCCTCATGCCCCAACAAAAATATACAGCATTGCTGGTTCCAAAGTCCCTGGGAGAGCAGCATTTGGTGGAATGTGAAGGGAACCTTCCTGCAGTCGACTTCCAAATGCAGATAGGTTGAGAAGATTTGAGTCACTACTGCTGCCATATCCCCCTACTTTGATAACTGTAAAACAGTAGTTGCTGTCCACCAGGGCCAGAAGAACAATGGAAAAATATTTCTTAAAATTAAAAAATCTAGAACCACTTAAAGGTGGTTTTTGAAGTTTAATGTGCTTCCCATCTAAGGCACCAAACAATTTGGAAAATTCATTTTAGAAAAAAAATCCTGGCAGCTTTGTCCAACCACATTGCTTCTGTGGGCTCTGGCATCACTACATCTTTCAAGGTCATCCAAATAGACTCACATGTTTCCTTTATTATCACCTGAACTGTGGATTTGACACACAAATACTTAAATTGGAAAGAGGACAAACTCATTCCCGTTGCTAAATACCTGTTGGTTTAAAAAAAACACTATCAGATTTCATAATAAAAATGAATAAAGCAACAAAAATTCGATACAAACATACCTCAAAGTGATACTGAGTCTCTCCTCAGGAGAAATAGCCCGCCTCATATTCGTATCTTGGCGTGTCAAATGCACACGCACATTATCCAGTAAGTAATCAAAAACCGTTGTGTTCATGCGATAATAGTTTTGAAATTTATCAGGATACTTGCTCAAATCAGAAAAAAGCAACTCAAAATCCCCTTTGCTTAAACGCTGATAATTTAGAGGATGCACCCAAGCGGGTCCCTTCAAAGCCCGCATCCTTCTTCTTTGCTCATAATGCAGAAGACGAGAACAGAAAATCGAATACAAAAGAACTTCACAATCCATTTCCAAAAATAACAACACTTGCAAGGGACTGACACTGGAGACAGGCATCATCCTTGTTCCCATGAGCTCCTTTTTTTAAACAGAGTTTTGTGGTTTGTCGCACGACAATCAAAGCAAATAATGTCGCGTGACACAAATGCGACTGCGTGTCGCATGCAAGTCTCAATATATTTTTGTCGCGCGACATTGGTGCAACAAAATGTCGCGCAACAAATGTCGTCGTGTAAACCTAGCCTAAAACTGAAAATTCAGAAAGCCATGCAGGAAATAGGTAGACCATGCACAGAGTGTTTGCCTCTAGCCTTATATTCCATAAGAACCACCCCGAACAAGAAGACAGAGTTGTCCCCCTTTAAGATATTGTTTGGTAGTGCTCCAAGGCTAGGATTGTATTTTCTTCAACAGTTGCAGACTGACAGTATGGTCAGTTACATGAAGGCCCTTACTGAAAGGTTAGATCACACTCATAAACAAGTGTTTGCTTCTATTCCAGACCCTGATTTAGTAGAAGTCACACACAGTTATGAGCCTGGAGATTGGGTGATGATAAAGAGGCACGGGAGAAAAACCTTTAAGCCCAGATTTGATGGTCCCTTCCAAGTCCTGTTGAAAACCGCAACCTCTGTAAGGAAAGCCTAACTGGATTCACGCCTCACATTGCAAAAAAGGTGCCTAACCCTGAGTATGGAGATCCTTGCACTGCTACTCCTGGGTCTGAGCAGTCAAGCTCAACATGTGAACCTAAAAAGTGACTGGGACAATGCCATCAGGTCATGTTAAAAAAAAATATATGACAGATGCGGACAATTACAAAAACTGTTGGATCTGTACCCACAGTCCTGTGAGTTCAAAGACTATGCCTTATTTAGCGATTCCGGTACCGTGATTAGAACTTGCTGACATAAATTGGAGAGACTTCTTATCTATCTGAAGACCAGAAAATGAAAGTTTAACTCCACTAACTACCTAGATGACCAAATATGGGATGTGTTAGGCCTCGTAAACCAAACTAATGATGTACAACCTCAGTTAATCATAGTTACTAACTCTAGTTTTAGACTATCTTACTGCTAAGGAAGGAGGAATGTGTCAAATAATAGGATCTGCTTGTTGTCATTATATAGATCCACAAGGTAACCTTCAAGTAAGAGCAGGTATCGAAAAGATGAAAGAAATGAGAGATAGATGGCTGGATGCAAATAGTGCAAGATATGGATGTGGGGGGCACTCGGTATCCGGGCTAGATAAATGCAGTTGGTGGACTTGCACCATACCATTTTTTCCTATAGGTGCAGCCACTAACCCTCCTACACCTTTGGATGCACATAGTGCTGAAAAGGACTCTTACCTTCTCTTACTTGATTCCAGCAAACTGGTTTAAAAATGTTGGTGGGTGGCTTATGGGTATAGTACAGGGAATAATACAGATGTTGTTGATTGTTGCACTCATTTACATTGTAATTAAGCTCACATTGATGTGCTTCAGCAAAGTGTGTAACAGGAACAAAGGTAGAAAAGACTATGAGACATGTTGAGATAATCCCTCACACATCCACAGATATGTAGAATCTGGGAAACCAGAAGCAAGGGGAATGTCCGGCTGAAGTATGTGTATCTGACACCTGTGGTGAGTGAATATCTCAAAATGGGGGAATCGTGAGGGTTAGGACTTCATGTTGTGTCCTGAGCCTCCATGTTTGTATTTCATACTGCCATTTTTTGTGTAATGAACTGTGAGCTTCTTGTGGAAAGTTATTGTAACTTCAAGGTCACTCCTAGCCCCCATCATCCCTCATTAGAAAGGAATCTTAACAAGCATTAAGAAGTACTAGTAAGTGGCTAGCACCCACAGTTAAGATTAAGGAGCCGGTCTAGGCATATAGCCAAGAAGTGTATAACTCTGCTTTCTTTCAATAAAGTTTGGAAACTCGTGAAACACAGCTCTATGCCTGTGATGATTTTTCTCTATGGATATCCATAACTTCTAATTCGGAGTCCACCGCTCTTCCAGCATTGGGGTTTGCCCTAGCAGCAGTTGCAGGATTTTAAAGCTACTCAGAATGACCAGGAAATCTAAATAGTTCGGGGGATCGGAAGGGGACGAGGGGGGAAGGGGGAGGGAATATGCAGGATAATAGGAGGGGCTAGGTCTGGGGGTTAACAGATGAAACTCTTAAATGGTCTATGTAAATAGTTGGAGCTTCTATGGTCGACTGGGGGTGGCCAGTAAACCTGCCTCTACCCACCTCCTAAAATAGTTAATACTTTACATTTCCCATATGTCTACTTCATGTTTGGATCATTTTGTAAATTACATTTTCTTTTTTGGGACGTTAGAAGGCTTAGAAGTTTAGAAGCAAATCTTGACATTTTTCAGAAAATTTCCAAAACCCACTTTTTAAGGACCAGTTCAGGTCTGAAGTCACTTTGTGAGGCTTATATAATAGAAACCACCCATAAATGGCCCCATTTTAGAAACTACACCCCTCAAGGTATTAAAAACTGATTTTACAGACTTTGTTAACCCTTTAGGTATTCCACAAGAATTAAAGGAAAATGTATATGGAATTTCAGATTTTTTGGGCAGATTTTCTATTTTAATACATTTTTTCTAGTAACAAAGCAAGGGTTAACAGCCAAACAAAACTCAATATTTATTGCCTTGATTCTGTAGTTTACAGAAACACCCCATATGTGGTCGTAAACTGCTGCACGGGCAAACGGCATGGCGCAGAAGGAAAGGAACGCCATATGGTTTTTGGAAGGCAGATTTCACTGGGATAATTTGAAACTGCCATGTCACATTTGAAGACCCCCTGATGCACCCTTAGAGTAGAAACTCCAAAAAGGTGACCCCATTTTAGAAAATTCACCCCTCAAGGTATTCAAAACTGATTTTACAAAGTTTGTTAACCCTTTAGGTGTTCTACAAAAATTAAAGGAAAATGTAGATGACATTTCAGAATTTCACTTTTTGGCAGATTTTCAATTTTAATCCATTTTTTCTAGTAACAAAGCAAGGGTTAACAGCCAAGCAAAACTCAATATTTATTAGCCTGATTCTGTAGTTCACAGAAACACCCCATTTGTGATCGTAAACTGCTGTATGGGCACACGGCAGTGCGCAGAAGGAAAGGAACGCCATATGGTTTTTGGAGGGCAGAATTCACTGGGATAATTTTAAATTGCCATGTCACATTTGAAGACCCCCTGATGCACCCCTAGAGTAGAAACTCCCCAAAAATGACCCCATTTTGGAAACTACGGGTGGCAGTTTTATTGGTACTATTTTAGGGTACGTATGATTTTTTGTTGCTCTATATTACACTTTTTGTGAGGCAAAGTAACAAAAAATACCAGTTTTGGCACCGTTTTTATTTTTTTGTTATTTACAATGTTCATTTGAAAGGTTAGATCATGTGGTATTTTTATAGAGCGGGTTGTTACGGATGCAACAATGGGCGGGGGGGGGGGGGGGCATTTCCAGGCTCTGATAACCCCTTTAAGTGCTGAGAGAGAGATAGCATACAAACATAATGGCTATGATTAAGGATATTTTTTGTCCAAAACATGTAAGCGGGTTCAGGTTCACTGTATTGTGTATGGCTCCTTTGTGAATATGCTGCAATATGCTGAATATGCTGCAATAAAGAAGCTTCTTTTTATGAGATCGCCCTGCGGGGCTGAAGCTTCCTTCTCCTACTTGTGCTGTTCCTTCATCCTTCGTGCACACGGGTCGCCTCCAGTTGAAGTGGGTAAGCTGACTTTGGTTATTTTTTTATAGCATACATAATCATAACATAATAGCAATGTCAGCATGTTCTAGCAACAGGCGCACAACAGTCCAAACCGTAACCCATAGCAACAGTGACGGTAATGATTTTTATTGCACTAGTTTTGATAAATCTCCTCCATCCACTATTTCAGATCTTCTTTGCTGTGGATTACTTGCAGAACTGAACTGATTCCAGGTAACGATTCATCACCTTATTTGTTTTTAGTATTCCAAGGTTATTAGACGGCAAGAATTTTAAAAGAAAAAGTTTGTCTATCACCCCCTCACGACTTGATGACAATGATTCATCTTTCATTCATAGGACATAACCTTGAAACAATGCTATTTCCAGAGTAATATATTTCTCCGCGGGTTGTAAGTCACCAAGTCAAGGAAATCACTGACTTTTATAAAACTGACAGACTCAGATTGCTGCAGAAACTTCTAAATAATAGCCATGTTCTATAGGTGACAGAATACAATCTCCATAATGTAGGAGACACTGACACTCGTGTAGGAATTGATGGAATAACCAACGTATCATATGAACATATTATTAACAAGCAGGTGAATTGTCACCTGGGGACCCCAATTATCTCTGACTTATTGCCTGCCAATGTGCCTAGTTATATTCTTATATATAGTCTAATTTTGCACATAGGGGCAGTATTATAGTAATTATATTCTTGTACATAGGGAGCAGTATTATAGTAGCTATATTCTAGTACAAGGGATGTGGTATTATAGTAGTTATATTGTTGTAAATAGGAGGCGGTATTATAGTAGTTATATTCTAGTATATAGGAGGTAGTATTATAGTAGTTATTTTCTCATACATAGGATGTATTATTATAGTAGTTCTATTCTTGTCCATAGGAGAGGGTAGACATGTGCTGCTAAAGTGGAGGAGGGGAGGAAGCTGGGCTGATGATTCTGGGAAAGCCCAGAACTTGGAGTATGGCCTGCAGCATGGAAATGGAGAAAGCGATAATCTGGAAATGGTGGCTGGTGAGTCAACCAAAACTTGTAGTGCTTTTGGATTGCGTTCAACTGTGACAAAGAAAAGTTTCTTTAAACCGGAAAGGCGCATTTCTAAGTTAAGAGATGAGATTAAAACAGAGACTGATCCAAATCAAAAGCTGATGAAGTATGAATGCCTGGATGATTGCACATGTGAACTTGCCATATTGAAAGATAAACTAGATAAAGGCACAAACACAATGCCTAAAGTAGAAAGCTGGGCAATAGAGAAAAAGAGGGAGGCCAGAGCCCAGAATGTGAAAATAAAAGAAATCAAAGAAATAAAAGGTAATGATTATGGCAATGTGTACAATATGGTGAATCAAGGAAACCCTCAGAGATGTGTGGGTGCAGCGCCTGGAGGGTCACTGCTTTCAGGGCCAGTCTCTAAAAATGCTCGGAATACTATGGAGCAAAGTGAGTCATCGAACAAGGGGTTAATTGCAGTAAACTCAGCTTGCAACTCTGGTGAAGTGAATGCAAGCAGCAATCCTATGTATGAGCATGAGAGTGCTTCATGTATGGACATTGTGAATGAGACCCCGCTCAGTGCTGTGAACGAGACCCTGCACAGTGCTGTGATTGAAAGTCAGCTCTCAGGGGAGACAAATACACAGACTGGAGCAGACATGGATACTCTGCCGTCCACAGTGTCAGCTGCACAGCAGTCTGGAGCAGACGCAGGTGGATCTGCAGGACAATCTGAAGTCAGAAATCCTGTAGAGGAGAGGCCCAGCACTGATCCTCCTGAAGACCGTCCACAATTCAGGAGACTGTTCTCCAGTGTTAGAAGGCTGGCAAACCCTCCAACTCAAAGGAGGAACGCTGTCAGGATTAAGTATACGGGACCATAAGAAAACATCCCCTCCAGACTGTACATAGGGAAAGTTCTTCTAAAGAACTTCATGAAGTTTAAGGCATCTGAGGTGTACCCCCTGATCCATATTCCCTCCAGCAGGATCTATGACATCAGCTTTAAATATTTTCTGCAGTTTTATTTAAATTGCTGATCTATCGTCTGGATAGATCATCAGCATCTGATCGGCGGGGGTCCACCACCCGGGACCCATGCCGATCAGCTGTTTGAGAAGGCAGCGGTGCTGCCAGTAGTGCGCAGCCTTCTCTCTGTTTACCGCAGGCCCAGTGACGTCACGACTAGTATCACTGGTCTGGGCGCGGCTAAGCTCCATTCAAGTGAACAGAGTTTAGCCCCACCCAGGACATTGATACTAGTCGTGACGTCACTGGGCCTGCGGTAAACAGTGAGAAGGCCGCGGCACTACTGCCTTCTCAAACAGCTGATCGGCATGGGTCTCGGGTGTCGGACCCCCGCCGATCAGATGCTGATGATCTATCCAGAGGATAGATCATCAGTTTTAAAAAAATGCAGAACCCCTTTAACCACTTCAGCCCCGCTAGGTGAAACCCCCTTCATGACCAGGCCACTTTTTACACTTCGGCACTACACTCCTTTCACCGTTTATCGCTCGGTCATGCAACTTACCACCCAAATGAATTTTACCTCCTTTTCTTCTCACTAATGGAGCTTTCATTTGGTGGTATTTTATTGCTGCTGACATTTTTACTTTTTTTGTTATTAATCAAAATATAACGATTTTTTTGCAAAAAATGACATTTTTCACTTTCAGCTGTGAAATTTTGCAAAAAAAACGACATCCATATATACATTTTTCACTAAATTTATAGTTCTACATGTCTTTGATAAAAAAAAAATGTTTGGGCAAAAAAAAAAATGGTTTGGGTAAAAGTTATAGCATTTACAAACTATGGTACAAAAATGTGAATTTCCGCTTTTTGAAACGGCTCTGATTTTCTGAGCACCTGTCATGTTTCCTGAGGTTCTACAATGCCCAAACAGTATAACTACCCCACAAATGACCCCATTTCGGAAAGTAGACACCCTAAGGTATTCGCTGATGGGCATAGTGAGTTCATAGAACTTTTTATTTTTTGTCACAAGTTAGCGGAAAATGATGATGATTTTTTATTTTTTATTTTTTCTTACAAAGTCTCATATTCCACTAACTTGCGACAAAAAATAAAAAATTCTAGGAACTCACCATGCCCCTCACAGAATACCTTGGGGTGTCTTCTTTCCAAAATGGGGTCACTTGTGGGGTAGTTATACTGCCCTGGCAATTTAGGGGCCCAAATGTGTGAGAAGAACTTTGCAATCAAAATGTGTAAGAAATGACCGGTGAAATCCGAAAGGTGCACTTTGGAATATGCGCCCCTTTGCCCACCTTGGCAGCAAAAAAGTGTCACAAATGTGGTATCGCCGTACTCAGGAGAAGTTGGGGAATGTGTTTTGGGGTGTCATTTTACATATACCCATGCTGGGTGAGAGAAATATCTTGGCAAAAGACAACTTTTCCCATTTTTTTATACAAAGTTGGCATTTGACCAAGATATTTTTCTCACCCAGCATGGGTATATGTAAAATGACACCCCAAAACACATTCCCCAACTTCTCCTGAGTACGGCGATACCAGATGTGTCACACTTTTTTGCTGCCAAGGTGGGCAAAGGGGCACATATTCCAAAGTGCACCTTTCGGATTTTGCAGGGCATTTTTTACACATTTTGATTGCAAGGTACTTCTCACACATTTGGGCCCCTAAATTGCCAGGGCAGTATAACTACGCCACAAGTGACCCCATTTTGGAAAGAAGACACCCTAAGGTATTCCGTGAGGGGCATGGCGAGTTCCTAGAATTTTTTATTTTTTGTCACAAGTTAGCGGAAAATGATGATTTTTTTTTTCTCTTTTTTCCTTACAAAGTCTCATATTCCACTAACTTGCGACAAAAAATAAAAAATTCTAGGAACTCGCCATGCCCCTCACGGAATACCTTGGGGTGTCTTCTTTCCAAAATGGGGTCACTTGTGGCGTAGTTATACTGCCCTGGCAATTTAGGGGCCCATATGTGTGAGAAGTACTTTGCAATCAAAATCTGTAAAAAATGACCGGTGAAATACGAAAGGTGCACTTTGGAATATGCGCCCCTTTGCCCACCTTGGCATCAAAAAAGTGTCACACATCTGGTATCGCCGTACTCAGGAGAAGTTGGGGAATGTGTTTTGGGGTGTCATTTTACATATACCCATGCTGGGTGAGAAAAATATCTTGGTCAAATGCCAACTTTGTATAAAAAAATGGGAAAAGTTGTCTTTTGCCAAGATATTTCTCTCACCCAGCATGGGTATATGTAAAATGACACCCCAAAACACATTCCCCAACTTCTCCTGAGTACGGCGATACCAGATGTGTGACACTTTTTTGATGCCAAGGTGGGCAAAGGGGCGCATATTCCAAAGTGCACCTTTCGTATTTCACCGGTCATTTTTTACAGATTTTGATTGCAAAGTACTTCTCACACATATGGGCCCCTAAATTGCCAGGGCAGTATAACTACGCCACAAGTGACCCCATTTTGGAAAGAAGACACCCTAAGGTATTCCGTGAGGGGCACTGCGAGTTCCTAGAATTTTTTTTTTTTGTCACAAGTTAGCGGAAAATGATGATGTTTTTTTTTTTTTTTTTTTCTTACAAAGTCTCATATTCCACTAACTTGCGACAAAAAATAAAAAATTCTAGGAACTCACCATGCCCCTCACAGAACACCTTGGGGTGTCTTCTTTCCAAAATGGGGTCACTTGTGGGGTAGTTATACTGCCCTGGCAATTTAGGGGCCCATATGTGTGAGAAGTACTTTGCAATCAAAATGTGTAAAAAATGGCCTGCAAAATCCGAAAGGTGCACTTTGGAATATGTGCCCCTTTGCCCACCTTGGCAGCAAAAAAGTGTGACACATCTGGTATCGCCGTACTCAGGAGAAGTTGGGGAATGTGTTTTGGGGTGCCATTTTACATATACCCATGCTGGGTGAGAGAAATATCTTGGCAAACGACAACTTTTCCCATTTTTTTTACAAAGTTGGCATTTGACCAAGATATTTTTCTCACCCAGCATGGGTATATGTAAAATGACACCCCAAAACACATTCCCCAACTTCTTCTGAGTACGGCGATACCAGATGTGTCACACTTTTTTGCAGCCTAGATGCGCAAAGGGGCCCAAATTCCTTTTCGGAGGGCATTTTTAGACATTTGGATCCCAGACTTCTTCTCACGCTTTAGGGCCCCTAAAAAGCCAGGGCAGTATAAATACCCCACATGTGACCCCACTTTGGAAAGAAGACACCCCAAGGTATCCAATGAGGGGCCTGGCAAGTTCATAGAAATTTTTTTTTTTTCGCATAAGTTAGCGGAAATTGATTTTCTTTTGTTTTTTCTCACAAAGTCTCACTTTCCGCTAACTTAGGACAAAAATTTCAATCTTTCATGGACTCAATATGCCCCTCAGCAAATACCTTGGGGTGTCTTCTTTCCAAAATGGGGTCAGTTGTGGGGTGTTTGTACTGCCCTGGCATTTGAGGGTCTCCGCAATCATTACATGTATGGCCAGCATTAGGAGTTTCTGCTATTCTCCTTATATTGAGCATACAGGTAATGAGATTTTTTTTTCCGTTCAGCCTCTGGGCTGAAAGAAAAAATGAACGACACAGATTTCTTCATTCACATCGATCAATGTGGATGAAAAAATCTCTGCCAAAAAAAAAAATGGAGGGGAAAGGCGTCTGCCAGGACATAGGAGCTCCGCCCTACATCCATACCCACTTAGCTCGTATGCCCTGGCAAACCAGATTTCTCCATTCGCATCAATTGATGTGGATGAATAAATCATTGCCGGGATTTTTTTTTTATATATATATACAAAGTGCTTGCCAAAGCATAGGAACGCCGCCTCCTCCTCAGCTCGTATGCCTCGGCAAACGTATCTGTCACTGCAGAGGAGAAAAGTCTTGCAGCGCCGCATACACCGACTTGCGTGTAATCTGACAGCAGCGCAATGCTTCTGTCAGAATGCACATCGGTGCTGCAGCTAGTAGATCGGTTGGTCCACCTGGAAGGTAAAAAGACAAAAAAAAATAAAAAATGAAAAAACCAGGCCACAACGCAATAATTTTATTAACTTTGGAACAGAACATGTAACTTTAACTTTTGGAACTAAACATTAACCTGTTTGCTTACCTGTTTTTTGTTTTTTTTTACCTTTATAGAACAAACCTCTCCTTCCCCATGGGTCAATGTGCAAAGCGCAAATCGCCCAAAGATGTGGCGAAGTGCGTTATGCACTTTGTCCCATGTGAAAGGAGACGTTTGCAGCAGCTGTGAGTGAATGGGCCCTAATAGCCCTGTGTGCCTATCCTGGTGAGATGTGATCCCTATGCTAGGTGTACCTGTGTGTGGTACTTTCGGAAACACTCCCCTAAGCATGGGGCAGGGTGGTCGGGACAGTCAGGACAGAAATAGCGGGTGTCACGCCTTATTCCACTCCTGCTACAGACACGACATTTTTTTCGGGGTGGCGGTCGGTTTGAGGTACCAGCAACGACACTGGGGAAGTGTCGCTCGTGTAGACGGCTAACTACACTGGTGGATGTGGCCACGGAACCTCCTGGATACAGGAGGTTCGCGATGATCTCTTCCTGAAATTTGAGGAAGGATCCAGTTCTCCCAGCCTTACTGTAGAGAACAAAACTATTGTACAAAGCCAATTGAATTAAATATACAGACACCTTCTTATACCAGCGTCTGGTGCGTCGGGAAACTAAATACGGAGCCAACATCTGGTCATTGAAGTCGACCCCTCCCATGTGGAGGTTATAGTCGTGGACTGAGAGGGGCTTTTCAATGACACGGGTTGCTCGCTCAATTTGTATTGTCGTGTCTGCGTGAATGGAGGAGAGCATGTAAACGTCACGCTTGTCTCTCCATTTCACCGCGAGCAGTTCTTCGTTACACAGTGCGGCCCTCTGCCCCCTTGCAAGACGGGTGCTAACGAGCCGTTGGGGGAAGCCCGCGCGACTAGTTCGCGCGGTACCACAGGCGCCAATCCGTTCTAGAAACAAATGCCTAAAGAGGGCCACACTTGTGTAGAAATTGTCCACATAAAGATGGTACCCCTTGCCGAATAAGGGTGACACCAAGTCCCAAACTGTCTTCCCACTGCTCCCCAGGTAGTCAGGGCAACCGACCGGCTCCAGGGTCTGATCTTTTCCCTCATAGACCCGAAATTTGTGGGTATAGCCTGTGGCCCTTTCACAGAGCTTATACAATTTGACCCCATACCGGGCGCGCTTGCTTGGGATGTATTGTTTGAAGCCAAGGCGCCCGGTAAAATGTATTAGGGACTCGTCTATGCAGATGTTTTGCTCAGGGGTATACAAATCTGCAAATTTCTGGTTGAAATGGTCTATGAGGGGCCGAATTTTGTGGAGCCGGTCAAAAGCAGGGTGGCCCCTGGGACGGGAGGCGGTGTTGTCGCTAAAGTGCAGGAAACGCAGGATGACCTCAAATCGTGTCCTGGACATAGCAGCAGAGAACATGGGCATGTGATGAATCGGGTTCGTGGACCAATATGACCTCAATTCATGCTTTTTTGTCAGGCCCATGTTGAGGAGGAGGCCCAGAAAAGTTTTAAATTCGGAAACTTGGACTGGTTTCCACCGGAAAGGCTGGGCATAAAAGCTTTCCGGGTTAGCGGTGATAAATTGTGTGGCATACCTGTTTGTCTCTGCCACGACTAAGTCTAAAAGCTACGCAGTCAAGAACAGCTCAAAAAATCCCAGGGCCGAATCGATCTGAGGTGTCTCAACCCGAACTCCAGACTGGGCGGTGAAAGGGAAAACTACGGGTGCGGCTGAAGTTGGGGACTGCCAATCAGGGTTTGCCAGCACCTCTGGGATTCTAGGGGCTCTACGGGCACGTCTTTGCGGTGGCTGCGACGGGGTCACTACTGCACGTGCCACCGTACCAGCTTCAACTGCCCTTCTGGTGCTCGCTACTTCACCAGGTTGTACGGCAGTGCTGGTACTAGGTCCAGGAAGGGCTGGGCTGCTGGTGTATGCCTCACCACGTAATCCGACAGCACCAGCCCCACTCTGCTGCTCTTGAAGCGGATCCTGCGCAACCTGCGGTCTAGCGACACGGGGCCGGGTACGCCTGGTGCTATCAGGGACCTCAGCCTCCTCGTCCGAACTTTGGGTCAGAGAGCCACTGCTTTCTACAGGTTCGTATTCTGACCCGCTGGATTCATCAGATGAGGGTTCCCACTCCTCATCCGACTGGGTCAGAAGCCTGTAGGCCTCTTCAGAAGAATACCCCCTGTTAGACATGTGGGCAACTAAATTTCGGGGTATTCCCTGAGACTACCCAAGAAAAAAAAAGCAAGCCTGTCTTACAAATGGGAGGCTAGCGAAGTACCAGAGGCCGCTGCGGTTGATAAAAAATATCAAAACTGATTTTTTTATCGCCGCAGTGCGTGTAAAGTGAATGTGCAGTGATCAAAAAAAATATATTTTTTTGTCACTGCGGTGGGGCGGGCGTGGGCAAACGCACGTGTGGGCGACCGATCAGGCCTGATCGGGCAAACACTGCGTTTTGGGTGGAGGGCGAACTAAAGTGACACTAGTACTATTATAGATCTGACCGTGATCAGTTTTGATCACTTTCAGATACTATAAAAGTACAAATGCTGATTAGCGATACGCTAATCAGCGAATAACGGACTGCGGTGCGGTGGGCTGGGCGCTAACTGATCGCTAACTACCTAACCAAGGGACCTAAACTATACCTAAAACCTAACGGTCAATAACAGTGAAAAAAAAAGTGACAGTTTGCACTGATCACTTTTTTCCTTTCACTAGTGATTGACAGGGGGGGATAAAAGGGGTGATCAAAGGGTTAATTGGGGTGATCTGGGGGCTAAATGTGGTGTGGTGGGTTCTCACAGTAATGATGTGCTCCTCTGCTGGAACCAACCGACCAAAAGAAGGAGCAGAGGAGCACAGCAGCCATATAACCCCATCATATTTACTAATATGTGGGGTTATATGGCTGCTGATTGGTTTTTTTAAAAATCAGCAGCCTGCCAGCCAATGATCGTGGCCGGCAGGCTGCTGACGAAATACTCTGCAGCGAAATGCCGGCCCGCGATGCGCATGCGCGGGCCGGCTGTGACGTAATCTCGCGTCTCGCGAGAGGACGCGCCGATGCGTCCAGGAGGAACTAAACAACCACCTCCCGGACGCATCGGTGCGTACAGCGGTCGGGAGGTGGTTAAGCTGCAGTATGATCTGGACTTATTCTGGAATATATATAATGACATAAAAGAACAGTCAATCTGGGAGCATCTATAGATTATCCAGTTGTCCAAGCCTCAGGTAGTGGGGCCACCATCTTGTTCCAGTCTGAGGTGGTGGCGCTGGCAGATCTGGAGCACTGGCTGAGCAGACAGTGTCTGTTGAAAAGCCACCTGTAAAAAATCTATGATGAGGAAGATAACTGGAATGGCGGATACACTGTGAGGAAACAACTAGAGCAAAACAATGGTGTGACCAGACATCTGCCGCACTCCTTCTACCTGGGCTCAGAGAGAGTGATATGCTACTACTCCGGTCAGCCGTGCCTGTGTCACAGATGTGGGGGCAGACACTTCGCTATGAACAGCTTCCGTATTAAGTGCTCATTTTGTGGACAGTTTGGATATTCAAAGGATGACTGTACAGATCCGGTAATCTGTAATCTGTGTTTAAGAGCGGGTAAGACGTTCTGGGACTGTCTGCATGCAGATCATAATAAAGGCAGTGATGTGATCTTCACAGAGGCCATGGAGGAAGGTCAAGAGGATGTCACTGCAAGAACGGATACAGCCCCAGAAACTGACAGTCCTCATACTGAAGTAATGCAAAGTACTTGTGACTTGTGTAATGGCTCACTTGATATAGCACATATGCTCCAGTACAATTACCTTCATCTGCTGAACTACAAGTACCAGCCATTGAAAAGGCTTCTAAATTCAGAAATCCTCTTGTGGAAACTAAAGTACTATCTGTAGCACTACAAGTACCAGCCACTGAAGAGAATGCTCATATGCAGAGTAAAGTGACCAGTAAACCAGTTGCCACACCACCTAAACAACTGCCCTGTATGTCTACAAAACCTGATGGTCCAGCTGCAGGGCTCAGGAGGTCCTCTGTGGATGAAGATGGGTTCAGACTGTAATAAGAAAGAACAGCACTGCAGCAAAGAAAACCCCAGATCTGCCAGTGCTGGCCATAACCTCTGGGCAGTACGGTGTGCTAGGAGAAGAAGAGTCAGAAGAAAAGGCAAAAATGGAGTATGTTTTTTCACATAACCCTGATGGTAACCCTCTGAAAGATGATCCTGACCCTCCAATGTCCACCAAAAGATGGGGCACCACAGGTCACAGTAGTGAAAGGAGGAAAAAGAGCATGAAACTAAGTAACCTGGATGAGGCTGAGAACCAGCTCTATAAACGTGAACAGTGTGAAGACTAAGAACAGGCGGCAGGCGATTTACCAGTGTCTGTCTCAGGAGAGATCAGACGTCTTCTTCTTACAGGAGACTTATTTGAAGAGCAATGCTCAGGTGTTTGCCGCCAAAAGAGACTGGAGACATGAAGCATCTGTGTGGCGATTCTCTTCAATAAGATAGAAGTTGAGGTGGAGAGAGTCCTGGAGATCTGTCCGGGACGCTCCCTGATGCTGGATTTTTTACTGGACACCGTGTATTATAGAGCCATTAATATCTATGCTCCTCAGACTAGAAAGAAGAGGAGGGAATTATTTCAGCAGATTAAGCCATATTGTTTTACATCCATGGTGTTTATAATGTGCAGGGATTTTAATAGTGTCTCCTGTAATGTGGATTATTCCAGTAGTCATAATCAACTGAGATATGATGAGAACTTCCTTAACAATATAGTCCAGCAGGTTAATCTAGTGGATCCCTATGTTTTACATAGCTCCAGTAGAGCCTGTACACTTACCATAAGGCAGGTAACGCCAGTAGAATAGACCGGGTGTATATAAAACGTGAAGTGAGGAGCTTTGACTACAGGATGAGCCTCATAGAGTTCTCTGACCATTGTATGGTGAATGTCACGCTAGATCTGGCCGGGGTCGTGGTCTGTGGTAGGGGTACTGGAAGGTGAATAGCTCGGTTCTGAAAGATCCAGAGTTCAGAGAGGCCTTTACCACCTTCTTTAACCCCTTAAGGACACATGACGTACCGGTACGGCATGTTTCCCGAGTCCTTAAGGACACATGACGTACCGGTACGTCATGGCTTTAAATAGCGATGCCGGCGCCGCGGGGGTTAATCGGAACGGGATGCCGGCTGAAATCATTCAGCCGGCATCCTGTAACAATGCAGGGGGGGGTCATTTGACCCCCCCGCATCGACGATCGCAGAAAACCGCAGGTCAATTCAGACCTGCGGTTTTCTGCGTTTCCGGTCCATTCGGGTGTCCTGTGACCCGATGAACCGGAAAAAGACTGCGATCGGTGGCGTAATTTTACACCACCAATCGCAGTCCGAGGATTTGCAGAGGCGGAGCTGGCCCTGGTGCTGAACGCCGCTGTCCAGGGTGCTGATTGGTGCAGGGGAGAGAGGCGCGAGATTCAAACTTCCTGCGCTCCTCTCTCCCCTCCTCTTCCTGTTCTGCACGAGCACCCGGCAGCATCGTCCAGCACCAGCTCCTGTGTCCCCCTAATCGCCATCCATCACCCTCCTGCACCCATCGCCACCCAGGTAGGTTAGGGTCAGTGAGGGAGAGGCACCTTTAGGCAGGGATAGAAGGGAAAAGTTAGAAAAAAAAAAATAAAAATCACATTTATTCCAAACTTTTTTTTTTCAGCTACCAGACCCCAGACCCCCCTGCCACTTGCCCCCCCCCGCATCCCCCCCACCACCAGCCCCCCCCTCACCACCAGCCCCCCCCCCCCCACCAGACCCCCCCACCACCACTTTTTTTTTTCTGCGTGCGCTGACTGGCCGGCACTTTTTAGCGTCCGTCCACTGTTAGCGCATCGCCCGCCCCACCACCCCACCGACCGCTGATCAGCGTTGAACCGCTGATCAGCAAGTTTGAACTTTTTTTTTATTTTTTTCTAACACTTGCCCATTTTTTTTGCCTGGACTTTTAGTACGTGAACACCCGTGCCCCCACACACACGCACATAGAATAAAGGTTTACACGCACGCACATATACACGCACACACACACACCCATGGCCCGCCGGGTGTTCTCGGCCGAGGAGGCATATGCCCAGATTGCCTCCGACTCTGAGAGCCCCAGTGAGGATGAGGATGACCCCACGTTCCTTTTGTCATCCGCATCCTCCTCATCATCATCGGATGACGATGAGCCACCAAGGCAGCGGAGACGCCGCCAGGCGGAGCCAGGGGCCACACATGCTAGGGATCCTGTGGCCCACCCTAGTACGAGCCGCCCTGGGGTTCGTACTGGTTTCCCGGCCCACCAAATAAGTTCACCGGAGCCCCCTGCCGATGAACTTAGCTGGTGTCCCCCAGTGGACTTTGAGCCTGAGATTCCGGATTTCGCTGGCAATCCTGGAATCCAGATTCCCACAGTGGGGTTTACTGAAATAGACTTTTTTAGTTTTTTTTTCAGTAACCCACTGGTGAATCTGATGGTGGAGCAGACGAATCTGTACGCCCAACAGTTCGTCGCTCAAAACCCGGGCTCATTTTTGGCTAGACCCGGTGGCTGGACGCCGGTCAGTGCAGCCGAGATGAGGACATTTTGGGGCCTCGTGCTGCATATGGGTCTAGTGCAAAAACCCAGTGTCAGGCTGTACTGGAGTGGGGACGTCCTATACCAGACCCCACTGTACAGTACGGCCATGACACGCTCCCGGTTTGAGGCCATCCGGAAATGTCTGCATTATTCCGATAATGCAGCATGTCCCCCCCGAAGTGATCCTGCCTATGACCGGCTGTACAAGATACGGCCGGTCATCGATCACTTTGGGGCCACATTTCAGCAGGCCTACGTACCTGGAAGGGAGGTCGCGGTTGATGAGTCTCTCGTTGCGTTCAAGGGGAGACTCAGTTTCCGCCAATACATTCCCACAAAGCGGGCGAGGTATGGCGTGAAGCTATACAAAATTTGTGAGAGTACCTCAGGGTACACTTACAAATTTCGTGTGTACGAGGGGCGAGATTCCCGGATTCAACCACCAGAATGTCCCCCCACTCTGGGTGTTACCGGGAAACTCGTGTGGGACCTTATGTACCCACTGCTGGATAAGGGTTACCACTTGTACGTGGACAACTTTTATACCAGCATTCCCTTGTTCAGGTCCCTTGCCGCCAGATCCACGTTCGCTTGTGGGACCGTGCGGAAAAATCAACGCGGCCTCCCTGCCCACCCCCTCCAGGTACCTATCCCCAGGGGTGAGACCCGTGCACTTACCAGTGGAAACCTGTTGCTGGTCAGGTATAAGGACAAGAGGGATGTCCTTATGCTGTCCACAATCCACGGTAACAGCACCACCCCAGTCTCTGTGCGAGGTACCACGGCAACGGTCCTCAAGCCCGATTGTATCGTCGCCTACAATCGGTATATGGGAGGAGTTGATCTCTCTGATCAAGTCCTCAAGCCATATAATGCCATGCGCAAAACCCGGGCATGGTACAAAAAAGTTGCGGTCTACATGGTGCAGGTTGCCATGTACAACTCTTTTGTACTATCCCGAAGCGCTGGCAGCACAGGGACATTCCTCCAATTCTATGAGGCAGTCCTCAAAGACCTGATCTTTTCGGACCGGGAAAGAGCAGGCCGGAGTACCTCGGGAACTGGAGGCGCCCGGATCGTCCCTGGCCAACACTTTCCAGGTGTGGTCCCCCATACTGGAAAGAAGGGACGAACCCAAAAAAGATGCAGAGTGTGTCACAAGAGGGGGATACGGAAGGACACCACTACTCAGTGTGACACTTGCCCCGATCATCCGGGCCTCTGCATTATCGATTGCTTCAGGGAGTATCACACTTCCATGGAGTACTAAATTTTTATAATCTCCAACAGTCCCCTAGAGAACATAAAACACTATGGCTCTCAGACTTTGGAGACACAGAAACAATTTTTTTTCCCCCAAAAAATATTAGTTTTAGTGCAGGCATCCTCAAACTGCGGCCCTCCAGATGTTGTAAAACTATAACTCCCAGCATGCCCAGACAACCTACAGCCATCAGCAGGGCATGGTGGGAATTGTAGTTTTACAACATCTGGAGGGCCGCAGTTTTAGGATGCCTGCTTAGTGTCTCCAAAGTCTGAGAGCCATACATATTGGGCATCGTCGCGTGCGTAAAAGTCGTCGCTATAAAAATAACATTTGACCAAACCCCTCGGATGAACGGTGTTAAAAATATAAAATAAAAACGGTGCCAAAACACCCATTTTTGGGCAAAATTTCCATTTGAATCCTTTTTTTCCAGTAATAAAGCAAGGGTTAACAGCCAAAAAAAACTCAATATTTATGGCCCTGATTCTGTAGTTTGCAGAAACACCCCATATGTGGTCGTAAATGGCTATATAGCCGCACGGCAGGGCATAGAACGAAGGGAACTCCATATGGTTTCTGGAAGGCAGATTTTGATGGACAGTTTTTTTTTTTGACACCATGTCCCATTAGAAGCCCCCCCTGATGTAGCCTAGACTAGAAACTCCAAAAAAGTGACCCCATCTAAGAAACTACACCCCTCAAGGTATTCAAAAGTTACTTTATAAACTTTGTTAACCCTTTAGGTGTTCCACAAAACTAAATAGCAAATGTAGAAAAATTTTAGAATTTAATTTTTTTGTTACCTTGCCTCAAAAAAGTGTAATATAGAGCAACCAAAAATCATATTTACCCCTAAAATAGTACCAAATCAACAACCACCTTATCCCGTAGTTTCCTAGATGGGGTCACTTTTATGGAGTTTCTACTCTAGGGGTGCATCAGGGGGCTTGAAAGGGTACATGGTGTAAATAAACCAGTCCAGCAAAATCTGCCTTCCAAAAACCGTATGGCGTTCCCCTTCTTCTATGTCCTGCCGTTTAGCCAAATAGTAGTTTACGACCACATTTGGGGTGTTTCTGCAAACTACAGAATCAGGGCAACCCATTTTGAGTTTTGTTTGGCTGTTAACCCATTTTTTTCAGTAATAAAGTAAGGGTTAAAATGGAAAATTTTCCAAAAAATAGAAATTTCTAAATTGTTTCTCCATCTGCCATTAACTCTTGTGGAACACCTAAAGGGTTAACAAAGTTTGTAAACCCAGTTTTGAATACCTTGAGGGGTGTACTTTCTTAGATGGAGTCACTTTTTTGAAATTTCTATTCTAGGGGTGCAACAGGGGGCTTCAAATGGGACATGGTATAAACAAAACCAGTCCTGCAAAATCTGCCTTCCAAAACCCATATGGCGTTCCCCTCTTTCTACGTGCTCCCGTTTGGCCAAACAGTAGTTTACGACCACATATGGGGTGTTTTTGCAAACTACAGAATCAGGGCAACCCATATTGAGTTTTGTTTGGCTGTTAACCCTTACTTTATTGCTGGAAAAAATGGGTTAAAATGGAAAATTTTCCAAAAAATAGAAATTTCTAAATTGTTTCTCCATCTGCCATTAACTCTTGTGGAACACCTAAAGGGTTAACAAAGTTTGTAAACCCAGTTTTGAATACCTTGAGGGGTGTACTTTCTTAGATGGAGTCACTTTTTTGAAATTTTTATTCTAGGGGTACAACAGGGGGCTTCAAATGGGACATGGTATAAACAAAACCAGTCCTGCAAAATCTGCCTTCCAAAACCCATATGGTGTTCCCCTCCTTCTATGTCCTCCCGTTCGGCCAAACAGTAGTTTACGACCACATATGGGGTGTTTTTGCAAACTACAGAATCAGGGCAACCCATTTTGAGTTTTGTTTGGCAGTTAACCCTTGTTTTACTCCTGGAAAAAATTGATTATATTGGAAAATTTTCCAAAAAATAGAAATTTCTAAATTGTTTCTCCATCTGCCAATAACTCTTGTGGAACACCTAAAGGGTTAACAAAGTTTGTAAACCCAGTTTTGAATACCTTGAGGGGTGTACTTTCTTAGATGGAGTCACTTTTTTGAAATTTCTATTCTAGGGGTGCAACAGGGGGCTTCAAATGGGACATGGTATAAACAAAACCAGTCCTGCCAAATCTGCCTTCCAAAACCCATATGGTGTTCCCCTCCTTCTATGTCCTCCCGTTCGGCCAAACAGTAGTTTACGACCACATATGGGGTGTTTTTGCAAACTACAGAATCAGGGCAACCCATTTTGAGTTTTGTTTGGCAGTTAACCCTTGTTTTACTCCTGGAAAAAATTGATTATATTGGAAAATTTTCCAAAAAATAGAAATTTCTAAATTGTTTCTCCATCTGCCAATAACTCTTGTGGAACACCTAAAGGGTTAACAAAGTTTGTAAACCCAGTTTTGAATACCTTGAGGGGTGTACTTTCTTAGATGGAGTCACTTTTTTGAAATTTCTATTCTAGGGGTGCAACAGGGGGCTTCAAATGGGACATGGTATAAACAAAACCAGTCCTGCCAAATCTGCCTTCCAAAACCCATATGGTGTTCCCCTCCTTCTATGTCCTCCCGTTCGGCCAAACAGTAGTTTACGACCACATATGGGGTGTTTCTGCAAACTACAGAATCAGGGCAACCCATTTTGAGTTTTGTTTGGCAGTTAACCCTTGTTTTTTTCCAGGAAAAAATTGATTATATTGGAAAATTTTCCAAAAAATCTAAATTCTAAAAATGTATGTCCATTTGCCATGAAGTGTTGTGGAAGACCTAAAGGGTTAACAAAGTTTGTAAAAACAGTTTTGAATACCTTGAGGGGTGTAGTTTCTAGAATGGGGTCATTTTTGGGTGGTTTCTATTATGTAAGCCTCACAAAGTGACTTCAAACCTGAACTGGTCCATAAAAAGTGGGATTTTGAAGATTTCCGAAAATTTCAAAATTTGCTTCTAAACTTCTAAGCCTTGTAACATCCCCAAAAAATAAAATATCATTCCCAAAATGCTACAAACATGAAGTAGACATATGGGGAATGTAAAGTCATCACAATTTTTGGGGGTATTACTATGTATTACAGAAGTAGAGAAACTGAAACTTTGAAATTTGCAAATTTTTCAAAATTTTTGGTAAATATGGTATTTTTTTATGCAAAAAAATTAACTTTTTTGACCCAATTTTAGCAGTGTCATGAAGTACAATATGCGACGAAAAAACAATCTCAGAACGGCCTGGGTAAGTCAAAGCGTTTTAAAGTTATCAGCACTTAAAGTGACAGTGGTCAGATTTGCAAAAAATGGCCTGGTCCTTAAGGTGAAATAGGGCTGTGTCCTTAAGGGGATAATGACCTGAGGACCACCCAGTGTATGAGTGATGACACAGCGGAGTGGTGGGAGTGTATGAAGGGTGATATCAAGCAGTTTCTCATACGTGCTGTGAGGAGGCATAGTAATGGGGAGTATATTAGGTATTCTGCACTGAGGTTGCAGCTGAGCCGGTTATATGGTAAGATCAATAGTGGTGAGAAGATAGATGGTAAGTACGTTAGCCAGATAAAGCAGGAGATGAGAGAGCTGCAGTATGATAGCCTCAAGTCTCTCAAAGCAGAGTGACAGTTTGATAATTGGGCGGTTCACATTTCAGACCCCTATATTGCCTGTAAGAACAGGGTCAGCAGGATGCTTATGACCAGCCTGTTAGATGAGCATGGGTGGAGCAATCAGATCAGACTAAACTCCACAAGGTTATTGGAGGTTATTACAAAAATCTGTTTAAAGGTTGTCAGATAAGTGGTGACAGCATCAGAACTTACCTGAAAGGCGTCAAATTCCCAAAACTGCATAATGCACACGCAGATGGCTTGGCCGAGCCGCCGAGCCCATAACTGAGGAGGAGGTGAAGAGGAGCATTGACTCCTTAAAAACCAAGAAGAGCCCGGGCCTGGTAGGTCTGACAAGTGAATTTTATGAGGAGTTTAGAGATATAATGATTGCCTTTCTGCCAGGAAACTTCTACAGTCACAGTATAAATCTGTTCTGGTTCTCCTGGCAAAGAAAGGATATCTAAAAGACTTTAAAAAACTGGCGTCCATTGTCTTTACTGAACACCAATTATAAAGTCCTGGCCAAGATCTTGTATTACAGGCTGAGTGTGGTGGCGGATGACCTGATCATCCCCAACCAGACATGTGGTGTGAAAGGCCGAACTATAGAGGACTCATTGCTGCTGGTAAGGGAAGCGGTGACATACATCAGGCAGCACAGTGTAGGAGCATATGTGGTGAGGTTAGACCAGAGCAAGGCCTTCATGACTACCTGTACCAGTTGTTGTTGGAGTACGGAATTCCTGCACGCTTCGCAGTAGCGTGGTCAGGGGGGCCCCGGGTGCCGACTCTGACAGGGGTGCCAGCAGGCCCAGAAGCAATAAGCTTGCTGAAACCCTGACACACACCCGTGACCCAGTCCCACATACTGAGGCGGGGCAGGGAGAGGAGCGCATAGTAGGCCTGAAGCCTATGCGGTAGTGAATGGTAGTGATGATCTCATCGTGCGCGCGCCTGTGCCGGGACTCAGCAGCACAGTGCTGGGACTGTGCAAGCAAGCGCAGGTAAGTATTTAGTTTTCTTTTTGTTTTTTCTTTTATGTGCCAACTTTGGGGGACATGAGGGGGCTGGGGTGCACACAAGACAGAGGACGTGTGGGGGGCAAACCTTTATTTTATTTTATAATGTGCCAACTTTGGGGGACATGAGGGAGGTGCACACAGGAGGACGTGGGGGGAATATGGTGGGATACTGGTGTGGCACAGTGGGGGGCAATTTATTATGAGAGGGATGGCAATGTGGGGGACACTACTGTGTGGGGGGCAGTGTGGGGGACACTACTGTGTGGGGGGCAGCGTGGGGGACACTACTGTGTGGGGGGCAGCGTGGGGAACACTACTGTGTGTGGGGCAGCGTGGGGGACACTACTATGTGGGAGGCAGCGTGGGGGACACTACTGTGTGGGGAGCAGCGTGGGGGGACTACTGTGTGGGGGGCCGCGTGGGGGAAATTACTGTATGGGGGGCAGCGTGGGGGACACTACTGTGTGGGGGCAGCGTGGGGGACACTACTGTGTGGGGGCAGCGTGGGGGACACTACTGTGTGGGGGCAGCGTGGGGGAAATTACTGTGTGGGGGGCAGTGTGGTGGACACTACAGTATGGGGGACACTACTGTATGGGGGCAGTGTGGGGGACACTACTGTATGGGGCAGTGTGGGGGACACTACTCTGTGGGGGGCAGTGTGG
The DNA here is from genome assembly GCF_014858855.1 of Bufo gargarizans. NCBI lineage: Eukaryota > Metazoa > Chordata > Amphibia > Anura > Bufonidae > Bufo > Bufo gargarizans. Next base: position 176,130 of record NW_025334341.1, read on the forward strand.
GGGACACTACTGTGTGGGGGAAATTACTGTGTGGGAGACACTACTGTGTAGGAGGCAGTGTGGGGGAAATTACTGTGTGGGGGCAGCATGGGGGCCTTTCTATTGGGGAGGCACTGTAAGGGCCAGTCTATTATTTCTGGGGACACTATACAGGGATTATTGCCTGGAGCACAGTATTGGGTGTTATTATTACTGGGGGCACTCTAGGGGACATTATAGCTGCTGTACACACTATAGGAACATTTGGGTTAATTTATCAAACTGGTGTAAAGTAGAACTGTCTTAGTTGCCCATAGCAACCAATCAGATTCCATATATCATATTTGACAGCTCTTTTGGAAATCAACGGGCACAGGTATTGGGGGTGGCAGCAGGATCACACTGTGGGGACACCAGGATGGGGAGGTTGATGGAAAAACTCAGAAATCTAACGTGTCTGTGTTACAAACTCTGTAGAGACGAGATACGGCTGCAAGAATTTCTCATGGCGGTCTAACGGAGGAGAAGAGGAAAGAGAAGGTCTACATGACAGGAGATGTCCATGGATGTAAGAGGTATGTGGTCAAGTATTGGGGAGGGGGGAGGGGTGCCAGAGAAATGACCCGCCCCAGGTGCAAAACACTGGACGCATGTGTTCCACCAGGTTCTATCTACTGAAAGGGGACACCATCACATTGATGACCCCCTCACCTGGTTTTCAGCCATACGCTGGCCACGGTCATCAAACAGTAAGTGCCACCTCCTCTATCATCTTCTTTGTAGATGACCGAGGGTTCTTTGGTCAATATCTTCATGTGGCTCTTTTCTGTTATGTATTTTATTCTACAGGGTGGGCCATTTATATGGATACACCTTAATAAAATGGGAATGGTTGGTGATATTAACTTCCTGTTTGTGGCACATTAGTATATGTGAGGGGGGAAATTTTCAAGATGGGTGGTGACCATGGCGGCCATTTTGAAGTTGGCCATTTTGAATCACATATGCTGTGAAGATACGAGATGTGCAGCACCTGAAACTACGGATACTGGAAGCCTGTGCTAGCATTTCTCCTGCTGTGTTGCTATCAATGTGTGAAGAGTGGGAGAAGAGGGTTGCATTGACAATCCAACACAATGGGCAGCACATTGAACACATTTTATAAGTGGTCAGAAACTTGTAAATAACTCATGAAAGAATAAAGTTACGTTAAAACCAAGCACACCATTGTTTTTCTTGTGAAATTCCCAATAAGTTTGATGTGTCACATGACCCTCTTCCTATTGAAAAAACAAAAGTTGGATTAAAAATGGCTGACTTCAAAATGGCTGCCATGGTCGCCACCCATCTTGAAAGTTTCCCCCCTCACATATACTAATGTGCCACAAACAGGAAGTTAATATCACCAACCATTCCCATTTTATTAATGTGTATCCATATAAATGGCCCACCCTGTAGAATGGTATATATATATATATATATATATATACACTCATCTAAAGAATTATTAGGAACACCTGTTCTATTTCTCATTAATGCGATTATCTAGTCAACCAATCACATGGCAGTTGCTTCAATGCATGTAGGGTTGTAGTCCTGGTCAAGACAATCTCCTGAACTCCAAACTGAATGTCAGAATGGGAAAGAAAGGTGATTTAAGCAATTTTGAGCGTGGCATGGTTGTTGGTGCCAGACGGGCCGGTCTGAGTATTTCACAATCTGCTCAGTTACTGGGTTTTTCACGCACAACCATTTCTAGGGTTTACAAAGAATGGTGTGAAAAGGGAAAAACATCCAGTATGCGGCAATCCTGTGGGCGAAAATGCCTTGTTGATGCTAGAGGTCAGAGGAGAATGGGCCGACTGATTCAAGCTGATAGAAGAGCAACGTTGACTGAAATAACCACTCGTTACAACCGAGGTATGCAGCAAAGCATTTGTGAAGCCACAACACGCACAACCTTGAGGCGGATGGGCTACAACAGCAGAAGACCCCACCGGGTACCACTCATCTCCACTAAAAATAGGAAAAAGAGGCTACAATTTGCACAAGCTCACTAAAATTGGACTGTTGGATACTGGAAAAATGTTGCCTGGTCTGATGAGTCTCGATTTCTGTTGAGACATTCAAATGGTAGAGTCCGAATTTGGCGTAAACAGAATGAGAACATGTATCCATCATGCTTTGTTACCACGACTGGTGGTGGTGGTGTAATGGTGTGGGGGATGTTTTCTGGGCACACTTTAGGCCCCTTAGTGCCAATTGGCCATCGTTTAAATGCCATGGGCTACCTGAGCATTGTTTCTGACCATGTCCTTCCCTTCATGACCACCATGTACCCATCCTCTGATGGCTACTTGTAGCAGGATAATGCACCATGTCACAAAGCTCGAATCATTTCAATTTGGTTTCTTGAACATGACAATGAGTTCACTGTACTAAAATGGCCCCCACAGTCGCCAGATCTCAACCCAATAGAGCATCTTTGGGATGTGGTGGAACAGAAGCTTCGTGCCCTGGATGTGCATCCCTCAAATCTCCATCAACTGCAAGATGCTATCCTATCAATATGGGCCAACATTTCTAAAGAATGCTATCAGCACCTTGTTGAATCAATGCCACATAGAATTAAGGCAGTTCTGAAGGCAAAAGGGGGTCCAACACCGTATTAGTATAGTGTTCCTAATAATTCTTTAGGTGAGTGTATAACAGTTATATGACATCCAAACATGAAGTCACTGTAAATAACTCTGCTTTTGTCTTTAACACACAAACATAGGAACTGTATTAAGGTTATTGGCAGGCTTAGCTGTATAAACATATAAGCTATATTAGCAACCTAGAACAGGTCTTAGCTGGCCAGCTACAAGAGGCACTATTATAGTAGGTACATTCTTGTACATAGAAGGTAGTATTACAGTAGTTATAATTTGGTGCCTAGGAGGCAGTGTTACTGTAGTCTTGCATATAGGTGGTATAAATAACATAGGGTGAGATCTGTTTAGGCAGCTTAGAGATATCCAGATTTTTTTTGTAACTTACCTTACCTTATCATACAATAGTTGCATATATACTTTATCCAATGAAATACTTTGAATCCTATCAAATTTTTCATGTCAAATTTCTCAAATCCACAACTTTACAAATTAGCAACAAAGCCTCACAGTAAACATGGTTTTGAATATTTCCTGTAATCTAAGGGGATTTGATACATTTAATTAAGTCCCAGCTGATATTGCTTGGAAACATGTACCCTCATATTGCTAGTGACAACCTCTTGGTCTCCTTAGTCCGCGTTGGCTAAAACATGCAGCAAGCTCAGTATTATGATAGCAAACCATTATTTGCAGCTAGACCAAGGTCATATGTATGCATAAGACTGTTCTACAAAGGCATTGTACTCACCGCAGTGCAGTGCCAAGAATCCTACTGCCCAGTAATATCATTGTGCTCAAAATATTAAAATTAGATTTTCATCGCTTTGTCTGTATTTTAATTATGTAGAAGTCTGCTGTGTAGACGAACTAGGGGGTTTTGCTTGAGGTACTTTTAGTGGAGTTTCTGCTTTAGCAGGTATTAAGGGTCATGTCCTCCATTGATCCCACTTTTGATTACTATGGTCTCCATATTGTGAATGTGTAAATCCAGGAATGAAGAGTGATATTGATGGTGATTACAACACATCACTTTCTGCATCAGGAGCATCTTTCTACATTCCATGGGTGCCATAACATTATCCAAAAAGAGAGGATGAAAGTGGCTCATGGGCAATGTTGACATTTTCTCATTCCAAATATGGGAAGAGGTAGAAGGTAAAGCATTTGGTTCTAGTTGACCAAAAGATGAAATGTCCTCTTTTTATTACATATAATGCTTTGCGCATTACCAGAACACTCTATTTGATTTGAAATGTTCTTCATACTTTAAGTTACAATTACAAGGAGGTTTAAAGGACATGTACTGAACACTTCTGTAATCTTTCCTGTACACAGCTCATATGCAGACCTATGTGGATCTATGTGTTGTCACAGACTCTCAAAAAACACCCATGTGCAGTCATATTCGCAGACACGTACTGCTCCTTTCTCTGTGCTTCCATGTCTAATGCCTATAGGTGATCAAGAAGAGGGTGTGGAGTAAGGCTACATTCACGCGGCCGTTTTTAGAAAGTCTGTAGGGCCATTCACATGGCCGTTTGTTTAACGGCCAGTGAATATCAACCATAAAAAAATAGGACAAGTCCTTTTTGGCTGTTTTCATGACCAGGTGGAACCCACTAAAATTAATGGGTTTGTTTTTAACAGCTGTATAGACAGGGGTGTGTTAAAAAGGGGTTAAAAGAAAAAACACCCACTTGAACGCATTGACACTCACTCTGCACTGGAGGGAACGGAAAGAACCTGATGCTCTTAGAGTCATGATGTCACATGTGACATCATGACACTGCATGAGGTAATATGTAAAGGTGGGGTTACTAATGTGTACAGTATGTTGGAAAAAAAAGGGATATACAGTTGCAAGAAAAAGTATGTGAACCCTTTGGAATGATATGGATTTCTGCACGAATTGGTCATAAAATGTGATCTGATCTTCATCTAAGTCACAACAATAGACGATCACAGTCTGCTTAAACTAATAACACACAAATAATTCAATGTTACCATGTTTTTATTGAACACACCATGTAAACATTCACAGTGCAGGTGGAAAAAGTATGTGAACCCCCTAGACTAATGACCTTTCCAAGAGCCAATTGGAGTGAAGTGTCAGCCAACTGGAGTCCAATCAATGAGATGAGATTGGAGATGTTGGTTACAGCTGCCCTGCCCTATAAAAAACACACACCAGTTCTGGGTTTGCTTTTTGCAAGAAGCATTGCCTGATGTGAATGATGCCTTGCACAAAAGAGCTCTCAGAAGACCTATGATTAAGAATTGTTGACTTGCATAAAGCTGGAAAGGGTTAGAAAAGTATCTCCAAAAGCCTTGCTGTTCATCAGTCCACTGTAAGACAAATTGTCTATAAACGGAGAAAGTTCAGCACTGCTGCTACTCTCATTAGGAGTGGCCGTCCTGGAAAGATGACTGCAAGAGCACAGCGCAGACTGCTCAATTAGGTGAAGAAGAATCCTAAAGTGTCAGCTAAAGACTTCCAAAAGTCTCTGGCATATGCTAACATCCCTTTTAGCGAATCTACGATACGTAAAACACTAAACAAGAATGGATTTCATGGGAGGATACCACAGACAAAGCCACTGCTGTCCCAAAAAAACATTGCTGCACGTTTACAGTTTGCACAAGAGCACCTGGATGTTCCACAGCAGTACTGTTGAGTTGTTTGGAAGAAACACACAACACTATGTGTGGAGAAAAAGAGGCACAGCACACCAGATTTGCTGCATCAGGGCCTGGAAGGATTGCTATCATCGAAAGAAAAATGAATTCCCAAGTTTATCAAGACATTTTGCAGGAGAACTTAAGACCATAAGACCATCTGTCCACCAGCTGAAGCTCAACAGAAGATGGGTGTTGCAACAGGAAAGCGACCCAAAGTATAGAAGTAAATGGCTTAAACAGAAGAAAATACGCCTTCTGGAGTGGCCCAGTCAGAGTCCTGACCTCCAGAAAACGATTCACACCAGACATCCCAAGAATATTGCTTAACTGAAACAGTTCTGTAAAGAGGAATGGTCAAGAATTACTCCTGACCGTTGTGCACATCTGATCTGCAACTACAGGAAACGTTTGGTTGAAGTTATTGCTGCCAAAGGAGGTTCAACCAGTTATTAAATCCAAGGGTTTACATACTTTTTCCACCTGCACTGTGAATGTTTACATGGTGTGTTCAATAAAAACATGGTAACATTTAATTCTTTGTGTGTTATTAGTTTAAGCAGACTGTGATTGTCTATTGTTGTGACTTAGATGAAGATCAGATTACATTTTATGATCAATTTGTGCAGAAATCCATATCATTCCAAAGGGTTCACATACTTTTTCTTGCAACTGTAAAAGCACAGCACACCACACTTCTGTATCCTGCAGAGCCTGGTAAAAAAAAAAAAAAAAAAGTACATTAACTTATGTTTTATTTTGATTTTTTTTACAATGGAACTGTAGTGTGCCAGAAATAGCACTTGTACACAGCGGTGCAGCGGCCAGAGAGGGAAGGCTGCCATGTACTGCATGCTATAGTACAGAAGGCTGACAGAGCGCAGCCTGGTCCCTGGTGTGGACTTTGTTCCCCAAGGCTCATTTACTCTATTGGGACATACAGGGCACACTACAGCATAGTATACTGTATATATTAGCCCTACCCAGAAATAATAATACATATAGTGAATATATATTAACAACATACAGACTAAATAACACCACCAAACTGGATAATAGCTCATACCATGACTGGATAACAAACACTGTAACATTATAGCCCCATGCCATGATTGGATAACACCGCCATGCAGTGACTGAATAACTGCCATGCAATGACTGGATAATGCCTCCATACAGTCACTGCATAACACCTCCATACAGTGATTGGACAACACCGCTATACAGTGACTGGATATCGCTGCCATACAGTGGCCGGATAACACCTCCATACAGTGGCCGGATAACACCTCCATACAGTGGCCGGATAACACCTCCATACAGTGGCCGGATAACACCTCCATACAGTGGCCGGATAACACCGCCATACAGTGAATGGGTTACACCATCATACAGTGACTGGATAACACTGCCATATAATGACTGGATAGCACCACCATACAGTAACTGGATAACACCTCCATACAGTGACTGGACAACACCGCCATACAGTGACTGGATATCTCTGCCATACAGTGACTGGATAGCACCTCCATACAGTGGCCGGATAACACCTCCATACAGTGGCCTGATAACACCGCCATACAGTGAATGGGTTGCACAATCATACAGTGACTGTATAACACCGCCATATAATGACTAGATAGCACTACCATACAGTAACTGGATAAAACCGCCATACAGTGGCTGGATAACACCATCATACAGTAACTGGATAGCACCCACATACAGGGACTGAATAGCACCGCCATACAGTGACTGAATAGCACACGGCCATACAGTTTGCATGGAGTTTGTATGTTCACCCTGTGTTTGCGTAGGTTTCCTCCCACAATTTAAAAAACATACTGAAAGGGAACTTAGACAGTGAGCCCCATTGGGGACAGTTGGATGGTAATTTTTGTAAAGCGCTGCGGAATATAGAGGCGCTAAATAAGTGCATAAAATAAATAAAAATAAATACAGTAACTGGATAGCACCTTCATACAGTGACCGGATAACACCTATGTACAGTGAATGGTTTACACCATCATACAGTGACTGGATAACACCGCCATATAGTGACTGGACAATGCCGCCATACAGTAACTGGATAACACCTCTATACAGTGACTGGATAACACATCATACAGTAACGGGATAATGCTGCCATACAGTGACTGGAAAACACCGTCATAAAGTAACTGGATAGCACCCACATACAGTGACTGAATAGCACCACCATACAGTGACTGGATAACGCTGCCATACAGTAACTGGATATCGCCGCCATACAATGACTGGATAACACATCCATACAGTGGCCGGATAACACCTCCATACAGTGACCGGATAACACCACCATACAGTGAATGGGTTACACCATCATACAATGACTGGATAACACCGCCATATAGTGACTGGATAGCACCGCCATAAAATGACTGAATAACACAGTCATGCAGTAACTAGATAGCACGCACATACAGTGACTGGATAATGCCACTATGCAGTGCCTGGATAACATAATATAAGAAGGTACAGTACAGGGTATGGTAAGGGGGCACAATACAGGGTATAAGAGGGCATAGTGCAGGTTATAAGGGGGCATAGTAGAGATTAGGAGGCACAGTACAGGGGTATCCCCTTATACATCTGTACTGTGCCTTTTACAGTGTATTAAATGGGGGGAAAGTACAGTGTAGGGGGCAGAGTATAGGGTAGGGGGAACAGTACAATGTTGGTCAGGCTGGCAGGGAGTCTGAAGCAGGAGGTTGGCATTGGTTGGCAGGCGGGCTGCAGCGGTGCTCAGAGCTGGGCGAGGGCTGAGACACACCAGTACTTCTTCTTGGCTGTCTGTCAAAACCAAAACAGGAGCAAGGCGGTACTATGAGTGAGGTGAGTGGGCAGGTGTGCAGGCAAGCGATAGAGGCGGGCGGGCACATCCAGGGTCCGCTTCAATGACTGGTAGAGCAGCAGCTTCTGTCCAATGCTGCTCCACTAATCAGATAGCAGCAGTGCAGAGAGGTAGAAGAAAACCTATCCTAATGAGAAACATAAAATGGCTGCAAAATGGCCATTAAAAATGGACTAACCAACAGAAAATGGATGCACACATAGATGCAGAATGGTCATGAACTGGTGGTGAGGCCATTGTCTGTGTGCAGAGATGTTGTAGCCTGAAACCATGGAGCCACGTATGCTGCATAGGGACTGTGAACTGAAAATGGTAGAATGTTTTGCATTAAGTTGCTGCATTTTATTGTTTTACATTGAAGGAAACAATAAAAAAGGTTGCAAAAGTTTAAATACCATTGAAAGTTTAAAGTTATCATCTCCAGTCTCACCCTCTCTTTTAAGTTTATTGTGTTCTGCCTAAAACACTTGCAAGAAAAACTACTGTGAGTTGAAAGTAAAGTCCCTTATTCTTCCGAAAGATGATTTATTTATGAAATTTAATAAGTTATACGTTGTGTATAAGAGGTATAAAGGATGGAAACGCAGGGACTAAAGGTGATGAACATAACATATATCATAGTTATGGTATATCTCTAATCTCCCTATCTCCAATCTATGGAGAGCATAGATAATTTACAAGAAAAAAATACAAAAGACAAAGGTCGGCAGCGATCCCAGGGAATCATATCCACAGCAATGCTCCAAGTAAGAGTACAATTTGGCAAGACAAGAGAGCAGCAAATCCTGGAAGATAGTACGATAACATTGTGTGTCTTCTAAACAACAAGAAAACAAAGGGAGTAATTTACGACCTGATACAGTTGCAAGAAAAAGTATGTGGACCCTTTGGAATGATATGGATTTATGCACAAATTGGTCATAAAATGTGATCTAATCTTCATCATATAGTCACTAGGGATGAGCGAACTCGAACTGTATAGTTCGGGTTCGTACCGAATTTTGGGGTGTCCGTGACACGGACCCGAACCCGGACATTTTCGTAAAAGTCCGGGTTCGGGTTCGGTGTTCGTCGCTTTCTTCGCGCTTTTGTGACGCTTTCTTGGCGCTTTTTGAAAGGCTGCAAAGCAGCCAATCAACAAGCGTCATACTACTTGCCCCAAGAGGCCATCACAGCCATGCCTACTATTGGCATGGCTGTGATTGGCCAGAGCACCATGTGACCCAGCCTCTATTTAAGCTGGAGTCACATAGCGCCGCCCGTCACTCTGCTCTGATTAGCGTAGGGAGAGGTTGCGGCTGCGACAGTAGGGCGAGATTAGGCAGATTAACTCCTCCAAAGGACTTGATTAACTGATCGATCTGCAGCTGTGGATCATTGAGCTGCTGATCCTCAATTGCTCACTGTTTTTAGGCTGCACAGACCGTTTGTCAGTCACATTTTTCTGGGGTGATCGGCGGCCATTTTGTGTCTTGTGGTGCGCCAGCACAAGCTGCGACCAAGTGCATTTAACCCTCAATGGTGTGGTTGTTTTTTGGCTAAAGCCTACATCAGGGTGAAGCTGTCACACCAAGTGCATTTAACCAGCAATAGTCTGTTCATTTTTTGGCCATATACAAAATCAGGGGCAAGCTGCGCCTGTCACCAAGTGCATTTAACCCTCAATGGTGTGGTTGTTTTTTGGCTAAAGCCTACATCAGGGTGAAGCTGTCACACCAAGTGCATTTAACCAGCAATAGTCTGTTCATTTTTTGGCCATATACTAAATCAGGGGCAAGCTGCGCCTGTCACCAAGTGCATTTAACCCTCAATGGTGTGGTTGTTTTTTGGCTAAAGCCTACATCAGGGTGAAGCTGTCACACCAAGTGCATTTAACCAGCAATAGTCTGTTTATTTTTTGGCCATATCCCAGTCTAATTCTGTCACTAAATCCATACCGGTCACCCAGCGCCTAAATACTAGGCCTCAAATTTATATCCAGCTAAATCTGTCCCTAGTGCTGTAGCTGGGCGAGTTATTTAGTGTCCGTTCAAGCACATTTCTTGTTCTGGGTTGAAATACAATTCCCAATTTAGCAATTTCATAATTTAGTGGTTTCTGCTATATCAGAGCTATTTGAAATCTATCCCTAAAAGGGTATATAATATTCAAGGTGCACATTGGGTCATTCAGAATAACTTCACACACACCCGCTACTGTGTATTTCCAAGTCTAATTCTGGCACTAAACCCATACCTGTCACCCAGCGCCTAAATACTAGGCCTCAAATTTATATCCCGCTAAATCTGTCCTTAGTGCTGTAGCTGGGCGAGTTATTTAGTGTCCGTTCAAGCACATTTCTTGTTCTGGGTTGAAATACAATTCCCAATTTAGCAATTTCATAATTTAGTGGTTTCTGCTATATCAGAGCTATTTGAAATCTATCCCTAAAAGGGTATATAATATTCAAGGTGCACATTGGGTCATTCAGAATAACTTCACACACACCCGCTACTGTGTATTTCCAAGTCTAATTCTGGCACTAAACCCATACCTGTCACCCAGCGCCTAAATACTAGGCCTCAAATTTATATCCCGCTAAATCTGTCCTTAGTGCTGTAGCTGGGCGAGTTATTTAGTGTCCGTTCAAGCACATTTCTTGTTCTGGGTTGAAATACAATTCCCAATTTAGCAATTTCATAATTTAGTGGTTTCTGCTATATCAGAGCTATTTGAAATCTATCCCTAAAAGGGTATATAATATTCAAGGTGCACATTGGGTCATTCAGAATAACTTCACACACACCCGCTACTGTGTATTTCCAAGTCTAATTCTGGCACTAAACCCATACCTGTCACCCAGCGCCTAAATACTAGGCCTCAAATTTATATCCCGCTAAATCTGTCCTTAGTGCTGTAGCTGGGCGAGTTATTTAGTGTCCGTTCAAGCACATTTCTTGTTCTGGGTTGAAATACAATTCCCAATTTAGCAATTTCATAATTTAGTGGTTTCTGCTATATCAGAGCTATTTGAAATCTATCCCTAAAAGGGTATATAATATTCAAGGTGCACATTGGGTCATTCAGAATAACTTCACACACACCCGCTACTGTGTATTTCCAAGTCTAATTCTGGCACTAAACCCATACCTGTCACCCAGCGCCTAAATACTAGGCCTCAAATTTATATCCCGCTAAATCTGTCCTTAGTGCTGTAGCTGGGCGAGTTATTTAGTGTCCGTTCAAGCACATTTCTTGTTCTGGGTTGAAATACAATTCCCAATTTAGCAATTTCATAATTTAGTGGTTTCTGCTATATCAGAGCTATTTGAAATCTATCCCTAAAAGGGTATATAATATTCAAGGTGCACATTGGGTCATTCAGAATAACTTCACACACACCCGCTACTGTGTATTTCCAAGTCTAATTCTGGCACTAAACCCATACCTGTCACCCAGCGCCTAAATACTAGGTCTCAAATTTATATCCCGCTAAATCTGTCCTTAGTGCTGTAGCTGGGCGAGTTATTTAGTGTCCGTTCAAGCACATTTCTTGTTCTGGGTTGAAATACAATTCCCAATTTAGCAATTTCATAATTTAGTGGTTTCTGCTATATCAGAGCTATTTGAAATCTATCCCTAAAAGGGTATATAATATTCAAGGTGCACATAGGGTCATTCAGAATAACTTCACACACCCGCTACTGTGCATTTCCAAATCTAATTCTGTCACTAAACCCATACCTGTCACCCAGCGCCTAAATACTAGGCCTCAAATTTATATCCCGCTAAATCTCTCGTTACCGCTGTCCTGTTGTGGCTGGGAAAGTTATTTAGTGTCCGTCAAAGCACATTTTTTGTTCTGGGTTGAAATACAATTCCCAATTTAGCAATTTCATAATTTAGTGGTTTCTGCTATATCAGAGCTATTTGAAATCTATCCCTAAAAGGGTATATAATATTCAAGGTGCACATTGGGTCATTCAGAATAACTTCACACACACCCGCTACTGTGTATTTCCAAGTCTAATTCTGGCACTAAACCCATACCTGTCACCCAGCGCCTAAATACTAGGCCTCAAATTTATATCCCGCTAAATCTGTCCTTAGTGCTGTAGCTGGGCGAGTTATTTAGTGTCCGTTCAAGCACATTTCTTGTTCTGGGTTGAAATACAATTCCCAATTTAGCAATTTCATAATTTAGTGGTTTCTGCTATATCAGAGCTATTTGAAATCTATCCCTAAAAGGGTATATAATATTCAAGGTGCACATAGGGTCATTCAGAATAACTTCACACACACGCTTCTGTGCATTTCCAAGTCTAATTCTGTCACTAAATCCATACCGGTCACCCAGCGCCTAAATACTAGGCCTCAAATTTATATCCAGCTAAATCTGTCCCTAGTGCTGTAGCTGGGCGAGTTATTTAGTGTCCGTTCAAGCACATTTCTTGTTCTGGGTTGAAATACAATTCCCAATTTAGCAATTTCATAATTTAGTGGTTTCTGCTATATCAGAGCTATTTGAAATCTATCCCTAAAAGGGTATATAATATTCAAGGTGCACATTGGGTCATTCAGAATAACTTCACACACACCCGCTACTGTGTATTTCCAAGTCTAATTCTGGCACTAAACCCATACCTGTCACCCAGCGCCTAAATACTAGGTCTCAAATTTATATCCCGCTAAATCTGTCCTTAGTGCTGTAGCTGGGCGAGTTATTTAGTGTCCGTTCAAGCACATTTCTTGTTCTGGGTTGAAATACAATTCCCAATTTAGCAATTTCATAATTTAGTGGTTTCTGCTATATCAGAGCTATTTGAAATCTATCCCTAAAAGGGTATATAATATTCAAGGTGCACATAGGGTCATTCAGAATAACTTCACACACCCGCTACTGTGCATTTCCAAATCTAATTCTGTCACTAAACCCATACCTGTCACCCAGCGCCTAAATACTAGGCCTCAAATTTATATCCCGCTAAATCTCTCGTTACCGCTGTCCTGTTGTGGCTGGGAAAGTTATTTAGTGTCCGTCAAAGCACATTTTTTGTTCTGGGTTGAAATACAATTCCCAATTTAGCAATTTCATAATTTAGTCGTTTCTGCTATATCAGAGCTATTTGAAATCTATCCCTAAAAGGGTAGATCATATTGAAGGTGCACATAGGGTCATTCAGAATAACTTCACACACACGCTTCTGTGCATTTCCAAGTCTAATTCTGTCACTAAATCCATACCGGTCACCCAGCGCCTAAATACTAGGCCTCAAATTTATATCCCGCTGAATTTGAATACAATACATTGGGCCAAATAATATATTTGTTGTTGTGGTGAACCATAACAATGAGAAAAACATCTAGTAAGGGACGCGGACGTGGACATGGTCGTGGTGGTGTTAGTGGACCCTCTGGTGCTGGGAGAGGACGTGGCCGTTCTGCCACATCCACACGTCCTAGTGTACCAACTACCTCAGGTCCCAGTAGCCGCCAGAATTTACAGCGATATATGGTGGGGCCCAATGCCGTTCTAAGGATGGTAAGGCCTGAGCAGGTACAGGCATTAGTCAATTGGGTGGCCGACAGTGGATCCAGCACGTTCACATTATCTCCCACCCAGTCTTCTGCAGAAAGCGCACAGATGGCGCCTGAAAACCAACCCCATCAGTCTGTCACATCACCCCCATGCATACCAGGGAAACTGTCTCAGCCTCAAGTTATGCAGCAGTCTCTTATGCTGTTTGAAGACTCCGCTGGCAGGGTTTCCCAAGGGCATCCACCTAGCCCTTCCCCAGCGGTGAAAGACATAGAATGCACTGACGCACAACCACTTATGTTTCCTGATGATGAGGACATGGGAATACCACCTCAGCATGTCTCTGATGATGACGAAACACAGGTGCCAACTGCTGCGTCTTTCTGCAGTGTGCAGACTGAACAGGAGGTCAGGGATCAAGACTGGGTGGAAGACGATGCAGGGGACGATGAGGTCCTAGACCCCACATGGAATGAAGGTCGTGCCACTGACTTTCACAGTTCGGAGGAAGAGGCAGTGGTGAGACCGAGCCAACAGCGTAGCAAAAGAGGGAGCAGTGGGCAAAAGCAGAACACCCGCCGCCAAGAGACTCCGCCTGCTACTGACCGCCGCCATCTGGGACCGAGCACCCCAAAGGCAGCTTCAAGGAGTTCCCTGGCATGGCACTTCTTCAAACAATGTGCTGACGACAAGACCCGAGTGGTTTGCACGCTGTGCCATCAGAGCCTGAAGCGAGGCATTAACGTTCTGAACCTGAGCACAACCTGCATGACCAGGCACCTGCATGCAAAGCATGAACTGCAGTGGAGTAAACACCTTAAAACCAAGGAAGTCACTCAGGCTCCCCCTGCTACCTCTTCTGCTGCTGCCGCCTCGGCCTATTCTGCTGCTGCCGCCTCGGCCTCTTCCTCCGCCTCTGGAGGAACGTTGGCACCTGCCGCCCAGCAAACAGGGGATGTACCACCAACACCACCACCACCACCTCCGTCACCAAGCGTCTCAACCATGTCACACGCCAGCGTTCAGCTCTCCATCTCACAAACATTTGATAGAAAGCGTAAATTCCCACCTAGCCACCCTCGATCCCTGGCCCTGAATGCCAGCATTTCTAAACTACTGGCCTATGAAATGCTGTCATTTAGGCTGGTGGACACAGACAGCTTCAAACAGCTCATGTCGCTTGCTGTCCCACAGTATGTTGTTCCCAGCCGGCACTACTTCTCCAAGAGAGCCGTGCCTTCCCTGCACAACCAAGTATCCGATAAAATCAAGTGTGCACTGCGCAACGCCATCTGTGGCAAGGTCCACCTAACCACAGATACGTGGACCAGTAAGCACGGCCAGGGACGCTATATCTCCCTAACTGCACACTGGGTAAATGTAGTGGCAGCTGGGCCCCAGGCGGAGAGCTGTTTGTCGCACGTCCTTCCGCCGCCAAGGATCGCAGGGCAACATTCTTTGCCTCCTGTTGCCACCTCCTCCTTCTCGGCTTCCTCCTCCTCTTCTTCCACCTGCTCATCCAGTCAGCCACACACCTTCACCACCAACTTCAGCACAGCCCGGGGTAAACGTCAGCAGGCCATTCTGAAACTCATATGTTTGGGGGACAGGCCCCACACCGCACAGGAGTTGTGGCGGGGTATAGAACAACAGACCGACGAGTGGTTGCTGCCGGTGAGCCTCAAGCCCGGCCTGGTGGTGTGTGATAATGGGCGAAATCTCGTTGCAGCTCTGGGACTAGCCAATTTGACGCACATCCCTTGCTTGGCGCATGTGCTGAATTTGGTGGTGCAGAAGTTCATTCACAACTACCCCGACATGTCAGAGCTGCTGCATAAAGTGCGGGCCGTCTGTTCGCGCTTCCGGCGTTCACATCCTGCTGCTGCTCGCCTGTCTGCGCTACAGCGTAACTTCGGCCTTCCCGCTCACCGCCTCATATGCGACGTGCCCACCAGGTGGAACTCCACCTTGCACATGCTGGACAGACTGTGCGAGCAGCAGCAGGCCATAGTGGAGTTTCAGCTGCAGCACGCACGGGTCAGTCGCACTACAGAACAGCACCACTTCACCACCAATGACTGGGCCTCCATGCGAGACCTGTGTGCCCTGTTGCGCTGTTTCGAGTACTCCACCAACATGGCCAGTGGCGATGACACCGTTATCAGCGTTACAATACCACTTCTATGTCTCCTTGAGAAAACACTTAGGGCGATGATGGAAGAGGAGGTGGCCCAGGAGGAGGAGGAGGAGGAGGAAGAGGGGTCATTTTTAGCACTTTCAGGCCAGTCTCTTCGAAGTGACTCAGAGGGAGGTTTTTGGCAACAGCAGAGGCCAGGTACAAATGTGGCCAGCCAGGGCCCACTACTGGAGGACGAGGAGGACGAGGATGAGGAGGAGGTGGAGGAGGATGAGGATGAAGCATGGTCACAGCGGGGTGGCACCCAACGCAGCTCGGGCCCATCACTGGTGCGTGGCTGGGGGGAAAGGCAGGACGATGACGATACGCCTCCCACAGAGGACAGCTTGTCCTTATCCCTGGGCAGCCTGGCACACATGAGCGACTACATGCTGCAGTGCCTGCGCAACGACAGCAGAGTTGCCCACATTTTAACCTGTGCGGACTACTGGGTTGCCACCCTGCTGGATCCACGCTACAAAGACAATGTGCCCACCTTACTTCCTGCACTGGAGCGTGATAGGAAGATGCGCGAGTACAAGCGCACGTTGGTAGACGCGCTACTGAGAGCATTCCCAAATGTCACAGGGGAACAAGTGGAAGCCCAAGGCCAAGGCAGAGGAGGAGCAAGAGGTCGCCAAGGCAGCTGTGTCACGGCCAGCTCCTCTGAGGGCAGGGTTAGCATGGCAGAGATGTGGAAAACTTTTGTCAACACGCCACAGCTAACTGCACCACCACCTGATACGCAACGTGTTAGCAGGAGGCAACATTTCACTAACATGGTGGAACAGTACGTGTGCACACCCCTCCACGTACTGACTGATGGTTCGGCCCCATTCAACTTCTGGGTCTCTAAATTGTCCACGTGGCCAGAGCTAGCCTTTTATGCCTTGGAGGTGCTGGCCTGCCCGGCAGCCAGCGTTTTGTCTGAACGTGTATTCAGCACGGCAGGGGGCGTCATTACAGACAAACGCAGCCGCCTGTCTACAGCCAATGTGGACAAGCTGACGTTCATAAAAATGAACCAGGCATGGATCCCACAGGACCTGTCCGTCCCTTGTCCAGATTAGACATTAACTACCTCCCCATAACCATATATTATTGGACTCCAGGGCACTTCCTCATTCAATCCTATTTTTATTTTCATTTTACCATTATATTGCGATGCTACCCAAAGTTGAATGAACCTCTCCTCTGCCTGTGTGCTAGGCCTAAATATATGCCAATGGACTGTTGCAGTGGTGGCTGACATGAAGCCTGATTCTCTGCTATGACATGCAGACTAATTCTCTGCTGACATGAAGCCAGATTGTCTGTTACGGGACCTCCCTCCTCTGCCTGGGTGCTGGGCCTAAATTTATGACAATGGACTGTTGCAGTGGTGGCTGACGTGAAGCCTCATTCTCTGCTATGACATGCAGACTGATTCTCTGCTGACATGAAGCCAGATTGTCTGTTACGGGACCTCTCTCCTCTGCCTGTGTGCTAGGCCTAAATATATGCCAATGGACTGTTGCAGTGGTGGCTGACGTGAAGCCTGATTCTCTGCTATGACATGCAGACTGATTCTCTGCTGACATGAAGCCAGATCCTCTGTTACGGGACCTCTCTCCTCTGCCTGTGTGTGTGCTGGGCCTAAATATATGCCAATGGACTGTTGCAGTGGTGGCTGACGTGAAGCCTCATTCTCTGCTATGACATGCAGACTAATTCTCTGCTGACATGAAGACAGATTCTCTGTTACGGGACCTCCCTCCTCTGCCTGGGTGCTGGGCCTAAATATATGCCAATGGACTGTTGCAGTGGTGGGTGACGTGAAGCCTCATTCTCTGCTATGACATGCAGACTAATTCTCTGCTGACATGAAGCCAGATTGTCTGTTACGGGACCTCTCTCCTCTGCCTGTGTGTGTGCTGGGCCTAAATATATGCCAATGGACTGTTGCAGTGGTGGCTGACGTGAAGCCTCATTCTCTGCTATGACATGCAGACTAATTCTCTGCTGACATGAAGACAGATTCTCTGTTACGGGACCTCTCTCCTCTGCCTGTGTGTGTGCTGGGCCTAAATATATGCCAATGGACTGTTGCAGTGGTGGCTGACGTGAAGCCTCATTCTCTGCTATGACATGCAGACTAATTCTCTGCTGACATGAAGACAGATTCTCTGTTACGGGACCTCCCTCCTCTGCCTGGGTGCTGGGCCTAAATATATGCCAATGGACTGTTGCAGTGGTGGGTGACGTGAAGCCTGATTCTCTGCTATGACATGCAGACTAATTCTCTGCTGACATGAAGACAGATTCTCTGTTACGGGACCTCCCTCCTCTGCCTGGGTGCTGGGCCTAAATATATGCCAATGGACTGTTGCAGTGGTGGCTGACGTGAAGCCTCATTCTCTGCTATGACATGCAGACTGATTCTCTGCTGACATGAAGCCAGATCGTCTGTTACGGGACCTCTCTGCTCTGCCTGTGTGCTAGGCCTAAATATATGCCAATGGACTGTTGCAGTGGTGGGTGACGTGAAGCCTCATTCTCTGCTATGACATGCAGACTGATTCTCTGCTGTCATGAAGCCAGATTGTCTGTTACGGGACCTCTCTGCTCTGCCTGTGTGCTAGGCCTAAATATATGCCAATGGACTGTTGCAGTGGTGGGTGACGTGAAGCCTCATTCTCTGCTATGACATGCAGACTGATTCTCTGCTGTCATGAAGCCAGATTGTCTGTTACGGGACCTCTCTGCTCTGCCTGTGTGCTAGGCCTAAATATATGCCAATGGACTGTTGCAGTGGTGGGTGACGTGAAGCCTCATTCTCTGCTATGACATGCAGACTGATTCTCTGCTGACATGAAGCCAGATTGTCTGTTACGGGACCTCTCTCCTCTGCCTGTGTGCTAGGCCTAAATATATGCCAATGGACTGTTGCAGTGGTGGCTGACGTGAAGCCTCATTCTCTGCTATGACATGCAGACTAATTCTCTGCTGACATGAAGCCAGATTGTCTGTTACGGGACCTCTCTCCTCTGCCTGGGTGCTGGGCCTAAATTTATGACAATGGACTGTTGCAGTGGTGGCTGACGTGAAGCCTGATTCTCTGCTATGACATGCAGACTGATTCTCTGCTGACATGAAGCCAGATCCTCTGTTACGGGACCTCTCTCCTCTGCCTGTGTGTGTGCTGGGCCTAAATATATGCCAATGGACTGTTGCAGTGGTGGCTGACGTGAAGCCTCATTCTCTGCTATGACATGCAGACTGATTCTCTGCTGACATGAAGCCAGATTCTCTGTTACGGGACCTCTCTCCTCTGCCTGTGTGTGTGCTGGGCCTAAATATATGCCAATGGACTGTTGCAGTGGTGGCTGACGTGAAGCCTCATTCTCTGCTATGACATGCAGACTAATTCTCTGCTGACATGAAGACAGATTCTCTGTTACGGGACCTCCCTCCTCTGCCTGGGTGCTGGGCCTAAATATATGCCAATGGACTGTTGCAGTGGTGGCTGACGTGAAGCCTCATTCTCTGCTATGACATGCAGACTAATTCTCTGCTGACATGAAGACAGATTCTCTGTTACGGGACCTCTCTCCTCTGCCTGGGTGCCGGGGCCTAAATATCTGAGAATGGACTGTTCCAGTGGTGGGTGACGGGAAGCCAGATTCTCTGCTATGGAACCTCTCTCCAATTGATTTTGGTTAATTTTTATTTATTTAATTTTTAATTTAATTCATTTCCCTATCCACATTTGTTTGCAGGGGATTTACCTACATGTTGCTGCCTTTTGCAGCCCTCTAGCTCTTTCCTGGGCTGTTTTACAGCCTTTTTAGTGCCGAAAAGTTCGGGTCCCCATTGACTTCAATGGGGTTCGGGTTCGGGACGAAGTTCGGATCGGGTTCGGATCCCGAACCCGAACATTTCCAGGATGTTCGGCCGAACTTCTCGAACCCGAACATCCAGGTGTTCGCTCAACTCTAATAGTCACAACAATAGACAATCACAGTCTGCTTAAACTAATAACACACAAAGAATTAAATGTTACCATGTTTTTATTAAACACACCATGTAAACATTCACAGTGCAGGTGGAAAAAGTATGTGAACCCTTGGATTTAATAACTGGTCGAACCTCCTTTGGCAGCAATAACTTCAACCAAATGTTTCCTGTAGTTGCAGATCAGACGTGCACAACGGTCGGGAGTAATTCTTGACTATTCCTCTTTACAGAACTGTTTCAGTTAAGCAATATTCTTGGGATGTCTGGTGTGAATCGCTTTCTTGAGGTCATGCCACAGCATCTCAATCTGGTTGAGGTCAGGACTCTGACTGGGCCCCTCCAGAAGGCGTATTTTCTTCTGTTTAAGCCATTCTGTTGTTGATTTACTTCTATGCTTTGGGTCGTTGTCCTGTTGCAACACCAATCTTCTGTTGAGCTTCAGCTGGTGGACAGATGGCCTTAAGTTCTCCTGCAAAATGTCTTGATAAACTTGGGAATTCATTTTTCCTTCGATGATAACAATCCTTCCAGGCCCTGACGCAGCAAAGCAGCCCCAAACCATGATCCACCCACTACCATACTTCACAGTTGGGATGATGTTTTGATGTTGGTGTGCTGTGCCTCTTTTTCTCCACACATAGTGTTGTGTGTTTCTTACAAGAATATAACTACTATAATACTACCCCCTATGTACAAGAATATACTGTATGTGGTGTAGCCTTTGAGTTCTGCACATTTGATTGCTATCGATTTCACTGCTGAGCAAATAGAAAGGAGATTATAACACAAATTCCATAGGTCAGAGAACAAAGGCAAAACATGTCCCCTAGGTGAGGCTTGAACGCTCAACCTCACTCAGCAGTTACTGTCTTATATGTATCACGCGCTAACCGAATGCGCCACTGGAGCTGTAGACTGCAGCTAAATACCCTCAAATTAAAGCTGACAGTCTGCAGTTAAAGCACATCTTGTTCATTTCATTTCAAATCCATTGTGGTGGTGTATAGAGCCAAAAATGTTAGAATTGTGTCAATGTCCCAATATTTATGGACCTGACTGTACCTTCTTCCACAAATACTGCTCTTCTCTATGAACTTAGGCAGAAAGTCATTTAGAAAATGACAGGCAGAGGAAGAGGTAGATCATTCCACAGGAATAGTAGAGGTCGGGCAGGTGCACCAGGCCGGAGTCTAAGTTGGAAGTTGGATAAGGTGCGTGCAATAACTTCAAAGGGCGCACCAGAGTTGGTTGAGTGGCGTCCCAGATTTCCAAAAAGAACTTTGAATCGTAACTCGTCTGACCACAGAACAGTCTTCCATTTTGCCACACTCCATTTTAAATGATCCCTGGCCCAGTGAAAACGCCTGAGCTTGTGGATCTTGCTTAGAAATGGCTTCTTATTTGCACTGTAGAGTTTCAGCTGGCAGCGGCGGATGGCACGGTGGATTGTGTTCACTGACAATGGTTTCTGGAAGTATTCCTGAGCCCATTCTGTGATTTCCTTTACAGTAGCATTCCTGTTTGTGGTGCAGTGTCGTTTAAGGGCCCGGAGATCACGGGCATCCAGTATGGTTTTACAGCCTTGACCCTTACGCACAGAGATTGTTCCAGATTCTCTGAATCTTCGGATGATGTTATGCACAGTTGATGATGATAGATGCAAAGTCTTTGCAATTTTTCACTGGGTAACACCTTTCTGATATTGCTCCACTATCTTTCTGCGCAACATTGTGGGAATTGGTGATGCTCTACCCATCTTGGCTTCTGAGAGACACTGCCACTCTGAGAAGCTCTTTTTATACCCAATCATGTTGCCAATTGACCTAATTAGTGTTAATTGGTCTTCCAGCTCTTCGTTATGCTCAAATTTACTTTTTCCAGCCTCTTATTGCTACTTGTCCCAACTTTTTGGGGATTTGTTGACACCGTGAAAATTTGAATCAACGTATTTTTCTTTTAAAATAATACATTTACTCGGATTAAACGTTTGATCTGTCATCTACGTTCTATTACAAATAAAATATTGACATTTGCCATCTCCACATCATTGAATTCAGTTTATATTCACGATTTGTATAGTGTCCCAACTTTTTGGGAATCCGGCTTGTATATTATCCTTTTTGATGCAAAAAAAAGTTTTTGTATCTCTAAAGTCTAAGTTTCATTTTTTTTAATCCGATTATCTTATGTGGGGGCTCATTTTTTGCGGGATGAGCGGACGGTTTTATTGGCACTATTTCGGGGGCTATATGACTTTTTGATCGCTTGTTATTAAACTTTTTGTTATGTAAGGTGACAAAAAGTTCTTTTTTTGCACCTATTTTTTATTTTTTGGGACCGTGTTAATCTGGGGGGTTGGGTCTTTGGGTATTTTTATAGAGGAGATTCTTACGGACGCGGCGATACCTAATAAGTCTACTTTTTTTACATTTATTTAGGTTTTAGACTATATTATCCTTTTTGATACAAAAATGTTATTTTATTTTTTTATCCGATTATCTTATGTGGGCGCTCACCCCTTATGAACCCCTGATCACCCCATATAGACTCCCTGATCACCCCCTGTCATTGATCACCCCCCTGTTAGGCTCCGTTCAGACGTCCGTATGATTTTTACGGATCCACGGATACATGGATCGGACCTGCAAAACACATACGGACATCTGAATGGAGCCTTACAGGGGGGTGATCAATGACAGGCGGGTGATCACCCATATAGATTCCCTGATCACCCCCCTGTCATTGATCACCCCCCTGTAAGGCTCCATTCAGATGTCCGTATGATTTTTACAGATCCACGGATACATGGATCGGATCCGCAAAACACATACGGACGTCTGAATGGAGCCTTACAGGGGGGTGATCAATGACAGGCGGGTGATCACCCATATAGATTCCCTGATCACCCCCTGTCATTGATCACCCCCCTGTCATTGATCACCCCCCTGTAAGGCTCCATTCAGATGTCCGTATGATTTTTACGGATCCACGGATACATGGATCGGATCCGCAAAACACATACGGACATCTGAATGGAGCCTTACAGGGGGGTGATCAATGACAGGGGGGTGATCAATGACAGGGGGGTGATCACCCCATATAGACTCCCTGATCACCCCCCTGTCATTGATCACCCCCTGTAAGGCTCCATTCAGACATTTTTTTGGGCCCAAGTTAGCGGAAATATTTTTTTTTTTGTTTTAGTTTTTTCTTACTAAGTCTCATATTCCACTAACTTGTGTCAAAAAATAAAATCTCACATGAACTCACCATACCCCTCACGGAATCCAAATGCGTAAAATTTTTTAGACATTTATATTCCAGACTTCTTCTAACGCTTTATGGCCCCTAAAATGCCAGGGCAGTATAAATACCCCACATGTGACCCCATTTCAGAAAGAAGACACCCCAAGGTATTCCGTGAGGGGCATATTGAGTCCATGAAAGATTGAAATTTTTGTCCCAAGTTAGTGGAAAGGGAGACTTTGTGAGAAAAAAATAAAAATCAATTTCCGCTAACTTGTGCCAAAAAAAAAAATTCTATGAACTCACCATGCCCCTCATTGAATACCTTGAGGTGTCTTCTTTCCAAAATGGGGTCACATGTGGGGTATTTATACTGCCCTGGCTTTTTAGGGGCCCAAAAGCGTGAGAAGAAGTCTGGGATCCAAATGTCTAAAAATGCCCTCCTAAAAGGAATTTGGGCCGCTTTGCGCATCTAGGCTGCAAAAAAGTGTCACACATCTGGTATCGCCGTACTCAGGAGAAGTTGGGGAATGTGTTTTGGGGTGTCATTTTACATATACCCATGCTGGGTGAGATAAATATCTTGGTCAAATGCCAACTTTGTATAAAAAAAATTGGAAAAGTTGTCTTTTGCCAAGATATTTCTCTCACCCAGCATGGGTATATGTAAAATGACACCCCAAAACACATTCCCCAACTTCTCCTGAGTACGGCGATACCAGATGTGTGACACTTTTTTGCCGCCTAGGTGGGCAAAGGGGCACACATTCCAAAGAGCACCTTTAGGATTTCACAGGTCATTTTTTACACATTTTGATTTCAAACTACTTACCACACATTGGGGCCCCTAGAATGCCAGGGCAGTATAATTACCCCACAAGTGACCCCATTTTGGAAAGAAGACACCCTAAGGTATTCCGTGAGGGGCACGGCGAGTTCCTAGAAATTTTTTTTTCTGTCACAAGTTAGCGGAAAATGATGATTTTTTTTTTTTCTTCCAAAGTCTCATATTCCACTAACTTGTGACAAAAAATAAAAAATTCTAGGAACTTGCCATGCCCCTCACGGAATACCTTGGGGTGTCTTCTTTCCAAAATGGGGTCGCTTGTGGCGTAGTTATACTGCCCTGGCAATTTAGGGGCCCTAATGTGTGCAAAGTAGTTTGAAATCAAAATCTGTAAAAAATGGCCGGTGAAATCCTAAAGGTGCTCTTTGGAATGTGTGCCCCTTTGCCCACCTAGGCGGCAAAAAAGTGTCACACATCTGGTATCGCCGTACTCAGGAGAAGTTGGGGAATGTGTTTTGGGGTGTCATTTTACATATACCCATGCTGGGTGAGATAAATATCTTGGTCAAATGCCAACTTTGTATAAAAAAAATTGGAAAAGTTGTCTTTTGCCAAGATATTTCTCTCACCCAGCATGGGTATATGTAAAATGACACCCCAAAACACATTCCCCAACTTCTCCTGAGTACGGCGATACCAGATGTGTGACACTTTTTTGCCGCCTAGGTGGGCAAAGGGGCACACATTCCAAAGAGCACCTTTAGGATTTCACAGGTCATTTTTTACACATTTTGATTTCAAACTACTTACCACACATTAGGGCCCCTAGAATGCCAGGGCAGTATAACTACGCCAAAAGTGACCCCATTTTGGAAAGAAGACACCCCAAGGTATTCCATGAGGGGCATGGCGAGTTCCTAGAATTTTTTTTTTCTGTCACAAGTTAGCGGAAAATGATGATTTTTTTTTCTTACAAAGTCTCATATTCCACTAACTTGTGACAAAAAAATAAAATAATTCTAGGAACTTGCCATGCCCCTCACAGAATACCTTGGGGTGTCTTCTTTCCAAAATGGGGTCACTTGTGGCGTAGTTATACTGCCCTGGCAATTTAGGGGCCCTAATGTGTGAGAAGTAGTTTGCAATCAAAATGTGTAAAAAATGGCCTGCGAAATCCGAAAGGTGCACTTTGGAATATGTGCCCCTTTGCCCACCTTGGCTGCAAAAAAGTGTCACACATGTGGTATCGCCGTACTCAGGAGAAGTTGGAGAATGTGTTTTGGGGTGTCATTTTACATATACCCATGCTGGGTGAGATAAATATCTTGGTCAAATGCCAACTTTGTATAAAAAAAATTGAAAAGTTGCCTTTTGCCAAGATATTTCTCTCACCCAGCATGGGTATATGTAAAATGACACCCCAAAACACATTCCCCAACTTCTCCTGAGTACGGCGATACCAGATGTGTTACACTTTTTTTTCAGCCTAGGTGGGCAAAGGGACCCACATTCCAAAGTGCACCTTTCGGATTTCACCGGTCATTTTTTACAGATTTTGATTGCAAGGTACTTCTCACACATATGTTGCCAGGGCAGTATAACTACGCCACACGTGACCCCATTTTGGAAAGAAAGAAAGAAGACACCCCAAGGTATTTTGTGATGGGCATAGTGAGTTCATGGAAGTTTTTATTTTTTGTCACAAGTTAGTGGAATATGAGACTTTGTAAGAAAAAAAAAAGAAAAAAAGAAAATAATTTTCCGCTAACTTGTGACAAAAAATAAAAAGTTCTATGAACTTACTATGCCCATCAGCGAATACCTTAGGGTGTCTACTTTCCGAAATGGGGTCATTTGTGGGGGGTTTCTACTGTCTGGGCATTGTATAACCTCAGGAAACATGACAGGTGCTCAGAAAGTCAGAGCTGCTTCAAAAAGCGAAAATTCACATTTTTGTACCATAGTTTGTAAACGCTATAACTTTTACCCAAACCATTTTTTTTAATCAAAGACATGTAGAACAATAAATTTTGCGAAAAATTTATATATGGATGTCGTTTTTTTTACAAAATTTTACAGCTGAAAGTGAAAAATGACATTTTTTTGCAAAAAAATCATTAAATTTTGATTAATAACAAAAAAGTAAAAATGTCAGCAGCAATGAAATACCACCAAATGAAAGCTCTATTAGTAGAAAAGGAGGTAAAATTCATTTGGGTGGTAAGTTGCATGACCGAGCAATAAACGGTGAAAGTAGTGTAGTGCAGAAGTGTAAAAAGTGGCCTGGTCATTAAGGGGGTTTCAGCTAGCGGGGTTGAAGTGGTTAAAACCCGCTGACAAGGGCGACAAACTGAACTACTATATAGACATCCTATGTAGGGAGTTGGCTGTTGCCTGTCTGCGATATCGTCCATCCTCTCGCAGGTCTGACCAGGGGGGCCCTCTGTGCTCACGTTCCTCTGCCATGGCTGCTGTGGTAGGGTGGGGGGTAGGAGCATTTCCAGCTCCATCAGCAGCAACTTGAGTCTAGAGTCACTGATGAGCAGCTTTCTTCATCCGCCTAGTGAAGAACCTACTCACCAGCAGCAGCAGCTAGACCTGGAGCAGGACCTGAACCAGCAGGTGGTGGCATACTTGGACAGTACCCTGCTACCTCACATTGAGGATCCGCTGGACTACTGGGCAGCCAAATTGGATTTGTGGCCTTAACTAGCAGAGTTTGCCCTGGAAAAGCTGCCCTGCTCGGCCAGTAGTGTGGCACCAGAGTGGGTGTTTAGTGTGGTGGGGGCCATAGTTACCCCAGGGAAAACTTGCCTGTCCCCCCAAAATGTAGAGAGACTGACCTTTGTCAAGATAAATCAGGCGTGAATCAGCCAGGATTTCCACCCACCAATGCCTGATGCATCAGACTAGGTCATCCATGGTGCCAAACCAACACTTTGACAGAAGAGACCGGTTTCTTCTGGATACCTGCCTCAGCTACTATTCTGATGCTGCCACCCACCTGATGCCACACATCTGATGCCAAGTACTCCTCTTTTACCCACCATCTTCAGCTGGTACTAGTTTTGCCACCCACCTCCCCACTTTGTCATCGGGTCACTCCGTGGCCTCCTGATGCTGCTGCCACCTCCCCACTCTGTCATCGGGTAACTCTGTGGTCTCCTAATGCTGCTGTCACCTCCACACTATGTCTCCTTGCCACTCTGTGGTCTACTGATGCTGCTGCCACCTCCACACTATATCACCTTGCCACTCTGTGGTCTCCTGATGCTGCTGCCACCTCCACGCTATGTCACTTTGCCACTCTGTGGTCTCATGATGCTGCTGTCACCTTCACACTATGTCACCTTGCCACTTTGTGGCCTCCTGACGCTGCCGCCACATCCACACATTTTCATTCTGACACTCTGTGGCCTACTGATACTGCTGCAATGGCCAGGTTATGTTTTGATTAAAGCTCTGTATTTGTTGTGATGCCAATTGCAGTGTGTGCAGGGTACTACCCCAGGGCCCTTCCAAGGTGTTATAATGCATGTCCCAGATTAGGAATGCCAGAGTGGTGTAATGGCCGATAATATCTCTATAGGGTGGTGATAATTGTGTCAACGGTGTCTTCTACCTGGGTACGACTGGACTCCTGGCTCACTTGCAATAAATTTGAGTGTAGTGATAGGAGTAATAGAGGAATTTTGCAGCAGAAATGATGTCCAGACCTTTATATGAAGTTCAAACATTTCTTTACTGAAGATAACTTGTATTCAAGCAGTATACAGCTTTGGTCTCTGGTCCCAGCAGGTTTTAGCAAAGATTAGCAGGAAATTAATGCTTCTGCTTCAAATGTGAGCTTGCAGGATAAGTCATCTGCTTGGTAGATCTGTAATTATGCACTTTTCTGAAACTTCTGCTGTATGGGGACAGACTAGCTGAGGAGGAATGGCTTCTCCTAGGGTTCTGGACTTAACTCACAGATAGATTCTCAGGGGATGCTTTCTTCCTGGAACTCTGGAGGTTGTCTGTAGTTTTCTGCTTAGTTTCATCCAGCTGAGGCTGAAGGTGCTAAGACTGGGAATATGATCAAGTCTCAGCCGAGACAAGATCTGTGCTGTCTTCCCTATGCAGGGGGGAGGCTATCACATAGCTTTCCCATAGCAGGGGGGAGGCTACACTGACTCTAACCTCCTTCTCCACCTATGCTGAACGATGTGGGAACAGCCCACTTCACTCACAGAGGGGGAGCTAAGCTGGAATAATCCATTCCAGCCTAGATTTGCTAAACTGGGACTAGTACCTTGCCAATGGAGTTGCTGCCACCTGCTGGTGAACCTGGAAAATGCCAAGAACAATTGTGTTTAACATGGTTTTAGATGCACATTTGTGAAGACATAATATAAATTATATCTGATGACAGTGTAAAAGCTCTTAACAGATAGTAGCGGGGTAGACGCGTGTAGTAACACAACTCTAGGGTGTTACACTGCCACCTCCACATTGTAATTGTGCCACTCTGTGGTCTCCTCATGCTGCTTCCACCTCACCACTATGTCATAGGGCCACTCTGTGGACTTCTCATGCTGTTCCCACCCTCCCCACTTCATGACTGGGCCACTATTTTGCCTTTCGGCCTGGCTGACATAATCGTTTATTTGACACTTCTTCTGATCTGAATGAGATGCACGCAGATCCTATTTGTGTAGCAGCTGTAAGGCCTGTATGGTCCCATCAGAATTGGCTTGTGATTTGGCTGCCAAAATCAGGAGTGGGTACAAAACACAAAAGATATGCAAATATTCAATTCACTTGTCATCTCTGTTTTGGATCCACTCCTGTTTTTTTGGCATTAGCAATACTGAATGATTACTGACCAAATGCTGACCGAGTGAAGGCAGATGCTCAACAGTCAGGATCCGTTTTTTGGGGGATCAGAGGAAGGGAAAAATAATCAGTGCCTTCTCCACTCTGTTGGGGGGCTCTACTTGTATAAGCGTTTAATAGAACAGGTTCTGTAGACATCTATGTGGAATCAGCTGATGACGGTGTAAAAGGAGTGTGCTTCTTCTTGGCGCTAACTTTGACCTGTAAAGCTGAGTTCATACTTGAGTTATTGGTCAGTTTTAGCCCCGTGACTGCCCAAATAAGTGAAATGTGCAGTGATTCTAAGAGCGACACCTGTCATCTGCGTGTCATACTGACTCACAGTATTAGTTCACTATCACAGCAGACTCCCTTTGGTGTTACTGCAAGGCACAGTGTTCTAAACCACTAAAAAGGCTCTCTGCAGCCAGGAAATAGACTTTTTTTTAACGCAATTCTCCACAAATAAAGTTGGATCAAACTGAATTTTTTCGAAATATTCGGCGAACCTGCGAATCAATTTTTTTTTTAATTCGCTCATTTCTAGTAGTAGTATATCATTATATTTTACTTTTTAATTTGACACTTATTTTGCTTTTTCAGTTTTATTGGTTCTAATTTCAGTTCTGTGGTACATAGTTTTCCGTACACAATTGCTGGTAATTTAATGAAGCTTTCGGTCCCTTTCTATTTGTCTCTTCTTGCTGCGAATATCTTGGTATGGAAATATATTTTATGTCTTTCTACGAGGACACATCCTCGATGACTTAGCCTGGGGTCCAACTCTGTGCTGAGCCTGTTTTATTGGTTCACAAGATTGTTAGAATTCCCAGTGAATGATGAGCGCTGGACGCCTTAATAAAACACATGACATCCACACGGCCGCAGGTATAGTCCCCATCTGCTATGACAGACTAGCTGTATTAACTCCTGGGTTAACTTCATTCACCCACATGGGCCTGGCCTGGATGAGGATTGCTGTGGGGAATATGTTTGATTGCAGGCTGTTTGTATAGTTCATTGTGGTTATATTGTCCCTCTACATGAATTGATTTTTATCCTGGCAGTTCTACAAGAAAGTAAATTATTATATCGTGGTGGATTATGGTGATTACTTGAGAGCTTGCCACTGTCCCCAGGGAGCAGGAAGGCATCACAAGGTAGAAACACGCTCTGTATTCTAGACACATATACTCAGCTCACTAACCCTTTAAAGTACAAGATGAGTGATTTATTTCATGGTAGCAGCAGCATATATAGTCAGGGGTGAACCGGCTATATACTGTACTGGGAAAGTTCCTGGTGGGCCAATGCCCAGGGGGTCGCCCACTGTAACAATCTGATGCTCCCACTCCTGAGCTCAACTATATCACCATCCTCAGGACAGATAAGTACTGCACCAAGACAGGGAGACAATGGCCTGAAGCCCAATGATGACTCCTTACACTGGGATTCCTTCATTGCTACTGGCTGTGATGGGAGCATCTCAGGTAGCAAGCTGGATTCCAGCCTGGGCCTAGATTGCAGACAATGCCGTGGAAAAGGTGAGGTGAGGTGAGTAATATAATTTTTATTTTTACTTGGCCACTTGTAGGACATTATTGGGGGCACTATGGGGGTCACTTTTTGTGGCACTACTTATTACAGGGGAATAACTGGAGCGTCTTCTCCCTGGATAAGAGCGGAGCGCACTGATTGGATGCGCTCTGTGCCAGGGAGAAGAATGGCACGCCCGGGAGAACTTTTGAAGGCCCGCCCAGTTGAGCCGAATGGCTCATTAGCATACAAGGCAGCAAATATTCCGGGGGGCAGCGCGGACAAACGGGGGCACTGATTGAAAAATGAATGACTGAATAAGCAATACCGGGGGCATGTAAGTAAGGCTATATCTTTAGTTTAACTTTCATTTTCAGGTGAAAGGTCCTCTTTAAGCAGTAGAGCAGAGGGGAGGGATCGGATTGAGAATTTGGCACAAGGAGTTTGTGTGTGTGTGTGTGTGGGGGGGTGGTCATTTTAATTTTCACCTCAGGCTGCTGAAAATGTGGGATTATGCCTTGTCACAGCTTTTACCTACATCTACATCTCATACACTTGTATACAGACAGGGAACGACTGCAGGAGTAGCAATTCCTGGGAATTACTGGGAGTACTACAGGGCCACTTTCCCTGGCCTTGTGGACATACCAGGAACTATAGGAGCTGAGTGCACTACTTGGGCATTTGTAACATTTGTGACGGTACTATGGGCAGTATTATTGCTAGGGGCAGAATATTTTCTGCAGTATAGTATTTGGGGGCATTAGGGAACAAAGCAGGTGCAGTACTGAATGAGTTTGTGTTGGGAAGGGGAGAAGGATGATGGAAACATGAGGAATCTAAGATGTCTGTATGGTAAATTGTGCAGAGACGAGACATGGCTGGAAGAAGTCATCATTGCGGTCTGGATCGAATAAGATGAGGAAAGAGAACATTTACATCAGAGGAGACATCACTGGATGTAAGAGGTATGCACATTTGGTTCTGCTGGGGAGGTATTTTGTGCTGAATGGTGTTTTTTGGGTTCTGCTGAGGTGGTATTTTGTGCTGCACTATGGTATTAGGCTTTTCTGGAGTAGTACTTTGTGGTGCACTGTGCCATTTGGTTCTGTATTTTGTGCTGGATTGTGGTATTTGGTTTTAAAGGGGTAGCATTTTGTACTTCAATGAGGTAATGCTGACCCCACCTACCCGTGTTGCTGCCTTTTAATTTGAACGTGCCTTCAAGATAGGACCACCTTTTTCCAGGACCACTTTACATTTCATTACATTTTTTTTTCTGATTGAAACTCGCAAAAAGAAATTAGTGTGGAGAGATTTGAACTATTTCCTAACCACAGGTATTGATACCTCACAACTCTTGTTTCTGGTGTTGATGGTCAGGTACTGGAAGCACACAATGTGCGAGATTTTGCCATGTCTCATATAACAGAGCTAACTAAATGATTTTCCTATTTCATGACGTAAAGTCATAGTTTTATTAAAGACACGGAGGCGAGTATTGCTATCTCCGTCTTTACTTTCCACCAATAGCAGCAAAGAAGAAATTTACATAATCATAACAACAAAGGATCCTCCCCTCTCAGATCCTATATCAATCGGCTCCTCTTCAGAATCCTCCTCTTTCTTTGTATCCGACACCATCCATAACACCGTAACTGAAACTGGAACCGGAACTGGACCCGAGGAACGACCACCATCCAGGTCCACCAAACCGCAAAATCAAGCCACCCTGGCTAACGTCTGTAAACTCAGAACGACGTAGAACCATAGACCCCGTGGCAACTCAGCCAGAAAAACGGCACCGAATTCCGAATCGACCTTCAACCTGAAAAAGAGAAACAGACCACAGGCCCAGGTGAAACATACACGTCAAGACCCGTCACATCCGGAAATCCCAGTACTCAAACATACATGACAGGGATAAAATGACAGATCAACAATATACGATAATAATAACAAGCATTATAATAATAATATAAATAATAAGAGCATAAAAGATCTGATAACAGTAACACTAAAAGGTACAACCATAACAATAACAATATTAACAAAAAACGACCATCATCAGAAAAACAAGGAAAAAATCCACTGCAATAAAAAACCGTGAGGAGACCCAAGGGCGGGAACAGGATGGGCAATACTCGCCTCCGTGTCTTTAATAAAACTATGACTTTACGTCATGAAATAGGAAAATCATTTAGTTTTACAGCAAGACACGGAGGCTCATATTGCAAGTTCAAAGCCGATCTATAATAGAAGAAAAACAAATGAGACGGGGGACGAAAATAAAATTCCCTAAACGCGGTAACATGAGACCACCAGCCAACCGCAAAACGTCCTCCAATCGAAGAACGATGGGCTCTAGTCCTGGACGCATATTCTCTCAGACAAGCCACAGGACACAAAATCAGAGCAGAAGGAAAACTGGGATAGGAGACAGAATTGATGTAAGTCTTGGTGCGACGCGAAATGTTGAAAGTGACGCCTTTCCGGGGTAAAAGAACGTGCGCCAAAGTCGAGGGCCCGAACATCCGAGACCCCGTCTGCAAGAAATAAGACAAAACAACGCCAACAATTCAGCGGACAACTGTCTCAAAGAGAGAGCCGAATTCTCCGGCCAAGAGGACAAAAAGGAAACACCAGAGAGACGTCCCAGGTAGTCGAAAAACGAGGCCGAGGAGGGCGCACCAACCGAGAACCCCTCAAAAGGCGAGAAACCGAAGGATGTTGACCCGCAGGGACGCCTTTATAACCCTGATGGGTAGAGGAAATAGCCGACCTGAAGAGGTTGATGGGCCGGTACGCCTTACCTGCCTCAAAAAGGGAGGTGAGGAACTGCAAAAGGTGAGCTACAGGTGCAGAAACGGGATCCAAGTCCCGTTCCAAGCCCCAGCTAGCCCAATTTCTCCAGGCTGCCCGATAAGACTTTCTGGTGCCGGGAGCCCATGCGTCGTCCAGTAACTGTCGAGTCGCCTCCGAAATGCCATCGACAGCTCCAGGTGTCCTGAGATCCGGCACGCCAACAGCCAAAGGGAAACGCGGAGCAGGAGAAGATCCTGAGGGTTGCGAAGGAGGTCCACGAGAGACGGGAGAAAAACAGGTACCTCCACTAGGATCCCCAGCAACGTAGGATACCAGTCTTGAGACCCCCAGAATGGGACCACCAGTACCAAATCCGCCCGATGGCGACGAACCCGAAGGAGAGTCCGCGGGACCATTGCGAACGGGGAAAAAGCGTAAAGGCGGGAAGACGACCAGTCTTGGAGGAACGCGTCCACCGCCACCGCTTCCGGATCCGGACGCCGACTGTAAAACCGGGTGAGTTGCCGGTTGAGCCGAGAAACAAAGAGATCGATGGTCATCAGGCCCTACATGTCCGAAATTGCCGAGAACACCTCCGGATCCAACTGCCAATCGCTGCCATCCGACAGGTAGCGAGAGTTCCAATCTACGCGGACGTTGCTCAGACCCGGCAGGTATTCCGCCTGCACCATGATGTCCCTGGAGAGGCAAGACGACCAAAACTCCTTGGCTAACCGCGCCAAGGTTGCCGAGTGGGAACCTCTCAACCGGATGACGTAACGGACTGCCGAGACGATGTCCATCCGCAGCCTGATGCATGTATTGGCGATCCCACTGGAGAAACTCCTGACCGCGAAGGAACCGGCCAGGAGCTCCAAGGCGTTGATGTGGAGGAGAGACTCCTCCGCCGACAAAGATCCTCCCGTGGAGACTCCGTTGCAATGAGACCCCCATCCCTGGAGGCTCGCATCCGACTCGAAGGTCAACTCCGGAAGGAAGCCGAAGATCGCCCTGCCATTCCACACAGATTGGCGATCCACCAACGCAACTCCTCCCGGGCTTCCTAGTCCAAGACCACCACGTCCGCAAAGGAGGCACCGATCCGAAGATGCGCAATCTTCAGCCTCTAGAGAGCACGGTAGTGCAACGGCGCTGGAAACACGGCCTGAATTGAAGATGCTAGGAGTCCAATGATGCGGGCCAGGTGACGTAATGAAAGGTGAGGGACAAGCCGAGCATGTCTCAACTCCTTGCGGATCGCACGTAACTTCGTCATTGGAAGGCTGAGGGATTCCGAGATCGAATCCACCCTAAAGCCCAGAAAACTCCATCCTCTGCGATGGGATGAGGCATGATTTTTCCGCGTTGAGGAGGAAACCGAGGTCCGTCAGTAGGTCCGCCGTCCACTGCAGATGTTCCAGAAGACCCGCCCTGGATTCGTGCATCAGGAGGATGTCGTCCAGGTAAATGATGAGGCGAACACCCCGACTCCTCAACCATGACACGACCGGACGCAGCAGTTAGGTGAAGCACCAAGGAGCTGAAGACAACCCGAACGGGAGACAAGTGAACCTCCAGATCCCTCCTCCCCAAAAGAACCGGAGAAGGTCCCTGGAACGAGGGTCCACCGGGACTGACAGGTAAGCATCTTTTAGATCCAGCTTTACCATCCAATCTCCTGGTGTCAAAAGATCTCGAAGGAGGTGAATCCCCTCCATTCTGAAATGACGGTAGTGCACCACCGTATACAGGGCTCCGAATCTACTAGTGTGCAATCCGGGCGCGACATTGGTATGGGTGGTGGGGGGAGGGGAAGCATGCACGGGACCCCGTGAGCTCTATACAAAAAAACTGACTGTGGTCAGCACCCATGGGTCTGATGTGATGAGGCTCCAAACATGAGAAACAAGTTGGAGTCTGCCCCCTACACAAGGGGCCATAGAATTCCCAATCAGAGGAGAACTTACCGAAGGGTCTGCGAGAGGTCGGGTTGCCTCTGAAGGAGCGAGATCGCCACTGGCCTCTGGACGAGAAGAAAGGAGATGGGTCGCGTTGATCCTGGAAGGGAGGTCACTGACCAAAGGAACCTCTACCTGCGCCACGGGCCTGAAAGTCTGCATGGCCGGACAGGTAGCCCCTGCTACTGCCGGCCCGATTAGAGACCCGTCCCTGAAATACCCTGCGCATGGACTATTGGGCCTTGTCTAGCACGGTGAAGGTGCCAACAAATTGCCCCATATCTTAATAAAGGAATCGCCGAACAGGAGACCCTGGGCGTCCTTACCCGCTTCTGTGAGCGCCAACTTTGACAACTTGGGATCAATTTTAAACAAAATGACCTTACGCCTTTGATTGCCAAAGTGGTGTTGGCATTCCCGGAGATGCAGATCGCCCTTTGGGTCCAACCCCGCAACTCTTCAGGGCAATAGGGGAGCCCTCAGTCCTAGCTACCTCAGCTAGTTCGAAAATCTCGGCCAGCGGGCCGAAGATATCCAGCACGTTATCCTGGCAGCTGTGCAGGGCTGAGTCCAGGCCCTTTTAAGGGTTCCAACCAGTTTTGGCCAAAAACTGAGACATCTTGGGGTCCTCCACAGGGGTGTCACACACCTTATTGGGGACTAGTGGCCTGGGGCACTTGGCCCTAAGTTTGTTCCGTGATTCACGGCTCAGGGGGCGACGCACCCAGTGCTCCAAATAGCTACCCACCTGTTCAGTGGGAAGCCACTCCGCCGATCTAGGGTGATGCAAAGTGTCGGGGTTGAACATAGGTTCACCCGCTGAGTCCAGCAGAATGTCTGACCGACACATGGCGGAGGAGGACGCAACGTCCTTGGCAGAGGAGGCCGCAGGAGCGGAAAATGAGGGGCCCTCAAATGGGGGAGAAATATCCTCCTCTGACACATAATCCACATCCGCAAAAGCCTCCTCGTCCGATGCTCTGTCTGAGTCAGACACATTAGGGGATTGTGCTCTAGCGCACTTCCATGTTCGCGCCCGTTCTGCCTGGCGTGATGAGGCCCTTTCACGTGAACTATGCACGTTACCTTGGGTGGCAGGATGCGCACCAGTCAAGATCTCCTGTGAAACAGGAGGCTCAATACAGGTAGGCTGCGGTGTGTTCTGGGTATCCTGCAGAGCTACTCTTGTAGGCTGCGCAGATAGCGCCTAGGTAATGCTCTGGGACAGTATAGTGGTCATGGAGCCATGGCTGCCATGACAGCATCAGACACAGAGCGCAGAAAATCCTGTGCCTGTGCACCCTCCCCAGGTGCCCTATGATCCTCAGGAGAAGAGGGGGGGCATTAGTGGGAGACTGGGCAGGGTGGGACATGATGAGGTAATCAGACCTGAAATTAACTGGCCGCAAGTAAGGGGGACGTAACCAAGCAATGACTAGCCTAGTAACGCACAGCGCAAGGTACACAATACAGGGGGGGCGCAGCTAGAAGAACGAGGGCGGCAGGAGCAGCAAGCAGGGAACACTGGGTATGAACTGCCCACAAGAAATCGCGACCAAGAAAACAAAAAAATGGCCGCCGAGATCTCGCGGGACAATCGCGTCATCCAAGATGGCCGCCGAGATCTCGCGAGATCTCGCGGCCGGCCGGGGAGCAAGGCCCGAATAGCGGGCAGAGTGAAGCGAGGAAGACGGGGAGGGAGGCCCCGCCTCCCGATGTAGAGACAAGCGGTCAGGAAGGGGAAACGCTGCGCAGAAACGGAGTGTGGTAAGGGGATAAAAAATGAAAAACAGGCCAAAAATGGGGACAGTGAAAACTGAAGGGGAACGCTGCGCAGAAACGGAGTGTGGCAAGGGGATGAAAATGAAACACAGGCCAAAATGGGGACAGTGATAACTGAAGGCAAATACAGAACCTAAAGGGGGATAAAAAACAGTGGGGAAATAACCCACCAGGAAGCGCTGCACATAAGGGTTAGTCACCCTAGATGAAGCAGCGCAGACAAACAATCCTACAAGAAACACAGCAATATAGCAACATGACAAGAGAAAATGCAGATGTACTTAGCTGGTGGAGCAGCAAAGAAAGAGAGGATTCTGAAGAGGAGCCGATTGATATAGGATCTGAGAGGGGAGGATCCTTTGTTGTTATGATTATGTAAATTTCTTCTTTGCTGCTATTGGTGGAAAGTAAAGAAGGAGATAGCAATATGAGCCTCCGTGTCTTGCTGTAAAACTACAGTTCCTCAATAGTAATACTAACCGCAGTGCTTTTATAACTGAGTCTGCCTCAGTGTTTCAACACTGTAATTTCCTGTGATTGTATGTGCATACTGTCGATTTATTTATTTCAGAAAAGCCACCATGGAATCCGTGGCAGAAATCCAAGGCGAAAGAAGAAATCCAAGGCCGGAAGAAGCCAGGTGTTACTGGCGAAACGATGTCGGGAGGAGGCGGCTGAGGGTTCCACACGCATTCTTGGGTAGTTATTTGCTTATCCTTTCCACACATAAGTCTGTTTATGCCTTACTTAGGATTTTTGTGACATGTCAAATCCACATTGAAAAAATCTATTTCTGTATAACCTGCATTGTGGATTCAAACATAGTGGGGCACAGATTTGAGGTGCAAAATATTATGTACCAAAATCAGTGTAAAATTACCACCATGTAAACATAGAGGGAGCGCTTAAAAGACAGTGTTCCTCTAGCTGAGCCAGCCAAAGTGCCACCTGAAATGGCTAGTCACAGTGCTTCTATAAGAATACCAAGGACAGAAGGACAGTGTCTCTATAACTGAGCCCGCCACAGTAGCAACATAAAAGTACAAGTAACAGTGCTTCTATAAGGGCCTGTTCACACTTTTTTGGTGGTTTTTATGCGTTTTCTGCTCAGGATCTGCACCAAAAACACCTCTAAAGAGCCTTCCATTCATTTCAATGGGAGGCAGAGCTCCTTTTTTTTTTTTTTTTTTCACACTGAAAAAAAAAAACATTGTTGAAATAAGAAGCACATGCTCTATCATGGAGCCGCATCTGTACTGCTTCTCCCATTGAAATGAATGGGAAGCTGATATAATAGGAAGCTACAAAAAAATACGCCACAACAACACAAAATCAGAGTAGATTCCATGCTGATTTTTTCAGCACATTTTTAAAATCCGTCGGGTGAACATCCCCAACTACTGAACTCAAATAACAGTGTCAATGAAGAGCTCAAACAACAGTGCCAGCCACAGTAAGATAAACAAATCTTGTATTTTGAGACATCCTGACATTGGGATTAATTTAGTAATGTCCCACGAAGAGTCTAAATAATGTAACCACAGATAGTACTGCCTCACTGTTTCTTATGATAAATGATGGACACACTGAAGATGCTGTCTCCATGTCTCTCTTGGTAAATAATATAGGTTCAGATGCTTCTGCTTCCCTGTCTCTACTGGTAAAGGATGTAGGCACAAATACTGTACTACTACTTCCCTGTCTGTTGGTAAATGATGTGGGCACAGGTAGTACTGCCTCCCTGTCTCTGTTGGTAAATGATGTGGGCACAGGTAGCACTGCCTCCCTGTCTCTCCTGGCAAATGATGTAGGCACACATCTATTGTAAAATGTAAAAAATGTAGGCACAGAAAGTACTGTCTACTTGCCTATCCTGATAAATAGACGCACAGTAGATAGTACTGCTTCCCTGTTTCTAACTGTAAATTATACAGCTGGAACTACAGTAATTCCTCATCTCTTCTAGCAAATGATATAGGCACAGATAGTACTGCCTCTCTGTTTCCCCCTGTAAATGATGTAGGCATCATATTCCAGACAGCAAAAGGATTTTACTATAATTACATTAAAGGGATTGCCTCACTTCAGCAAGTGGCATTTATCATGTAGAGAAAGTTAATACAAGGCACTTACTATTGTATTTTGATTGTCCATATTGCCTCCTTTGCTGGCTGGATTCATTTTTCCATCACATTATATACTTGTCATTTCTATGGTTATTACCACCCTGCAATCCGGCATCAGTGGCCGTGCTTGCACAATATAGAAAAAACCTCTGGCCTCTCTGATGGTCGGGACCAAAGGAGCGCACATAGGCTTGCACATTTTCCTATAGTGTGCAAGCACGGACGCCTATCCTGCTGGATTGCAGGGTGGTCATAACCATGGAAACGAGAAGTGTATAATGTAATGTAAAAATGAATCTAGGCAGCAAAGGAAGCAATATGGATAAAAACAATACATTAGTAAGTGGCTTGTATTAACTTTGTCTACATGATAAAAGCCAACCAAACCAAGTTATAAGGGAAAATAATAATGATTGGGTCTCCATCCCGATCGTCACCGCATCCGCAGTTGCTTGCGGATGCTTGCGATTTTCACGCAACCCCATTCATTTCTATGGGGCCTGCGTTACGTGAAAAAAGCACAAAGAGGAGCATGCTGCGATTTTCACGCAATGCACAAGTGATGCGTGAAAATCACCGCTCATGTGAACAGCCCCATAGAAATGAATGGGTCCGGATTCAGTGCGGGTGCAATGCGTTCACCTCACGCATTGCACCCACGTGGATATCTCGCCCGTGTGGAAGGGGCCTAAATGTTTAATTGCATAATATTGTAAAGTATTCAGATCCAGGTTCTGGTTTGAAAAACGGAGCATATTATTTATGGGACAAACCCTTTACATTTTAATGCATTTTAGTAAGACATTGGTCAGACCCATCAGTCTCATAAGCAAAGTCATAGAGGAACATGCACAAGTGCCAAAATTAGGAACCGCAGGCCTCCATCAATATGCATCACAAATCAATGAATCACCACAAATGTAGAAAACAAAGCATGGAACGCGTATCCAAATATTAAACATTAATCTATTGCTGCTACGCAAATTTATGCGAATGAACAGCAGGTACTTAGAATATGCAGACGTAGGAAGAGTTACAGATGTGGCAGAGCTGATTTTGTTGTATGGCACAACACATGGTGGCATCACAATGTGTCATTTGTGGGTTTCCTTAGGTTTAAATTTAAATTTCAGCTCTGTACATGGTGAGCATACAATTCTTCAAAAGATTTATCCCAATACATATATTGAAGCAAATCTCAAGTAGAGGCATCATAGATTTTATGGCTTTATTTCATGAATAGTCCACTGACATTTATCATAATGTCATGCAGCGTTTTGCCAAGGTTTCCTTCACTTGTGGCAACAATTTAAGTTTCTATCCTAACCTTGAATATAAATACTCTGACTAAGGCAGACTGGCTTGTTGGCTCCCATCCAGGCACCAAGGGTTCTTGCTCCTTCTGAACCTCCCAGACATGTTCCAGTGTTCACTATGTCCTCCCAACAGAAAAATTAACTCTTGCCTGGTAACTGCGAGGAAGTCATACATGCACTCAGTTATTAAGTACACCCCTGAACCGACTGACTTGACAACCACATGCATAAAATGGGTCATTGCTCTACAGCCTTGACTCTTATATGAGACCCAGGGGAACAGGGTAGACATAGATTTATGGAGATCTGTTATAAGAGATGGTCTTGCGGTTCGCCCGGCGGCTGTTTCGCGGTGAACTTTGCTCGTTCGTGATTTGCCAAACATATGGCGATATTCGCATACGCCATATTTTTTTGCATAGCGCCAAACTTTGACCAATGACACATCCATCAGGTGGGACAGGACAGCCAATTGAGATGTTTCAGCACATGGACAGAACCCGATCTGGCAGCCATTTTACATTATGTGTTTTGCCAGTTTAGGGAGAGGTTGCATTTTGGAGCAGGGACAGTTAGGGACACCAATCGCTAGCTAATAGGGCCGCAAAAGTCTTTTTAAGGACTGGTATAGGTGTGCTATTGATAGGTGTGATATAGAGGGGTGTGATATACTTATAATATACTTTCTAACATAGAAATTATAGTATAGTGTATTTGTATTGTGCAGCAGTTGTGTGTGGTTCTGCTTCGATACCGCAGCTAGATAGAAGGACAAATGCTATTGGAGTAACTAATTGCAACGGGTGTGATATTCCTGTTGCCCCCAAAAAACAGCTTGAGGGCTGTGATATACCTTCTTCCACAAAATCCTGATTGATGGGTGCTATATACCTGTTTCTGCCAAGTATTGTTTGAGGGGTGCTATATACCAGTTTCTGCCAAATACTGATTAAGGGGGGCTATATACCTGTTTCTGCAAAATACTGATTGAGGGGTGCCATATACCTGTCACGGAAGGTGTACAGAAAACTAGAAGACACAAAATGAAGATCCGACTGACTGGATCCAAAACTAAGGAACAAAAGGGAGAGCCCTGCAACAGACCTGGCTCTCTCCCTAACTGCTCAGCCTATGCGAAAATCTCAATGGTAGATGATCGCATATCCTCGTACCTCGACTGTATAACACCTGAACACCCTATAATAGTGAGGGGACACGACCACCGGCTCCCTACACTTGATACGGAGGGAGTCAGGGTCACCTGGTATCCAGCAAACAGGAAAACACAAATGAATGAACAAAACTTATCTGTAGAAGACTCAGTAGTAGCATCAGCATGCACACACTCCAGGAAGGAATATAAACCGCAAAGTGATACAGTATGGGAAGGGATTTAAAGGGATGCAATCAGTGCAACTACATGACAGCTGAGAGAGGCTAACGAGATGAGAAAATGAAAGCAAAAAAAAGGAACCTCAAGGAGGAGGTTCTGAAGGACGTCTGTCAGAGCTTCTCAGATGTCTGGTGGTGACAATACCTTCTTCCACAAAATACTGATTGAGGGGTGCCATATACCTGTTTCTGCCAAATACTGATTGAGGGGTGCCATATACCTTCTTCCACAAAATCCTGATTGAGTGGTGCTATATACCTGTTTCCACCAAATACTGATTGAGGGGGTGCTATATACCTGTTTTCACCAAATACTGATTGAGGGGAGCTATATACCTTCTTCCACAAAATACTGATTGAGGGGTGCTATTGCTATATACCTTATTCCACCAAATACCAATTGAGGGCTGCGATACACCTGCTTCCACAAAATACTGATTGAGGGGTGCCATATACCTGTTTCTGCCAAATACTGATTGAGGGGTGCCATATACCTTCTTCCACAAAATCCTGATTGAGTGGTGCTATATACCTGTTTCCACCAAATACTAATTGAGGGGGTGCTATATACCTTTTTTTTTTTTTACTAAATACTGATTGAGGGGAGCTATATACCTTCTTCCACAAAATACTGATTGAGGGGTACTATTGCTATATACATTCTCCCACCAAATACTGATTGAGGGGTGCCATATACCTGTTTCCGCCAAATACTGATTGAGGGGTTCTATATACCTGTTTACGCCAAATACTGATTGAGGGCTGCTATATACCTGTTTCTGCCAAATACTGATTGAGGGGTGCTATATACCTGTTTCCGCCAAATACTGATTGAGGGTGCCATATATCTTCTTTCACAAAATCCTTAATGAGGGATGCTATAGACCTGTTTCCGCCAAATACTGATTGAGGGGTGCTATACACCTGTTTCAGTCAAATACTGATTGAGGGGTGCCATATACCTTCTTTCACAAAATCCTGATTGAGGGGTGCTATAGACCTGTTTCCACCAAATACTGATTGAGGGGTGCTATATACCTTCTTCCACAAAATACTGATTGAGTCGTGCTATTGCTATATACCTTCTTCCACTAAATACTGATTGAGGGGTGCCATATACCAGTTTCCGCCAAATACTGATTGAGGAGGTGCTATATACCTGTTTCTGCCAAATACTGATTGAGGGGTGACATATACCTTCTTCCACCAAATACTGATTGAGGGGTGCTATATACCTTCTTCCACCAAATACTGATTGAGGGCTGCGATACACCTGCTTCCACAAAATACAGATTGAGGGGTGCTATATACCTGTTTCTGCCAAATGCTGATTTATCGGTGCCATATACCTTCTTCTACAGAATACTGATTAAGGGGTACTATTGCTATATACCCTTTTTCACCAAATACTGATTGAGGGCTGCGACATACAGTATGTGGTGCAGCCTTTAAGTTCTGCACATTTGATTGCTATCGATTTCACTGCTGAGCAAATACAAAGGAGATTATAACACAAATTCCATAGGTCAGAGATCAGACAAAGGCAAAACATGTGCCCCAGGTGAGGCTTGAACGCTCAACCTAACTCAGCAGTTACTGTCTTATATGTATCACGCGCTAACCGAATGAGCCACTGGAGCTGTAGACTGCAGCTAAATACCCTCAAATTAAAGCTGACAGTCTGCAGTTAAAGCACATCTTGTTCATTTCATTTCAAATCCATTGTGGTGGTGTATAGAGCCAAGAATGTTAGAATTGCGTCAATGTCCCAATATTTATGGACCTGACTGTACCTTCTTCCACAAATACTGCTCTTCTCTACGAACTTAAGCAGAGGGTCATTTAGAAAATGACAGGCAGAGGAAGAGGTAGACCATTCCACAGGGATAGTAGAGGTCGGGCAGGTGCACCAGGCCGGAGCCTAAGTGGGAAGTTGGAGAAGGCGCGTGCGATAACTTCAAAGGGCGCACCAGAGTTGGTTCAGTGGCTCACTCAGCCTTCTGCTTCTGCACCCTCCTCATCCTCTGTATCTACATCCTTCTCACTCTCTGCTGTGTGCACCCCTAAAGACATCACCACCACCACCACCACCATAGCCCCTCCACTCGAGTCAGAGGAATTATTTTCCCATCCATTCCCAGACCTTATAGATGCGCAGCCATTCTTGGCATCAGATGAGGAAGAGGAGGTAGCAACGGCCGCCACCCAGCGGTCTGACGACCCAGATCAGCCCAAGGAGGGTGGTCCCCGCTGTTGCTGCCTACTCCAAGATCTCTAATGTCAGTGGTGGTGAAGGTGACGATGATGACGTGTCGATGGTGCCAATCTGCTGAGTGCACTGAAACAGGTCAAAATGACACATCATGTGCATGGCACACATCATGAACTTAGTCGTGCAGCGATTCGTTGCCAAATACCCAAGGGTCCAGGATGTCTTGCGGCAGGCCAGGAAAATATCTGGTCATTTTAGAAGATCTTACACGGCCATGGCTCGCCTTGCTGACGTTCAGCGGCGACACCACTTGCCCGTCAGACGCGCTACCCGACGCACTGGACCTCCACCTTGTATATGCTTGATACGGATGTAGAAGAGTTAACACTCATGATTTATGAGACGTGTTATCTAAACTAAATGCATTAAGTAAACACCTTCAATTGCTTTGGGATTTTGTGTATAAAGCTAAGGACATGAGTTGCTAGATGGTTGCTAGCACATCCGCAAAACCCAGTCCCCATAGCTCTGTGTGCTTTTATTGTGTCAAAAAACCTACATATGAAAATTAACCTGAGATGAGTCCTGTCCCTGACCCATCTCAGGGACAGGACTCATCTCAGGTTAATTTTCATATGTATCAAATCGGTTTTTTTGACACAATAAAAGCACACAGAGCTATGAGGACTGGGCATTGTGGATGTGCCAGCAGCCAGCTAGCAACCCATGTCCTCTTACACAACATCCCGGTGACAAATTCCCTTTAAGAAATTTGAGTTAAGAGCTTGGGT
The DNA here is from genome assembly GCF_014858855.1 of Bufo gargarizans. Taxonomy (NCBI): domain Eukaryota; kingdom Metazoa; phylum Chordata; class Amphibia; order Anura; family Bufonidae; genus Bufo; species Bufo gargarizans. The sequence continues at coordinate 220,833 of NW_025334341.1, forward strand.
GCTAACCCTGCTACATCTGTAGGCTGCTCCAGCAGAAGCATGCCATTAATGACTACCTGTACGAACTCTGCGGCAGGACAGGTTCTGGGGAGCTAGGTTTCTTTTCACCGCGCCAGTGGCTGCTCATGTGCGACGCATGCAGACTTCTGTGGCCATTTGATGAGATCACCAAACTGGTCAGTCGCAGCCAGGGTGCCATCAGTGGCATCGTACCTTATGCCTTCTTTCTGGAGCGTGCATTGCGTTGTTATTGATCGAGCCGTCAAGGAGCAGGGGCTGGAAGATGAGGAAGTCGCAATGCTGAATGAATTCCCGGGGGGGGGGGGGGGGGGCTACTCCAACTGAGACAAGTCAGAAGGAGTGTGAAGAGGAATCAGAGGAGGATGGTGGCTGGGGGGAGGAGGAGGAAGAGGAGCAAGAAGAGCAGGCTTTAAACTTTTCGGGGATCCCTGATGTTGTCTGTGTCTGGGGGGAGGAGACCGAGGATGACATTCTACTGGGCGATGAGCAGGAGCCAGGGGGCCTTCATGCTCCAGTGTTTGAAGAAGGACCCCCGTATAAAAAGCATAAAGGTCAAGAACCTGTACGGGGTGGCAATGTACTTAGACCCCTGGTACAAACACAAAATGGCTGACATGTTAGCAGCATCACAGAGGGCTGGCAGAATGCAGCATTTCCAGGCCTTGCTGCGAGAGATGCTGCATTCTGCTGTTGGGGGCACTGGCAGAGGAATTTCCACCCACAGCAAAACAGGTGCGGTTACCAATCCTACCACGCCTGCAAAAAGAGGGCGGTTTGAAGATGTGTTGGTCACTAGAGATGTCGCGAACATAAAATTTTCAGTTTGCGAACGGCAAAACGTGAATTTCTGCAAATGTTCGCGAACGGGCGAACCGCCATAGACTTCAATAGGCAGGCAAATTTTAAAACCCACAGGGACTCTTTTTAGCCACAGTAGTGATGGAAAAGTTGTTTCAAGGGGACTAACACCTGGACTGTGGCATGCCGGAGGGGGATCAATGGCAATACTCCCATGGAAAATTACATAGTTGACGCAGAGTTGGATTTTAATCCATAAAGGGCATAAATCACCTAATAATCCAAATTTTTTTTGAACAACGTGGTTTAAAACATCCAGTGTGTGTATATGATCAGGTATGATGTTGTATCGATCAGGTAGTGTAAGGGTTACGCCCGCTTCACAGACATTGACAGACCAAACTCCCCTTTTAATGCACCGCAAACAACCGCAAACAGTCCATTTGCCCAACCGCAAACTTCCCATTTGCACAAGGTTGGATACCAAGCTAGCCATGTCCCGTTGATGTCATTGAAGGTTTCTTCCTCCACCCAGCCACGTGCAACATCAAGGGTTCCCGAAAGGTGAATTGAATAGATTTTTCGAACGGGGAGATGGTTAAAAAAACGCTTGCTCCCTCCCCTTTGTTTGGATCCACGCCACGGTCACTGTGTCTGTGCTGTGCAATTTACTGTCACACCCGATATGAGTGGTATTTTCTGTAGTACTATTCTCATCAGTTTAATCCCTGTTACGTGACGTCCCCAATCTGGGGTCCATTTATTAAATAGATTTTTCGAACGGGGAGATGGTTAAAAAAACGCTGGCTCCCTCCCCTTTGTTTGAATCCACGCCACGGTCACTGCGTCTGCGTCGTGCAATTTACTGTCACACCCGATATGAGTGGTATTTTCTGTAGTACTATTCTCATCAGTTTAATCCCTGTTACGTCCCATATCAGGGATTGCCTTTTGTGAAAAAAAATTTAGGCCAGGTACCTTTGACTGCCTTCACAGTGACAGACCAAACTCTGATACACCAAACTGAATTGATTTTAGGAACCGGGAGATGGAAAAAGCAGTTTGGTCGGTCCTCTTACTCCCAAGTTGGGGCACTGCGCGTGCACGGAGCAATGTGCTGTGACACCCTATATGAGTGGTGTCTTAACTAGTACTATTCCTATCAGTTTAATCCCTGTTACGGGATAATCCCGTAACAAGTTTAATCCCTGTGTGTCGAATTGATTAAAGAGTTTCTACCACCAGAAATACTGTTATGTAGCTGACTGACATTAGCGATTCACTAATGTCAGCACTACATAACAGTATGTTTCTAACAGTAGTTCCTGCAGCCGTTTTTGTTAAAAACATACTTTCATAGATATGCTGATGAGCCTCTAGGTGCTATGTGGGCGTCATTAGCACCTAGAGGGCTCCGTTCATTAACCATTTCAGCCGCCCATCGCGTCCCTCCAGCCCGCCCTGCTCCTGTTGATTGACGTGAAACTTCTCAGTATCGAGTACCAATTCCCGCGCCTGCGCCGTGCGCTTCTGTATTCGGCGCAGGCGCAGTGAGTGAATGCCGCGCTCCTGGTGCCGGCTTCCTCATTGTAACGTAGTTGGCACAGGCGCAGTGAGGAAGCCGGCGCCGGGAGAATACAGAAGCGCACGGCGCAGGAGTGGGAGTTGGTGAGGTTATCAACACTTTTTTTAGACTGAGGCGACTTCTTTTGTCAGTGACAATGCCTCCTGAACTCCTGCACTGAAGGTCCTTTCTGACAGGACACTTGAAGCGGGGCAGGCCATAAGTTCTATCACAAACTGGGATAGTTCAGGCCACAGGTCAAGCCTGCACACCCAGTAGTCAAGGGGTTCATCGCTCTTCAGAGTGTCGATATCTGCAGTTAAGGCGAGGTAGTCTGCTACCTGTCGCTTGAGTCGCTCTCTAAGGCTGGATCCCGAAGGGCTGTGGCGATGTGTAGGACTAAAAAAGCTCTGCATGTCCTCCATCAACAACACATCTGTAAAGCGTCATGTCCTTGCCGCCGTGGTCGTGGTAGGAGGAAGATTACTTTCACCTCTTCCCCTGTTAGATTCCCGTTGTGCTGTGACATCCCCCTTATAAGTGGTGTAAAGCATATTTTGGTTTTGAACGGCACATGTGACAACTTGCCCAAATTCAATGCCGCCAACAAATTGCTTCCATTGTCACACACCACTTTGCTGATCTCCAGTTGGTGCGGGGTCAGCCACTGATCCACCTGTGCGTTCAGGGCAGACAGGAGTGCTGGTCCTGTGTGGCTGTCTGCTTTCAGGCAAGTCAACCCCAAGACAGCATGACACTGTCGTATCCGGGATGTGGAATATCCCCTGGGGAGCTGGGGGGATTCAGTTGATGTGCAGCCAGACGCCGCAGCAGAAGAGGACTCGGCCGAGGAGGATATTGAAGAGGATGTAGTAGGAGGAGTAGAGGAGGTGGCAGTAGGCCTGCCTGCAAGTCGTGGCGGTGTCACCAACTCCGCTGCAGAGCCACGCATTCCATGCTTGGCAGCCGTCAGCAAGTTGACCCAATGCACAGTGTAGGTGATATACCTGCCCTGACCGTGCTTTGCAGACCAGGTATCAGTGGTCAGATGGACCCTTGCTTGAGAGGGGGCAAGGAGGACAGCAGTGGTTGACGTGGCTGAAGATGCTGGACCAAGAGGAGGATGGTGGCTTTGAGCTTGTGTGCTGCTTCTACTCGTCATCATGTGTTGATCCCATAGGCGTTTGTGATATGCGATCATGTGCCTTCGCAAAGCAGTTGTACCTAGGTGGGTGTTGGATTTCCCACGACTCGTTTCTTTTGGCACAGGTTACAAATGACATCGCTGTTGTCAGAGGCAGACACACAAAAAAAATGCCACACTGCTGAGCTTTGCAATTACGGCATTCTGTCTGACTGTGCCACTAGCTCCTTGCGACGACCTCCCCCTGCTTCCAACTCGTCTCCTCCTTCTCTCTGTCTCCCCTTCTGAACTTTCCCCCTCTTCTTCTTCTCTTCGAGCAGGCACCCACGTGGCATCCACAGACACATCGTCATCATCAACCACTTCACTTGTATCTGACACCTCAGCAAAGGAAGCAGCAGCGGGTACATCATCATCATCATCACACTGTACATCCATGTGTGTAATGCTGCTTGACTGAGACATATCCCTGTTATCTACATCCTCTGGCAATAATGGTTGCGCATCACTAATTTCATCCAACTGATGTGTAAATAACTCCTCTGAGGGATCAAGTGAAGCGGCTGTGGTGGCTGTGGTAGTATTGGTGGTGTCACAACCAGACAGCTGAGAAGCTCTGACAGAAGCCTTTCAGAACCTCCTCCTTGAGTTTTCTTTGTTGTGGTGTTCAGTTCCTCATCTCGTTAGCCTCTCTCAGCTGTCATGTAGTTGGACTGATTGCTTCCCTTTAAATTCCTCCCCATAATGCATTACTGGGCGGCTTATACTTCTTCCTGGAGTGTGTGTGCATGCTGATCCTATTTCCCAGTCTGCTACTAAGTTAAGTGCTGTACATTTATCTGTTATTTTCTGTTTGCTGGATCCCAGATGACCCTGACTCCCTCCGTGTCTGGTGTAGGGAGCCGGTGGTCGTGTCCCCTCACTATTGTAGGGTGTTCAGGTGTTATATAGTCCAGGTACGTGGATATGCAACCATCCACCTTTGGGATTTTTGCATAGGCTGAGCAGCCAGGGAAAGTGCCAGGTCTTGTGCAGGGGTCTCCCTTTTGGTTCCTTAACTTTGGATCCAGTGAGTCATATATGCATGTTGCATTGTCTTGTTTCCTGTACACCGTCCGTGACATTATATGCATGTTGCATTGTCTTGTTTCCTGTACACCGCCCGTGACATTTAAGCCGCCAAAACCGTCTCAAGCATGGATCCGGTTTCACTTTTGGCTGAACGTTTCCAGGGTCTATCATTGGAGGTAGCTGATCTCCGTAAGACTTTTTCTCAGCTTCAAGTGACCGGTTCAGCTTGCGTTCATGGAGTTTGTTCTGAGCCTAAGATCTCGCTCCCGGATACGTTCTCCGGGGGTAGTGAGAATTTTGTGCGTTTTAGAGAGGCTTGCAAACTCCATTTTCACCTTCTTCCCCATTCCTCTGGTGATGAGGAACGGAGGGTGGGGATCATTATATCGCTGCTCAGGGGTAACGCTCAGTCTTGGGCCTTTTCGCTGCCGGAGGGGGCACGGCCTCTCCGTTCAGTGGATGAATTCTTTTTAGCCCTGGTTCAGATATATGATGATCCGGATCGTATTGCTCTGGCTGAGTCTAGACTACGTCTATTATGCCAGGGTAAACAATCTGCAGAGATATACTGCTCAGAATTTCGGAGATGGGCAGCTGATACTGGTTGGAATGATGCTGCACTCCGAAGTCAATTTTGCCATGGTCTTTCAGAGGGATTGAAAGATGCATTTGCCTTTCATGAGAGACCTATTTCCTTGGACTCTGCTATGTCTCAGGCCGTTCGTATTGACAGGCGTCTTAGAGAGAGAGGAGAGATATCTCCTTCCTGTCATACTCAGTCCCAGGACAGTGCAGCGGTCTCATTTTGTGCGCAGGGGTCTCGGTCGCTGTCAGCCCCTTCTGAGCAGGAGCCCATGCAGCTGGGGTTGATTGCTTCTGACAATAGAAGATTCAGCTCGCATGGGAGGGTTTGTTTTTGTTGTGGAGTTATAAATCATTTGGCAAATGTTTGTCCCTCTAGGAGATTCAGGCAGTTTTCTGGGAGTAATAAAGAAACAAAAAGGAAAAAATCTTTTAAAAATGTTCCATCTGTTACTATTGGCAGGGTTGAGGCGGAAATTTGAAGGTTTTCAGTTTGCCTGTAGTTCCCGTTTTGTCCTGCCTGCCAGGGTGGCGCTAGAGAGCAAGAATATTTTTTGTGAGATTTTTGTAGATAGTGGAGCAGCTGTCAATCTCATTGATAATCATTTTGCGATAACTCATGGTTTCCAGGTATGCACTTTGGGAAAGGATATTCCTGTTTTTGCTATTGATTCCGCTCCACTTTCTCAGAAATCATTAAAGGGCATAGTTCACAATATCCGTTTAATTGTGAGTGATGCTCATGTTGAGGATGTGTCATGTTTCGTCCTTAGCGGTTTGCCTACTCCTCTAGTGTTGGGGCTACCCTGGCTCACTAAACATAACCCCACCATTGATTGGCAAGCGAGGCAAATAAATGGTTGGAGTGACTTTTGCAGAGAGAATTGCCTCACGACATCTGTTTCTGAGGTTGCTACTAAGACTGTACCATCTTTTCTCTCTGAATTTTCGGATGTCTTCTCTGAGAGTGGAGTTCAGGATTTGCCCCCGCACAGGGAGTACGATTGCCCTATTAATCTCATCCCAGGCGCCAAGCTGCCTAAATCTCGTTTATACAATCTTTCCCAACCTGAGAGGATCGCTATGCGTGCTGATATCTCTGAGAGTCTGAGAAAAGGACACATACGACCCTCAAAGTCACCTGTTGCCGCTGGTTTTTTCTTTGTTAAGAAAAAAGATGGTTCTTTAAGACCTTGTCTGGATTTCAGGGAGCTGAACAGTATCACTATTCATGACCCTTATCCGCTTCCTCTGATCCCGGACCTGTTTAACCAGGTTGTTGGGGCTAAAGTCTTTTCCAAATTAGATCTAAGAGGGGCATACAACCTGGTCAGGGTCAGAGAAGGAGACGAATGGAAGACGGCCTTCAATACCCCTGAGGGCCATTTTGAGAATTTGGTTATGCCTTTTGGTTTGATGAATGCCCCAGCCGTTTTTCAGCATTTCGTGAACAGCATTTTTTATCATTTGATGGGAAAATTTGTATTAGTGTATTTGGATGACATTTTGATTTTTTCTCCTGATTTCAAGACTCATAAGGAACATTTACGTCAGGTCTTGCTCATCCTGCGGGAGAATAAATTATATGCAAAACTGGAAAAATTTGTGTTTGCGGTTCCAGAAATTCAATTTCTGGGGTTTCTTCTCTTCGCTTCTGGTTTTCGCATGGACCCCGAGAAGGTCCCGCTGTGCTTGAGTGGGAGCTTCCTGAGAATCAAAAGGCGCTGATGCGTTTTTTGGGCTTTGCCAATTATTACAGGAAGTTTATTTTGAATTATTCCTCTATTGTTAAACCACTCACTGATATGACCAGAAAGGGGGTAGATTTTTCTTCTTGGTCAGTAGAGGCGCGTAAGGCTTTTTCTAATATCAAGGAGAGTTTTGCTTCCGCTCCCATCTTGGTGCAACCTGATATTTCTTTACCCTTCATAGTTGAGGTTGATGCTTCTGAGGTGGGTGTGGGGGCGGTCTTGTCTCAGGGTTCCTCTCCTGCCAAATGGCGACCGTGTGCCTTTTTCTCGAAAAAACTCTCCTCCGCAGAGAGAAATTACAATGTGGGAGATAGGGAATTGTTGGCCATCAAGTTGGCTTTTGAGGAATGGCGCCATTGGCTAGAGGGAGCCAGACACCCTATTACCGTATTTACTGACCATAAAAATCTGGCCTACTTGGAGTCAGCCAAGCGTCTGAACCCGAGACAGGCCAGATGATCTTTGTTCTTTTCTAGGTTTAATTTTGTTGTCACGTTCCGTCCTGGAGTTAAGAATGTGAAGGCAGATGCCCGGTCACGTTGTTTTCCGGGAGGCGGGAATTTTGAAGACCCGGGTCCCATTTTGGCTGAAGGTGTGGTGGTCTCTGCTCTTTTTTCTGAATTGGAGGCAGAGGTGCAGGCAGCCCAGTCAGAGGCTCCTGATCTTTGTCCTCCTGGGAGGTTGTTTGTGCCTCTCGCTTTAAGACACAAGATTTTTAAGGAACACCACGATACGGTCCTTGCTGGGCACCCGGGGGCAAGAGCCACAGTGGATCTCATCGCTCGGAGATTCTGGTGGCCTGCGCTTCGTAAGTCGGTTGAGGGTTTTGTGGCAGCCTGCGAGACTTGCGCTCATGCCAAAGTCCCTCATTCACGGCCATCGGGTCCTCTCCTTCCCTTACCCATTCCTTCCCGTCCTTGGACACATCTGTCCATGGACTTCATTACGGACCTGCCTCGTTCCTCGGGGAAGACTGTGATTCTGGTGGTGGTGGACCCTTTTAGCAAAATGGTGCATTTCATCCCGTTTTCTGGTTTGCCCAATGCTAAGACGCTGGCGCAGGCATTTATTGATCACATTGTCAAATTGCATGGTATTCCTTCAGACATAGTCTCTGATAGAGGCACGCAGTTTGTTTCCAGATTCTGGAAGGCTTTCTGTTCTCGCTTGGGGGTTTGGTTGTCATTCTCTTCTGCTTTCCGCCCGCAGTCGAATGGCCAGACAGAATGCGTCAATCAGAATCTGGAGACATATCTGCGCTGTTTTGTGGCGGAGAATCAGGAGGATTGGTGTTCTTTTTTGTCCCTTGCCAAGTTTGCTTTAAATAACCGTCGTCAGGAGTCCTCTGATAAGTCACCATTTTTTGGTGCATATGGGTTTCATCCGCAGTTTGGGACTTTCTCGGGAGAGGGGTCTTCTGGTTTACCTGATGAGGACAGAGTCTCCTCGTCTTTGTCATCTATTTGGCAAAAGATTCAGGATAATCTAAAGAGCATGAGTGAGAGATATAAGCGTGTGGCAGATAAGAGACGTGTGCTTGGTCCGGACCTGAATGTTGGTGATCTGGTGTGGTTGTCTACCAAGAATATCAAATTGAAGGTTCCCTCCTGGAAGTTGGGTCCTAGGTTTATTGGGCCTTACAAAATCCTGTCTGTCATCAATCCTGTTGCCTACCGTCTTGATCTTCCTCAGACTTGGAAGATCCATAATGTTTTTCATAAGTCCTTATTGAAACCTTATGTTCAACCCATTGTACCCTCGCCTTTGCCTCCTCCTCCGATTATGGTTGATGGGAATCTTGAATTTCAGGTCTCTAGGATTGTGGATTCTCGTGTTGTCCGCGGTTCTCTTCAGTACCTTGTTCATTGGGAGGGTTATGGTCCTGAGGAGAGGATGTGGGTCCCAGTGACGGACATTAAGGCCTCTCGTCTCATCAGGGCTTTCCATAGGTCCCATCCTGAGAAGGTGGGCTCTGAGTGTCCGGAGTCCACTCGTAGAGGGAGGGGTACTGTCACAACCAGACAGCTGAGAAGCTCTGACAGAAGCCTTTCAGAACCTCCTCCTTGAGTTTTCTTTGTTGTGGTGTTCAGTTCCTCATCTCGTTAGCCTCTCTCAGCTGTCATGTAGTTGGACTGATTGCTTCCCTTTAAATTCCTCCCCATAATGCATTACTGGGCGGCTTATACTTCTTCCTGGAGTGTGTGTGCATGCTGATCCTATTTCCCAGTCTGCTACTAAGTTAAGTGCTGTACATTTATCTGTTATTTTCTGTTTGCTGGATCCCAGGTGACCCTGACTCCCTCCGTGTCTGGTGTAGGGAGCCGGTGGTCGTGTCCCCTCACTATTGTAGGGTGTTCAGGTGTTATATAGTCCAGGTACGTGGATATGCAACCATCCACCTTTGGGATTTTTGCATAGGCTGAGCAGCCAGGGAAAGTGCCAGGTCTTGTGCAGGGGTCTCCCTTTTGGTTCCTTAGCTTTGGATCCTGTGAGTCATATATGCATGTTGCATTGTCTTGTTTCCTGTACACCGTCTGTGACATTATATGCATGTTGCATTGTCTTGTTTCCTGTACACCGCCCGTGACAGGTGGTGGTGGCGGCCGGCGGGAGAGTGGTAACTTGAGAGCAGGTGACCAAAGCTGAGTTGGAGGAGGATGGTGCGTCAAGGTTCTTAGCGGAAGCTGTTGAAGATTGGGTGTTCTGTGTAAGCCAGTCAACTATTTTCTCTGAAATTATTGGGTTCAGGGTACGTGGCCTCTGAACACTGGGCATTATTCCAGGGCCAGTGGAAATCACAGCACCACGACGGCCCCTGCGGGGTGGCCTGCCTCTGCCTGTCATTTTTTTTTTTGATAAGTGGTACTATGCGTGCAAGGTATTTAAGTGAATGACACCCTGTAACGGTATGAGTGGAGGCCTAGCCACTAGCCAGTGGCCACAATACAGTCTGTGTGGGCCTGACACACACGGGCTTGCAAATGTGATTATATCACAGAAAAATATAAAATTCAATATTTTTATATCTGCGAGGTATTTTCTGTCACACCCTGTATGAACGGTGTGCACTGTGCACACAGTACTTTCTGTGACTGAGCCTGCAGCCTCTCACACACGGGCAGCCAGGCAACTGCAATATATATATATATATATATATAAAAAAAAAAAAAAAAAAGCACACTGATGTACCAGCCCTAAAAAGGGCTTTTAGGGGTGCTGTCAGGACGCTGTCCTTACAGCAGATGAGTCTGTGGACACAGAACAATGCCCTAGCTAACGCTTTCCCTATTGAATCAGCAGCAGCAGCACTGTCCCTCCTCTCACTGAGAATGCAGGTTCTGAATGAATCTAAAATGGATGCTGTCCAGGAGGTGGGAGGGTCTGCTGCTGATTGGCTGGAATGTGTCTGCTGACTGGGAGGTACAGGGTCAAAGTTTACTCAATGATGATGTATAGGGGGCGGACCGAACATCGCATATGTTCGCCCACCGCGACGAACGCGAACAAGCTATGTTCGCTGGGAACTATTCACCGGCGAATAGTTCGGGCCATCACTATTGGTCACTTCGGATATAAGATCATTCTTGCAGCCAACCCATCGACAGCCGCCCTCCGGATCCAGACTCAGGGAACGCCTAGACTGACAGGTGTCCGACTACATCGGGTTAACTGAGACATATCCCTGTTATCTACATCCTCTGGCAATAATGGTTACGCATCACTAATTTCATCCAACTGATGTGTAAATAACTCCTCTGAGGGATCAAGTGAAGCGGCTGTGGTGGCTGTGGTGGTAGTGGTGGTGGTGGCGGCAGGTGGGAGAGTGGTAACTTGAGAGCAGGTGACCAAAGCTGAGTTGGAGGAGGATGGTGCTTCAAGGTTCTTAGCGGAAGCTGTTGAAGATTGGGTGTTCTGTGTAAACCAGTCAACTATTTTCTCAGAATTTATTGGGTTCAGGGTACGTGGCCTCTGAACACTGGGCATTATTCCAGGGCCAGTGGAAATCACAGCACCACGACGGCCCCTGCGGGGTGGCCTGCCTCTGCCTGTCATTTTTTTTTAGATAAGTGGTACTATGCGTGCAAGGTACTGTGCCACCCTATATAAGTGGTGGGCAGTGGGCACAGTACAGTCTGTGTGGGCCTGAGGCACGCAGGCTTGCAAATGTGATTATATCACAGAAAAATATTAAATATAATTTTTTTTATCTGCAAGGTATTTGAGTGAGTGACACCCTGTAACGGTATAAGTGGAGGCCTATCCACTAGCCAGTGGCCACAATACAGTCTGTGTGGGCCTGACACACACGGGCTTGCAAATGTGATTATATCACAGAAAAATATTAAATATAATTTTTTTTTATCTGCAAGGTATTTTCTGTCACACCCTGTATGAATGGTGTGCACTGTGCACCCAGTGCTGTCTGTGACTGAGCCTGCAGCCTCTCACACTGCCAGGCAACTGCAATATATATATATATATATATATATATATAAAAAATTAAAATAAAAAAAAGCACACTGATGTACCAGCCCTAAAAAGGGCTTTTTGGGGTGCTGTCAGGACGCTGTCCTTACAGCAGATGAGTCTGTGGACACAGAACAATGCCCTAGCTAACGCTTTCCCTATTGAATCAGCAGCAGCAGCAGCACTGTCCCTCCTCTCACTGAGAATGCAGCTGCCGAATGAATCTAAAATGGATGCTGTCCAGGAGGTGGGAGGGTCTGCTGCTGATTGGTTGGAATGTGTCTGCTGACTGTGAGGTACAGGGTCAAAGTTTACTCAATGATGATGTATAGGGGGCGGACCGAACAACGCATATGTTCGCCCACCGCGACGAACGTGAACAAGCTATGTTCGCTGGGAACTATTCGCCGGTGAATAGTTCGGGCCATCAATATTGGTCACTTCGCATATAAGATCATTCTTGCAGCCAACCCATCGACAGCCGCCCTCTGGATCCAGACTCAGGGAACGCCTAGACTGACAGGTGTCTGACTACATCGGGTTAACGGCCGATGTGGGTGCTCTGAGAAGCGAGGAACCCCTTGACTACTGGGTGTGCAGGCTTGACCTGTGGTCAGAGATGGCAGAATTTGCCATGGAACTCTTGGCTTGCCCCGATTGAGTGTCCTCTCTGGAAAGGACGTTCAGCACAGCAGGGGGGATCGTGACCGATAAGCGCACTCGCCTAGCTCACGACTACCTCACATTTTTTAAAATGAATGAGGCATGGATCTCGGAGGAATTCAACACCTGTAATAACCACATGTAATTGAATTTCCTCATGCCAGCCCACACACATCCGCCACCACTTAGAACAAAAAATGGTCCTTGCCTTATGTATATACAGTGGCATAAAAGGCCTTTTATGTCAGGTGAATGCCTAATTTTTGGGGCCTATACTGGCCGACAGTTACATATTTATCCTGTGACTGCCTAATGTACCTCCAGTCACAGTATCCAAAGTTCTTTGCTGTCAGGTGAATGCCTATTGGCTAATTTTTGGGGCCTGTACTGGCCGACAGTTACATATTTTTCCTGTGACCGCGTAATGTACCTCCAGCCACAGAATCCAAAGTTCTTTGCTGTCAGGTGAATGTCTATTGGCTAATTTTTGGGGCCTGTACTGGCCGACAGTTCCATATTTATCCTGTGACTGCCTTATGTACCTCCAGCCACAGAATCCAAAGTTCTTTGCTGTCAAGTGAACGCCTATTGGCTAATTTTTGGGGCCTGTACTGGCCGACAGTTACATATTTATCACGTGACTGCCTAATGTACCTCCCAGCAACAGAATCCAAAGTTCTTTGCTGTCAAGTGAATGCCTATTGCCTAAGTTTTGGGGCCTGTACTGGCCAACAGTTACATTTTTTTATCTCTAGCCACATAATCACACCCCTGTCTCACTTCTCTGCCTCTCATTATGGTGGAGTATGAACCGCATTCACCATAAGGACCTTCTAATGTCACAGGGTCATGTGACTGTGCCCCCCACCCCGTACTGTGCCCCTCACCCCGTAATATGCCCCCTTATGCCCTGCATTGTGCTCTCTCACCACATCCTGTGCAGTGCCCCTAGTCATTATCTGTACTGTGCCCTCTTATACCCTTTTATCTGGTCACGGTATGGTGGTGTTATCCGGTCACTGTACAGAGGTATTATCCGGTCAATGTATGGCGGTGGTATTCAATAACTGGATGGCCATGACCGTATCCCTTTCCCTGCCCACGCCATCCTTTTTTAGACCTGGCATGAGCGCGAAAAATATGCAGATTGCGGTGCTAAGGACCTTTGTGCCACAATCTGTGTCAGAAATACGCCTAACATAGACGTATTTCTATATAATAAATTACCACCTAATTGTATTATTATTCAGGGGCATGGATAATATCTTTATATTATATAGATTCTAGTGTGATATACTGTGACTTGTATTTCCCAGTAGAAAATGATCCTTGGGAAACACAGTCCTCATCCCTGACCACCAGGACCAGGTAGCGCTCTGTCAGTACATGGCGGCCTCCTTTCTCCACCACGCTGCTCCGCTGTGTACTCGTGCTTATTCTGACACTAGGGCTGGGTTCACATCCTATTTTTTGCATACCAAAAATGTATGCATTAACAGATACCTCAGACTGATGCTGTACAGTGGCGTCATCTCACCATACAGTTCCATAGTAGAAAAATAATGTTAACGTATGCATTTTTTTATGGACTGCAGGATACAAAAATGAGGAGTGCTGCACATTTTTATACATCTAACCGATAGAAAATATGTGCCCTGCCGGAGAACATTTTTCTAGGCTCCAGCAGGGCACATTTTTGAGAGTTTCCCTTTAAGACGCATAAAAATGACCCCATATTTTTTGTGGGAATTTTGCCCATGATCCCCCTCTGGTATATCACTGTCCATGTTGTGGGACTATTTGTGTACTTCTAGTAAGTGTTTGCTGGCTGAAAATATGACATGAAGGTTTTTCAGGTTCGCCTGCCATTAAAGTAAATGGGGTCCGCTGAGAACGCGCAGTTCGCGAACATTTGATCGCGAACGTGCATTCGCGAATCGCCCCTACCGATGTTCGTCCATTAATGTCTGTGATTAAGCACTGGTAAATTAATCATCATGCAGGATCCTGAGATTAACTTCCAACTTCTTAAAAAGATTCTAGTCAGTTAATCATACTGTATATTAGGGGGGGGGGGGGGGGTGCAGCAAATCTCCGAACAGAATTAAATATTCTCCAGAAATGATCTGTGGTATATAGAACCTCCAAACAAGAGGGAGTTGGGAAGATTTAAAGGGTTCTGGATCCAGGTCTAGTTTTAGTTGAAAGATGCTTCAAAAATTATATCACATAAGTGGGTAGCCAGCAATGTGAACACCTTTATAGCTCAAAGGGGGTTGCAAACCGACTTTCCTAGAATAGCATATAAGTCCAGTTATACAGTGAAACATACCTTGTATCTATATCAGTGCATATTTTGGCTGATTTCACATTCAGGATTCTCAGGTTAACCACCTCTCTGGGAACAGCAATGATTTCCACACAGCCTTTCCACAAACATAAAAAAAACTTCCTGCCACTTAGTTCTTGGGGGGATTCCCCAAGACCTTTAGGACTCATGCCATATATTATAATGTCCCCCATGTTTTATATAATGCCCCCATAGAGTCCCACAGCCCTTCCCCCCCAAAAAAACCTCACCTTATCCACTTGCTTGCGTAGTCTCTTCTCTCTTCACAGAACGGGACTTCACTGCGTACTCCCACGTGGTTACATCACCACACAGATCGCAGGTCCTTCAGCAGGTCCTGCTCAATGAAGAGAGAAGAGACTGCTGCTCCGCGAGCAAGTGGATGAGTTGATTTTTTTAACCCCTAAATGGCCTTTGTACCCGTTTTTAACGACCGTTAGATGGGTGCACTCCTGTCAATCGGCCGTTAAAAACGGTCGCATTGATTTCAATAGGCTCTGTCCGGCCGTGAAAGAGGCCAAAAATAGGACATGTGCTATTTTTGGATGGACGCTATTCACTGGCCATTTAAAGAACGGCCATGTGAATAGCCCCATAGACTTTCACTAGTGCTAAAAATGGCCGTGTGACGGCCGTTACTTAGACGACCGTAACACGGCCATTTTTCACTGTCGTGTGCTTGAAGCCTTAGGCTAGGACTCAAGGTGACAGACGGTTGCTTTAAAATCAGGGTGACACCAGTGCTTTGCCGTAACTCTGAGGTGGTCACAGGGTATCCCTATGCATTAAAAATGGACAACCGCTTAGCTCTGTCATTTTCAAGCCCAAATTTTATGCTCATTAATTTGCAGTTCATCAGATGTATTCAGTTTTTAAAAGCAGAGCTTAATCCCAGTGTAAAGACATAGATTTAAAACTTTGCATTCTGGCTGCAGTCACCACTAGGGAGAGCTGATAAGTTTAATGTATAAACTGTATGCAGTGAGCTCCTTAGCTCCCCCTGGTGATGGCTTCAGGCAACCAGAATGTGATATGCAGGAGATTACAAGCTCCAACCTGTACAGAGATATATTAAAAAAACGAATAAACACAGACCTATTTTAATTACCAGTATCAATACTGGCAGGAAACAAGACTCTGAAACAAACTCACCAGTGGATGAAAAATACCAAATGCTGAGGGTCACATACAGAGGATTTGGTCCAGCAATGGAGTGTATGCAGTTGTATGTAAGGGTGCTTTCACACTAGCATTTAAGTTTTCCGGTATTAAGTTCCGTCATATGGGCTCAATACCGGAAAAAAACGCTTCAGTTTTGTCCCCATTCATTGTCAATGGGGAAAAAACTGAACTGAACAGAACGGAATGCTCCAAAATGCATTCCGTTCCGTTTAGTTGCGTTCCCATACCGGAGAGCAAACCGCAACATGTTGTATTTTTCTTTCCATCCTGGGAAACTGATCAAGACGGATCTGCCACAATAGAAAACGGATCTGTCCTCCAGTTAATTCTCAATGGAAATAATGACGGATCCGTCTTGGCACTGTTAAATATTTGTTAAAGATAATACAACCGGATCCGTTCATAACGGATGCAGATGGTTTTATTATCAGTAATGGGAGCATTTTTGCTGGACCCTGCTGGATCCAGCAAAAACGCTAGAGTGAAAGTACCCTTATGCAGGTCGATAGTGTACAGAAACTGAGCAAAACTGAACTGACCCTAGCAAATCAGCCTTGACTATACATCAGCACAGCAGTAAACAAATTCCAAACAATGCAAGAAAGGCCGTGGAACCACAGATCCCAGAATGGACAACAAACACACCAGCCCAAAACTAGATACCATTGTGGAACTACAGACCCCACAATACAGAACAAAGTTTAAACTATCTGAAAGGGAATGCACATAGCAAGTGATATACTCGACAACCAGAATGGAGTAAGTCCTGACTACATACTGTAAAGTCTTAACAATCAGCACCTCCATCCTCATCAATCAGGCAAAGCTAGATCTGTTTAGAGATAACAAAAAAAACAAAAAAACATTTAGAATAAATTAAAAGAATGGCATTGAAGAGTGGACATCTGTTTAAGCCTTAGTCAACCATCTACGGACTTCCAAAATATTTAGAAGGATGTTTTTAAAATGAGGGACCACTTTATGATTTGATCTTGTATGGATGTTTTTGGAGGTCTATGTCCAAAATGGACAAGCCCTTTAAAACCCTGAGTGAAATATGAGTCCATTCTATGTGTTATAGACACTTTTTGCTCTCATCTAAATAGTTATTATGCAGCAAGTAGCTGGTAATGAAAGTGTGTGCATGTATTTATAGTGAAGGCCGTCTAGCCATTGTCTGAAAAACAACAGCTTACAAATCCATCTCTGTCCTGCTGTAAATGTAATATGTATTTTGGTGCACATGAAATACTTTGTCTTTTTTATCAAACCATAAATCATAACTAAGATCCAAAACCTACACTGGAATTCTACCGAGAATATTTATTAGGTTTTTCCTCTCCCACGAGGCTTCCCAGATTACTGTTCATTTTTACTAATTTGGATGATTGAGTGCTGCACAAAACATGGACTGCTTATCTCGGAATATGGAATTAAGTATGTGGTGAGAGATTCCTCCCAAACTCACCAAATAAAGGCATTTTCATTGTGAGAGCTATACATTATTTATGGATATGTAGCAGGGCTGAGTTTTCAGATGAGCAGAACTAGAAATGTCAGAAGCAGTAGAGCCATGTTTGCACCTTACTCCTTTACTCAAAACCGTATCTATGGTTTTACATGTCAGGGCATGATGAGAGTTATAGTTGCTCAAGAACCACAGGTTGGAGGCAAATATACACTATATCTGAATACTAATAATATATTACCCAGCAGTGGCGTAGCATGGGTTGCCAGCACCCGGGGCAAGCCAATTATTGCACCCCCACCCCAACTTGTCAACACGCCCCTTTTACAGATAATGTAGTGGATGTCAACTGCAGTCCTATGTAACACCACACGTAACACAGTGATAACTCTCTGAGTACAGATAATGTAGTAGATGGATGGAAGGCCCTAGAATTCAGATCACGCACAATCTGGCCTGAAGTCCTCCCCCCAAACCCTACCATGAAAGAAATATTTGGTTAGACTTTACATACTGTATATTGGTACAAAAAAATACAGTAGAATACAGCAACACATACTCTTACATCCAGCCACGTCTCCTCTGAGGTACACTCTTTATCACAGAATTTTTAGATTCTTCACTTTACTATACTCTTCTCCCTTCAACACTGTCATCCTGCTGCTACCTCCAATACTGTGGTAGAGCCAGACAGATAGTCCCCCATATACACTCCCAAACTGTCGTCAATGGTAATAGTGTTCCCTGCATCACCCTCAATAGCAACCCCATTAGTAGTAATATCCTCCATACTGCGCTCAATAATAAAAACCCCTCAGCACCCAAGTATTAATAATGCCACCATAGGGCTCCTAGTAGAATAAGGCCTCCTATAGTGCCCCCAGTTTATTTTCAAGTTAGTTAAATATCGATTCTTGTCTTAATGTTCAGGGCCCCTTCACAGCAGCAGCCGCGGCTGACCAGGCCCCTTCGCTAATGTGATCTAATCTTACTGTCTGTCGGGCATAAAATAAATACCCGACATGTCTCCTAAAGTCTCCTGATGTGTCTGAGATTCAAACACACAACCTCCAATGTATCAGTGGCAAAGCATTTACCCACACAGCCATAAAGGCTGCATTGCAACTGATTGAAAAAATATGAGACTTCTACTGTTATAGCTGGCTAAGTGTACATCTATACACATGACAGCTGCCCCAACACACCCAGCACTGCTATATCTCTATATGACAGCAGTCCTAGCACACTCAGCTCTGCTATATCTCTATATATAAGCAGCTGTCATGTGTATCGATGTATACTTAGCCAGCTATAATAGTAGAAGTCTCATATTTTTTCAGTCAGCATCAAGGCAGCTATTATGGTCTTGTGGTTAAGTGATTTGCCTCTGATACCGAAGGTTGTGGGTTTGAATCCCAGCAGAAACTTTTCTGAAATCCATATATGGACATACAGGGCGGGACACAGGAAGAGGCTGCATCGCATCGCCTGACATGGAGGTAAGTATAAGTGTTTATTATTATTTTTTTAATACCCGACTTTTACTGCCATGGGGGGAGCAGGAGGCACTTGATACTGGCACATGAGGGGAGGGGGGTTGGCACCTGATACTGGCACCTGGGGGAGAGGGGGGGTTGGCACCTGATACTGGGACCTGGGGGGGAGAGAGGCACCTGATACTGGCACCTGGGGGGGGGGGGGGGGGTTGGCACCTGATACTGGCAGATGGGGGAGGGAGAGAGGCACCTGATACTGGCACATGAGGGGGAGGGAGAGAGGAACTTGATACTGGCAGGCACATTTTTTTGTGGGGGGGGGGGAGATGGCACTATGATACTGGGACATGGGGGGAGGAGAGAGGCACTTGATACTGGCATGTGGGGGGGGTTGGCACTTGATACTGGCACATGGGTGGGTTTGGCACTATGATACTGGCACATGGGGGGAGAGGCACTCGATACTGCCACTTTTTTTGGGGGGGAGATGGCACTATGATACTGGGACATGGGGGGGAAGAGAGAGGCACTTGATACTGGCACATGGGGGGTTGGCACTATGATACTGGCACATAGGGGAGGAGGAGGGAGGTGCGAAGCGCGCTGGAGGGGCCCTTACAAATATTTGCTGTGGGGCACAGTCACTTCTAGTTACGCCCCTGCCCAGCAGTAACAAGGCCCCTCTATAAGGTACCCCTATACCCGCAATAGTTATAAAGTCCCCTATAGAGTCTGCAGTAGTTATAATGCCTCCTATAGTGGTCCAAGTATTTATAAAGACCCATGTAGTAGCCCCTGTATTTATAAAGACCCATTGCAGTGTCCCTTCTGTATTATTATATATAATTGTTCCCTCTGTATTATTAGTATAATGACACCCTCTGTATAAGTAGTATATTGGCCCCCTCTGTATTAGAAGTATTGGCCCCCTCTGTATAAGTAGTATATTGGCCCCCTCTGTATTATAAGCATTGGCCCCCTCTGCATTAGTAGTATATTGGCCCCCTCTGTATTATAAGTATTGGCCCCCTCTGTATAAATAGTATAATGACCCCCTCTGTATTAGAAGTATTGTCCCTTTCTCTTTATGAAGTATTGGCACCCTCTGTATTAGGAGTATTGGCCCCCTCTGTATTAATTTTTTTTATCTGCCAGTTAAAACCAAATAGCACACATATCCCTTTTTTCTAACCTTTTTTTATTTTCTGATTAAAGATTTCTTTATTCTATTTTCTGAACATGATTAAGGGGGCGGCCATCTTGCCTGAGCTGTCCTTAGCATTTACAAAGTATAAAAAAAATTGCTTTAAGGCAGTCCCATGGGCTATAGACACAATGGACTTACAAAGGAGAATTTTTTTAGGCATGCTCTGTGACCTGTGCAGAGGTCATTGTGCAAGGAAAGAATAGATAAGATGTGAAAATCACCTATTGTGAATGGTGGATTCTCTCTTATCTATAGACAGAGGTGATATCCTTACAGGCAGCATTAGAATGAGTTAACTGCAGTAAAGTGATCTGTACAAATCAAGAAGTGGCGCCAATTATTAGACATAGTGGCCAGTGTGAAAACTGCCAGTGTTTTGGTTTTAGTTTAAATATAAAAAGTGACATGGAAAATGAAAAATAACCATCAAAAACAAAGAAAAATATGTTAAACATAAAAAAGTTATTTAAACAGCAGGTCATTTTCTGATGACACATTCCCTTTAAATAGGTTTTGCAGCAGGATCACATTTTTAGAAAAGGGACAGAATGGATTAAAAAAACTAAAAGGAGCATTACTCCCTTGCCACAGGCATTCCGATGCATACCAGGTCCCCTTTGGTCTCCCCTTCTTGGTTCCATCTCGACACGGAAAATGGCAGGAAATGCTCGCTGAGTCAAGGACCTGCTGAGGCAGGTCATCGAAGGTGAGGCTTTAACTGAAGGAGCCTGAGCTTTCCTCTGGAAAAAAAGGAAGCAGAAGGTAAAAGTATTTTAATTGTGGGACATAGCTATACTCAGGAGTCTCACTGCCAATCTGTAGAAAGATATTTCCAAGATATGCATTGGTCTATGGCTTCTTAGCATGCTTTATAAACATGTACACAAGGCACTTTGTACAAGTATTGATAAAATTGCATAGGACCACTCACCACATCATGCTGGCCTCCTTCAAGTGGGTCCCTACTCTAATTTGGCGTAGCGCCAACTGGCAACCCAGCACCTGCAGGAGTCGAAACCTCCTCAGAAGCTCTCATTTCTATGTGATTTCAGAAACCAGAATTAGACTGTTCACATAAGGCAGTGCTGCATGCTTGCTATTGATGCTGTTCCGACTGCAGTGGTCAATATATGGTGCTGTGCCAAATTAGAGTTGGGATTATTTAAAGAAGATTGCATGAGGGACAAAATCTATTTGGTCTCAGTCTGGTTTCTGACACCACATGGAAAGTTGAGCTTTTGAGATTGGTTCACATGGGGCAGTTCTGCATGGTGACTGTTGCTGTAGAGCTGTGCCTATAGGTTAGTTTGGCTCAGTGCCAAGGGGGCTTAGCCTGGTGTGTTGTTGGGCTGCTCACTGTATGCGGTGGTTGTTATGTGGCACTGCGCCAAACTAGAGACCCACTCAAAAGAAGCCACCTTGACATTGTGAGTAGGGCCTATGTATTTTGATCAAAGCATATCCTAAATGCAATGGAGATGTTTATACATTATGCTAAGAAGCAATAGATCAATACATGGCATGGTGATGTGCAATCCATTGCTTTTATTTTATTTTTTGCAGATTAGCATAAGTAGAAGTCTCACCTGAGCCACAGTGCCTGAGAGGGCCAAAACACACATCTGCCTCCTGTTAAAGATTTTTCATTTAGGCTCAGAACTTCAGAAGCTTTGAATTTTTTTTTTTTAATTGTCAAAAAAAAGGCAGGGAAAGAGTTAATAAAAGTTTCAAACACCCTCCATTCCAGCACGACCACTTTTTTCCTGTTGCTGCAGCCCTAGCATTATGTTCTTGGGTGCAGTGATAATGTATGGTATGTAGTATGTGGCTGCATGGTCACATGTGGTATATGGCCTGCAGTCATGTAAAAAAAAGCCCAGCAATGAGGATTGGGGCATTGTTTATGCTGGAGCAGATGGGCTCTGAACCAATGAGTAAGTTCTTTTATTATTTTGATACCTTTCCTGACTTTTTTTTTTTTTTTTTACTTGGACAACCCCTTTAATTTACAGCAAATTTTCATTGACCACTGAACATACAAGGGACGCAGACATTTCAAATTTATCCCCTAAGGCTAAAAACACTAAGATAGGCACAATGGTTCTCCAACCAAAACTGAGAAGACCACCAAGACTATAGAACTGTAGAATTCGAAGACTACAGTTCAGTTTCCTACATACACACCTGCCCAAAATAATAAATCACAACATCTAAAAGAACACATTAACAAGAACTATGTTTACAACTTGTCAATTTGTGCTGCAGTCCACTCTTTGTAACAATTGTATTCCTCCTTCCCATCACCAGTAATAAGCCAGCCATGTCACTCAGGAAAAATACATTGGTTCTTCTCGGTTAGGGCTCAAGATTAATTTCGTGCCTAGAGAGTTCTAAGAAGGTTGGCTAGCAAGGAGCATTGTATGGGTACTTTACCTATAAAAAATGAGCTTCAAATATATAAAGACACTTTATGTACAATGACAGATGCCACATGGTTACTAACTGTCTCCTCGCTGTTGTGATCCACCAAGAGGAAAAAGCTCTCACTTGGAAGCAACATATGATTGGTTCATTCACAAGGCTGTCATACAGGTACCATAGATGACTTTTTATGGTGGTAGCTTTCAAGTTCCAGCTTGATCATACATATTCCAGGCAGAGTTTTAAAGGGGTATTCCCATCTCAGACATTGACAGAATATCGGATATGCTACCAATGGCAGATAGTTGCATGTCCCACCTCTGGGGCTTGCTTCTATCTCCAGAACAGGCCCCCCAAATGAAAGGAGAGTACACCACGTAACTTCAGCCACTCTCCATTCACCGCTTTTCTATTTATGGCAGTCCCATAATGGTGAAAGAAGGGGTGGCTGTGCATGCCCAATGTGCTTTCCATTCACATCTATAGGACTTCTGAAAATAACCAGGATTCCCATAGAAGTGAATTGGGAGCAAGCATGCATGCATTGCTTGCTCTCCTTCACTTTGGTGGGCTTGTTCTGGAGATAGAAGCGGGTCCCAGGGTCCTGAACCTATCTGATAATGGTGGCACATCCTAGCAATATACCACCCAGGGCCGGTGCAAGGATTTTTGTCAACACAAGCGAATCTACATTTTGGCGCCCCCCCCCATCATTTCACATTTCTGCCCCTCATGATTAATGTCCATTTCTTGCCCCCCCATCATTTTACTTTTTTTGCCCCTCATGATTCATATCCATTTCTGCCCCCCCATCATTTCACATTTATGCCCCTCATGATTCATATCCATTTCTTGCCCCCCCATCATTTCACATTTCTGCCCCTCATGATTCATGTCCATTTCTTGCCCCCCCATCATTTCACATTTCTGCCCCTCATTATTCATATCCATTTCTTGCCCCCCCCCATCATTTCACATTTCTGCCCCTCATGATTCATGTCCATTTCTTGCCCCCAATGTGCCAATATCATAGTGCCATCCTCTCCCCCTGCCCCCTAATGTGCCAGTATCATGGCGCCAATAGCCCCCCTCCCCCATGGCAGTAAAGTAACAGTCTGGTATTTAAAAAAAATAATAATAATTTATACTTCCCTCCATGTCAGCGATGTGATACAGCCTCTAGTGTTGAAGATTTGGTGCTCGTGTTCTTATTTAGCCTGTCTTTCAGAAAATTTTATGATGGGATTCGAACCCATGACCTTCTGTATCAAAGGCAAAGCACTTACCCACACAGCTATGAGAGCTGTGTAGCCATTTACATAAAAAAAAAATATATAAGACTTCTACTGTAGATAACTTTGATACCTAGTGTACAACCATACACATGACAGTTGCCCCAACACACCCAGCCTGCTACATCCATACACAGTGTGCTGGGGCAGCTGTCATGTGTATGTACACTAGGTTTCAAAGTTATCTACAGTAGAAGTCTTATATTTTTATATTTAAGAAACTGGCTATATAGCTGTCATAGCTGTGTGCGTAAATGCCTTGCCTCTGATGTGAAAGGTCCCAGGAGAAACTTTTCTGAAAGACATGCTAAATGAGATTTAAATACACCAGGGTCTCGTAGCTCAGCCTGTCAGCTGCGTGCCGCTCTGTGACTGAAACAGTGAGAGAGGGCGGGGGCGGCGGCCGGGCTGCTCGGCACACAGGCTCAGCGAGGTAAATTTAAGTTAACAAGTAAATTGTTTTCCGCCCCCCCCTTCTCTGCGCCCTCAAGCAGCCGCTTGGGCTGCCTTATGATAGAGCCGGCCCTGATACCACCAATGTATGAGATGAGAATAAGCCTTTAAGAAATAACATAGTGTAAATTTATACACATTGTTGACTAAAACAATAAACTACTGCTTACTTACGCATAATCCCATATGTCCCATTACTTCTATGCCAGAAAATAAAATTGTTGCTCTTTTCTGGTCAGATTCCCAGGTTGCGGACCCCAGTTTAATCACTAATGGGCTGTTCGTGTTGCTGAAAGTATCTCACAACCAGATGCAAGAACAGCATTAGACCAAATCCAGAGGTCAATACCAGGAGATATATATACACATATATAATATATTTTTATTCTATACTATTTTTTACAGCGATGCTTTGATAAAGGTCTAACGGACCGAAATGTCTCCCCAAGCCATCGCAATATAAAGCGCTTCATTTATATCACATACGGAGATGTGTTTATAATTTAGAATTTTGGATCTTTTATTTTGAATAATTTTTTTTCCTTTTTGCATTCCTGAGATACATACCTAGTTTGGTATAAAGAAGCATCACATTAAACCTACCTTTGCATATCAATTTGAGAGTGCGTGGTTTCATTCTTATTGACTATAAGTGGGTTTACACCCTTATACCACTGCACCTCTCTTTAGTGGAGTACATTTTCCATTTTTTTTATATTAATAATGTTTGAGTAGCGGCACACTTTCCTGTTTTCCTTTCTTTTTTTGCTTATCTTGGTTCTTTGGCGGGGGTGGGTCTGGGGGAGGAGGAGGGATGGTCCGAGTAGAGAAGTCTGCTTTTTGATAATGGCGGATCACAAGCTCAGGGGGGGGAGGATGGGTTGCGATGCGTTTTCTAGAAGGAGGTTTTTTTCTCTCTTTCATTATCTGACTACATGTCTGTAAGAATTTTAACCTGGAATGTATGGGGACAAGTTAAAAAGACAGGCAGTGTTCAACTTAGTCCAGAGACATTTACCCTTGGTTGTCTGTTTATTAGAAACTCACTTACTGATGAGGCTCTGGTGCGGTTTAGTAGAGGATGGGTCTCGCAGGAATTTCATTCAACCTTCAACAGCCACTCTAGAGGAGTGACGGTGTTTATCTATAAAAAGATCGATTTTATCTGCGAGGCATCCTCTATTAATAAGCAGGGGAGATTTGTTTTTCTTTATGGGAAACTTCTTGGAAGACAATGTATTCTAGCTATTATTTATATCCCTCCCCCTTTTAAGTATTGAATTGTTTATTAATGTTTGTGGAGCAACTGCCAGATTGTCTTACTCTAGAAAATGGGGATTTTAACTGCGTTATTATTCCCTAGAGATCGGAAGATATTGGGATATGCACACCTTAAATTGGGGGGGGGGGGGGGGGGGGGGGGGGGCTCATAGAGGATCAAGACAATTATAGGTAGGGATCTATGGCACACCACACGTCATGATATTAAAGGTAGTAGTTTTAATTCATTAATTCATCTATTTTATCTTTACAACACTTTGTGTTATTCCACATCCAGTGTTACATGTAAGGCATAACATAAGTGGTGAGGCTAGAGGCGTAATATAGTATTAAATAGGGTAAGAGTGGAGAGAGTACAGAGAGTATCAGGAGATTGTGATATATATACAGCGTCTTGCCGGGTTTATATAGTAGAGTGTAGGGCGGGCTACCTTGTAGGTAACGCGCCGGCGGTCTGACATCATCACGTCGGACCGCGCACACATGCGCAATAGGAACTAAAGTCTAGTAAGGGCAAGAATGATTGCCTTTGCTGTAGATGGTAGCTCTACAGTGTGGGTGCAGTGGCTAGTGAATCGATGATAATTGGGACTTGTATAGCGAAACATGTCTTTGGTAAATAGGGAGATAGAAGAAATTGTTAAAGGGATTCTGTCACCAGGTTTCACCCCCTCCAGATAAAAATATGGAGGGGGTGAAGCCTGGTGACAGAATCCCTTTAAGAAGGGAAAAAGTGATGGTATAGGTGCTTATATAAGTATATTAGGATAGACCTGAAAGATGGATAAAAGTTATGAAAAGAAAAGTAGGATAAAAATAAGGTGTTCATCCAGAGAAAATTAAATAAATTAAATAGCAATATTGATAAATAATATGCAATTATACAATTATACTAACTAGCTAGGGTGAGAAAGGGGGGTGGGAAGAATGGAGGGGAAAAGAAGGGGAAGGGAAAAGGGAAAGGGAAACGGAAGTAGGGAGGGGGGGCCAATCTCACCCATAAGAGTATATGACTAGATGAAATCTTCCAAATTAGTGACTCTGTGAACAGAAAAATAATAGAATGTCAGAAATAATGAGACATATCGTGTCATTTTATACATTATAGTAAAAGCCACATTCTCTATTTAGTGCCTTTGGAAATATTGTATCTAAGCGATGTATCCAATATGATTCACGTTGTTTCAATGACAGGGTCCGGTTTCCTCCTCGTCGTGGTATTGGTACCTGTTAAAGAACTTGAAAATGCATTGTGGAGATTTGATGGTTAAACTGTTTAAAATGTGCCGGGATGGGTAAGAGTAATTGATCAGTTCAGACTGTAGATTTATGTTTGAAGATTCTATCTCTAATATGCTGGGTAGTCTCGCCAACGTAGATCAGTCCGCAGGGGCATTTAATCAGATATACAACATAATATTTATCACAGGTGAAATATCCCTTGATGGGATATTTCTTGCCTGAGTGAGGATGTGTAATAACATCTCCTTTGATAACACACTGTGCGCAATGAAGGCACTGGAAGGTACCGATTTTGGGAGTCCCTAAGAATCTTTGACGATAGGGGTCCAATAGGGGATAGATAGGGGTCCAATGTCAGCTCTAATCAGAAGGTCACTGATATTTTGTGGACGTTTAGAACATTAAAGGGGAGGAGATTAAAACTCCTGGACATTAGGGTAAGCTTGGGATAATATGTGCCACTGTTGACAGACCGTGTTTTGGATCTACTGTGTAAGTGGATGGTATGTAAGTATACATGGTATCCTATTGGGAGTACTTAGATGTTTGACTGTCTGTCGTGGTGGCCTATATTTGGGTTGAATTATATGTTGGGGGTATGGAGAAACTTGGATGACATCTCTTCCTTCCTCTTTGTCTGATGGAAGGATGAGTTACAATTCGTTCCACTCGAGTTAGTTGGGATTTGGGTAGTGACATTTTTGTTGCCCTAGGATGACTGCTAGTATAATGTAAAATACTATTTCTGTCCATTGGTTTGCTGTATAGATCAAAGCTTATAGCACCTTCTTGGTCTATGAGTACAAGGGTGTCTAAGAAACTGATCTTATTGGTGTCTGTCTGTATGGTGAAACCTAATTCAGGGTAGATGTTATCAAGATATTGGTGAAATTGAATTATGCTAGATGTCTGCCCCTCCCAAAGGCAAAAAATGTCATCTATAAAGTGGAGCCAAATTTTGGCATGTTGTTGAAAGAGAGGGTGTGAATAAACATATTCTTCCTCAAAGTTTATCATGTACGCATTAGCGTAGGGTGGGGCCACATTGGCCCCCATCGCGGTCCCTCGTGTGATCTAGATATTTTGACAAAGGGGATAGTATTGATTCAGTAGAATCCACTATGGGTCTACCTGGTGGGTTTTGAAGATTTTTATGAATCTTGGGTAGGGTGTAAACGACCGGTGTGATGGGGTGTTGTTTGGTTAGGAATGTTATTGTGTCTTCATCTAATATAAAGTTTTTGATATTGTTGAAGTCAAGTACTTATCTTTTTTGCAATGTAAGGAGTATACAGGTGGAGAGACCCCAACTTCCAAACTTCAGGCGACTACAGTTTCCAACACTTTTCTTCAGGACAAAGCTCATCCAGCTCAGATAGTGAGAGGTCCCATCATCCGCATTTTTTAGGGAGAGGGCGTACAAGAAACAGATACAGAAGAAGCGACCGCTGAGGGGCAAGGGGCGCAGATCCAGGACAACGTATCCAGACTCGATCCCAGGTAATATAGACAACCTGGTCATTAACATTTATTCACATATTTTATCACCTGCCCAAATAACGGTATTACAGAAAGGACTTTCATTTTTCCCTACCCACCCTCTTGACATGTTCCTATTGGAACAAGAATTACACAGATTCTACCGCACTATTCGACTTAAAGCCTATTTTTGCACATCAGGTAACCTGACCGATACATCTAGTTGATCCACTAATTATCCATTATCAATACAAACTCTGGATCTCAGTAATAAGAGTTTTTACATGCCCCCAAGACCTACCACCCAGTGGAAACCTATATTTCATTTACCCAATGATCCATACACGATATACTGAAATCTCAATCAGAGGGTTATTTCAGACATTCCCGTAATCTAACTACGGAGGAACAGCGAGCTATCTCCGAGTTACAATCCAATAAGGAGATTATGATTAAACCAGCGGACAAGGGGGGAGCAGTGGTAGTCATGGACAAAACTATGTATGTCATTGACATAAAAGAACAACTTAGTGAGCTAGCCACCTATGAACCCCTCACAAAAAACCCGACCCCTTACATTGTAAAGATAAGTACTTTACTTCAACAATATCAAAAACTTTATATTATAGATGAAGACACAATAACGTTCCTAACCAAATAACACCCCATCACACCGGTCTTTTACACCCTATATACAAACCAAAGAAGACAAGGTGGCATTAGCAGGAGGTGCTCAAACCCACATGCAGTCGTGCATATATACAGGGGAGCAAATCCTGCACTTGTGGCCCGTTGCTAATGGCGATCCCCAGCAAAATGCATACGGTGGAGGATGCCCGCGGCGAACCACAAGTACCACAATAGACATCTCACACAAGGTAACAAGTGCGGATGTAATAATCAATATAACAATATAACAAAACAGCAACAAATACAGGTGCACTCTGCGGTCTCACTAAACCCTCAAACTGATTTTAAAATTGAGAGATTAGTCAACATGTCCTACGGTGTAGAACATGTCTAAGCCCGGGCACCACGTCAAGGTTTCTCAAGTAGCCCGGGACCTAACGCTCTCCTACCTGCGCCGTATGGGCGATACCAGGAGCCAGTGGGCAAATTACAGGAGCATGAGGCCGACTCACAAACAGCTCCCCAGTTACCTCCAGCATGTAACCATGCTTGCAATAGGAGGAGTCTGTGAGTCCCACTCAAGACTGACTGATATGGCCCAGGCCTCACAGGTGCACCTAAATGTGGCCTGTAGATGGAAAACAGGCACATTTAAATTGGAGTTTATACACCTCCAGGAATCTATATATACAAACCAAAGAAGACAAGGTGGCATTAGCAGGAGGTGCTCAAACCCACATGCAGTCGTGCATATATACAGGGGAGCAAATCCTGCACTTGTGGCCCGTTGCTAATGGCGATCCCCAGCAAAATGCATACTGTGGAGGATGCCCGCGGCGAACCACAAGTACCACAATAGACATCTCACACAAGGTAACAAGTGCGGATGTAATAATCAATATAACAATATAACAAAACAGCAACAAATACAGGTGCACTCTGCGGTCTCACTAAACCCTCAAACTGATCTTTTACACCCTACCCAAAATTCATAAAAATCTTCAAAACCCACCAGGCAGACCCATAGTGGCTTCTACTGAATCAATACTATCCCCTTTGTCAATATATCTAGATCGCATACTTACTCCACTCACTTCACGCTCCTTCCTATTAGACACCAATGACTTCATTACCAAACTCTATTTAAATTCACCCCAACCAAACTCATTACTAGTGACGATGGACGTGAAAAGCATATACACGTCCATTATGCATGATAAAGGCATCAGAGCCTTCGCACAATTAATAGCCAGACATTCTACGCTCAGTCCAGTACAACAGGAATTCTGTATTTCATTATTGTCACTAGTTTTACATGAGAATTTCTTCTTGTTTGGGGACACTTTCTATACTCAAAGACGAGGGACCGCGATGGGGGCCAATGTGGCCCCACTCTACGCTAATGCGTACATGATAAACTTCGAGGAAGAATATGTTTATTCACACCCTCTCTTTCAACAACATGCCAAAATTTGGCTCCGCTTTATAGATGAATTTTTTTTGCCTTTTGGAGGGATCGACATCTAGCATAATTCAATTTCACCAATATCTTAATAACATCTACCCTGAATTAGGTTTCACCATACAGACAGACACCAATAAGATCAGTTTCTTAGACACCCTTGTACTCATAGACCAAGAAGGTTCTATAAGCTTTGATCTATACAGCAAACCAACGGACATAAATAGTACTTTACATTATACTAGCAGTCACCCTAGAGCAACAGAAATGTCACTACCCAAATCCCAACTAACTCGAGTGGAACGAATTGTAACTGTTCCTTCCATCAGAGAAAAGAGGAAGGAAGAGATGTCATCCAAGTTTCTCCAGAGGGGATACCCCCAACATATGATTCAACCCAAATATAGGCCACCACGACAGACAGTCGAACATCTAAGTACTCCCAATAGGACACCATGTATACTTACATACCATCCACTTACACAGAAGATCCAAAACAGGGTCCGTCAACAGTGGCACATATTATCCCAAGCTTACCCTAATGTCCAGGAGTTTCAATCTCCTCCTCTTACATGTTATAAACGTCCACGAAATATCAGGGAACATCTGATTAGAGCTGACATTGGACCCTTATCTAGGATCCCTCGCCAAAGATTCTTAGGGACTCCCAAAACCGGCACCTTCCTGTGCCTTCATTGCGCACAGTGTGTTATCAAAGGAGATGTTATTACACATCCTCACTGAGGCAAGAAATATCCCATCAAGGGATATTTCACTTGTGATTAATATTATGTTGTATATCTGATTAAATGCCCCTGCGGACTGATCTACGTTGGCGAGACTACCCAGCATATTGTCACAACCAGACATCTGAGAAGCTCTGACAGATGCCTTTCAGAACCTCCTCCTTGAGCTTGCTTTGTTTTGGTTTTCAGTTCCTCATCTCGTTAGCCTCTCTCAGCTGTCTTGTAGTTGGACTGATTGCATCCCTTTAAATTCCTCCCCATAATGCATTAGTGTGCGGTTTATACAACTTCCTCGAGTGTGTGTGCATGCTGATCCTATTTCCCAATCTTCTACAAGATAAGTGTTGTACATTCATTTGTGATTTTATGTTTGCTGGATCCCAGATGACCCTGACTCCCTCCGTGTCTAGTGTAGGGAGCCGGTGGTCGTGTCCCCTCACTATTGTAGGGTGTTTAGGGGTTATATAGTCGAGGTACGAGGATAGTGATCATCCACCATTGGGGTGTTCGCATAGGCTGAGCAGAGTCAGGGAGAGTGCCAGGTCTTATGCAGGGGTCTCCCTTTTGTTCCTTAGTTTGGGATCCAGTGAGTCATATATTCATTTTGCATTGTCTTGTTTCCTGTACACCTTCCGTGACACATATTAGAGATAGAATCTCCAAACATAAATCTACAGTCTGAACTGATTAATTACTCTTACCCATCCCAGCACATTTCAAACAGTTTAACCATCAAATCTCCACAATGCGTTTTCAAGTTCACGACGAGGAGGAAACTGGACCCTGTCATTGAAACAGCGTGAATCATATTGGATACATTGCTTAGATACAATATTTCCAAATGGACTAAATAGAGAATGTGACTTTTACTATAATGTATAAAATGACATGATATGTCTCATTATTTCTGACATTCTATTAATTTTTTGTTCACAGATTCACTAATTTGGAAGATTTCATCCAGTCATATACTCCTATGGGTGAGATTGGCCCCCTCCCTCCTTCGCTTTCCCCTTCCCCTTCTTTTCCCCTCCATTCTCCCCCCCCTTCTCACCTTAGCTAGTTAGTATAATTGTATATTTGCATATTATTTATCAATATTGCTAATTTATTTATTTCATTTTCTCTGGATTAACACCTTATTTTTATTCTACTTTTCTTTTTATAACTTTTATCCGTCTTCCAGGTCTATTCTAATATACTTATATAAGCATATTTCTTCTATCTCCCTATTTACCAAAGACATGTTTCGCTATACAAGTCCCAATTATCATCGATTCACTAACCAAGACATTCATTCTTGCCCTTACTAGACTTTAGTTCCTATTGCGCATGTGCGTGCGGTCCGACGTGATGACGTCAGACTGTCGGCGCGTCACCTACAAGGAAGCCCTACACTCTGCTATATAAACCCAGCAAGACTCCGGTAAATGTACATCCAGCTCTCCACACAGATCTATAGGCCGCAGGTAATTGAAAATATTCTTATATATATACTCAATTGTATTCCCCGTTTATATATCACAATCTTCTGGTACTCTCTGTACTCTCTCCACTCTGGCCCTATGTACAGTAATACTATATTACGCCTCTAGCCTCACCACTTAGTGGTTTACAATGGCATTCAATCATAGACCATCCATACCTAGTCTCTCAGTACTAATATTTCCTTACACATTTTTCTTGTACATAACTCTATCCCGGATCTCTACTTCTCTTTACTTGCGCTTTTTATTCCCTCCTTCTTTTATTATTTCACTACAATTTTTCCTAGATTCCTTGATAAAGGTCACAAATGACCGAAACGTCGGGACTTCTGTATATGACCCTAAGTTATATCTAACATGTAACACTGGATGTGGAATAACACAAAGTGTTGTAAAGATAAAATACATGAATTAAGTAATTAAAACTACTACCTTTAATATAAGAACGTGTGGTGTGCCATAGATCCCTACCCATAATTAATCCCGAGACAAGCCAGACTTCCATGGGTAGAGACACCCATGTTCCTGTACTTAATCAGGGATCCCATGACGAGATTTTGGCTTTATAGACGTCTGGGAATTTTCAGGATGGGGAAGAAGAGCTTATTACTGTGTGTCTAAGTCTGGGATCTGCATGTCCAGTATCGACTTGTCCAGTATCGGCTTTAATAAATGAAAAATATTTGAGATATATTAGACAACTGAAATCTGGAGCAACGTGGCTCTCAGATCATGTGCCAATATCCCTTGAACTTTGTATGACCGATGATTAAATCCCTACTGGCTATCGGTAATAGATAAACATGACTGGATGAAGCAGGAGATGGTGTACTTCTGGGATGTTAACTATAAATCATGCGTTTAAGACCTTTATGAGGGGATTTTTCGTTAGCAACATGTCACGGCTGAGGATGGGGAAAACCCTCAGCCGTACGATGCCAGAAGATGTTAGGCTGCTCGGCCAGGACGACAGGATTAGGGAGCAGGTCACCTCATAAAGCGTCCCTAACCTGACCCTAACTCCTAGCTGCATGGGCCGACCTTTAAGGTAGGAGGACCCATGCTCAGGAACCTCGGATCCCTAACTTACCCTCCGACCGGTCCCTGGACTAGGAGTTAGGGTAAGACGGCCTGTTCCTTCTGGACACGGAGGAACAGGGGTCTCACTGGCCAAGCTGCAGGGAAAAGGGGAACACTAACAGTCTTACGGATATGGCAGGTGAACTTAACTAGTTCCACCTACCTGCCACAGCCTTGCTGACTTGATCCCCGTGCTGGCAAGCTGATGTCCACAGAACATGAAATGAACCCAGCAAACACATATCCACACACAGGAATCCAGATCCATAAGCTGCACCAAACAACAAAAAGGAAAACATCACATAGACATCACACATAAACATGACATAAACTTAATGTGACATAAATCTTATGACCACAAGGGTGGCCCCCACTGGCAGGTGGAAAACACAGGAGGCTGCTCCAGCTAAGCATGGCTGAAGCAACCCTCAGACATGTGCTAAACACAGAGGCTTTATAGGGCCAAGTAGCCACACCCAACAAACACACCCAGACAGGGCCGGACTGGGACAAAAAATAGGCCCGGGCATTTTTGACTGAGCAGCCCAATCACATGACCCACAACAGGCCCCACCCCCTTGCAGTCTAGGGGCGGAGCCACCATCGGAAGCACAATTGAGAGGCAGGGCCAGCCACCAGTAAGATAGGAAGGCTTCAGCCAACACACAAGGTTCTTTGGGGGTCCCCAGGTGACATTAGGGGTCTTAGTACGATCCGGCCACCTAATCCGGCAGAAAATGCAAGGAATCGACTGGAAACAAAGCACAGCATGCAGCGGTTTATGTCCCGCTGATTCTCTGCATTTTTCCCAGATTGTGGCCGGATCTCTGCCATACCCCATTATAGTTAATGGGGCTGGCGGGCATTCTGTCTGCATCCAGCAGTGCCGGATCCAGTGAATTCTCTGCTGGAACAGCCGCCAGGATCACTATCGCAGATGTGAAAGTAGCCTCATACAGCGCCACATACCTCTTATATCCAGTGACGTCTCCTCTGATGTAGATGTTCTCTTTCTTCATCTTCTCCATTCAGACCAGACCACCGTGATCATTTCTTTCAGCCATCTCACGTCTCTGCAGAGTTTGACAGACATCTTAGTTTCCTACTTTTCCATCATCCTCCAATTAACATCCCATCATGCACCCCCAATAATGAGAAGCTGTGCTCCCCAAAACTATACTGCAAAAAGAACTGTGCTAAACTGATGCTGTGCCAGGATCCCCCCAAAGTAATGGTGCTCCCAAAGTCAGTAATGTGTCCCACAAGTAATAATGCTCCCATAGTCCCCCAGTTGTAATAAAGCCCACCATAATGCCCCGATAGTAATAATTATCTTTATAATGTGCACCAGTACAAAAAATGCTCAGTCGTGTGGCAGTAAAAAAAGAAACACCTCCTCTTAGTGCCCCCAGTAGAGCCAATGTCCCCAGAGTGCCCTCATGTGTTCTAATGACCTGCACTGTGTGCCACTACAAAAAACACTTAGTGCCCAGTTGAGCTTAGGTGCCCATAGTGACCTTATAATTTGTGCCTGTATAAAATACTCCTATATAGTCCCCCCAGAAGATGCCCCCATAGTGCTCCTTCCCCGTCTCCATAGTGCCCTCCATAATGTGGCACTATAAAATGCCCGACATAGATACCCCCATAATGCTCCTTTCCTCCCTTCCCCATAGTGGCATCAAAATGGGTACCAGTATTAAATGCCCCTATATAATGCCCTCATAGTGCTCTTGTCCCCCACTTCTCCATAGTGCCCACCTATAATGCGTGCCAGTATATAGGGCCCCCAGTAGATGCCCCCATAGTGCAGTCATACCTGCACTCTCCACATACACGGACGCAGTCATACACGCACTCTCCACATACAAGGACGCAGTCATACACACACTCTCCACATACATGGACGCACTCTCCACATACATGGACGCACTCATACACGCACTCTCCACATACACGGACGCAGTCATACATGCACTCTCCACATACATGGACGCACTCATACATGCACTCTCCACATACATGGACGCACTCATACATGCACTCTCCACATACATGGACGCAGTCATACACGCACTCTCCACATACATGGACGCAGTCATGCATGCACTCTCCACATACATGGACGCAGTCATACACGCACTCTCCACATACACGGACGCAGTCATACATGCACTCTCCACATACACGGACGCAGTCATACACACACTCTCCACATCCATGGACGCACACATACACGCACTCTCCACATACATGGACGCAGTCATACACGCACTCTCCACATACATGGACGCAGTCATACACGCACTCTCCACATACATGGACGCAGTCATACACGCACTCTCCACATACATGGACGCAGTCATACACGCACTCTCCACATACATGGACGCAGTCATACACGCACTCTCCACATACATGGACGCAGTCATACACGCACTCTCCACATATATGGACGCAGTCATACACGCACTCTCCACATACATGGACGCAGTCATACACACACTCTCCACATCCATGGACGCACACATACACGCACTCTCCACATACATGGACGCAGTCATACACGCACTCTCCACATACATGGACGCAGTCATACACGCACTCTCCACATACATGGACGCAGTCATACACGCACTCTCCACATACATGGACGCAGTCATACACGCACTCTCCACATACATGGACGCAGTCATACACGCACTCTCCACATATATGGACGCAGTCATACACACACTTTCCACATACATGGACACAGTCATACACGCACTCTCCACATACATGGACGCAGTCATACACGCACTCTCCACATACATGGACGCAGTCATACACGCACTCTCCACATATATGGACGCAGTCATACACGCACTCTCCACATCCATGGACGCACACATACACGCACTCTCCACATACATGGAGGCACTCATACACACACTCTCCACATACATGGACGCAGTCATATACGCACTCTCCACATACATGGACGCAGTCATACACGCACTCTCCACATACATGGACGCAGTCATACACGCACTCTCCACATACATGGACGCAGTCATACACGCACTCTCCACATATATGGACGCAGTCATACACACACTTTCCACATACATGGACACAGTCATACACGCACTCTCCACATACATGGACGCAGTCATACACGCACTCTCCACATACATGGACGCAGTCATACACGCACTCTCCACATATATGGACGCAGTCATACACGCACTCTCCACATCCATGGACGCACACATACACGCACTCTCCACATACATGGAGGCACTCATACACACACTCTCCACATACATGGACGCAGTCATATACGCACTCTCCACATACATGGACGCAGTCATATACGCACTCTCCACATACATGGACACACTCATACACGCACTCTCCACATACACGGACGCAGTCATACACACACTCTCCACATATATGGACGCAGTCATACACACACTCTTCACATACATGGACGCAGTCATACACACACTCTCCACATACATGGACGCACACATATACCATACACATATATAGACACCCAGCTTTCCTGCTGTGCCTCTCCCCCATACTCTAATGCCTCTGCACTTGTGCCATGCAGGATAGCAGGGAAGCTGGATGACATTTCATGATATAATTCACCCAGCTTTCCTACTGTACTGCAGGTCACATGTGCACAGTCTGGGAAAGCTGAATATAACCCCAGTTCCCCTGTCACTCACATCACTGGTGCAGTTAACTGGTGACAATCCAACTGATGTTCAGCATGCTGCTGGGCAGGAAAGGTTCAGGCTGCAGGAATCGCTTCGCGGGTAGAAAAGGGGCGGGGCTATGATAGCTCCGCCCACATCGGGCCGTCCTGTTGCTGTTTGCTGCCTGCCTAAAAATAAAAAAAAACGGCTGCTTGTGTTCGGCCCGGCCCACCGGGCAAATGCCCGGTCTGCCCTATGGCCAGTCCGGCCCTGCACCCAGAGCACACACACACTGGGAAGGGAGTTAACCCTTCCAGCACCAGGGAAGGGAAACACAAACTTAAAGGGAAAGTGTCCAACCCAAGAACACACTGTGGCTGTTGCCGCAGGCAACGACATGGGTGGCAACCATGTCCTGGGAGTCAGCCCAAAGGCCGGGACACTGCCACCACATGTACACATACAACCAAACGTTGCCACGGGCAACCACAGTGAAGGAAAGATGTCAGTGCACACCAAACATAAAACAGAGTGCACACCAGACATACAAAAGTGCATACATACACGCACACAACTCCAAGGCAACCGCACACATACCTGTTGTCCGCGGCAACCGCACCTGAGGCAAACAGCAAAATGCCTCCAGCTGCGGTTGACACAACAACCCAAACCGCGGGCAACTGTATGCGGCTCCCAAGGAGTCACGGCCATAAACATGGTCGTAACACAACATCTCTAACTTGAGAAGGGGGTATGGAATGAAAGAGAGGGCCTTGAAAGCGGCTGCGCTTCTTAGGATGAACCAGTTCTCCAGGAATAAAACAGAAGAGAATAGAAACGTGATGCAAAATGCAAGTCAGGAGTACTCTGACTTTCTTTTGGATAAGGCCCAGCAGAGGCCCCCCCTTTTTTTTTTTTAAGGATCAAAAACAATTCTGTGAATCCAGCCATCCAGGGAAATGTCTTGCTAGAGCGATAGCTAATCAGGACCAAAAAAAAGAAATGGTCAGCATTTGTTTATCAGAGGGTATAATTACTGAAAACCAGGAGAAAATAAAGGGAGCCTTTTTAAAACATTTTCTGTAAATATGTAAAACTAGTAATAATATCCCGGGTGAAATGATCGATGCCTTTGGACTCCATTACATTCCCGGTTCTTACTGAATTACAGAGGGAATCCCTTGAAGCAGATTTTTCACTTCAGGAGTTAGAGGCTGCATTAAAGGCATGTTCAGGTAACTCCTCCCCTGGATTGGATGGCTTCCCATACGAGCTCTATCGCAAGTATGGTGAGGTTATTCTTCCACGCCTTTTGAGGGTAATCGTTTAGTCAGTGGAGGATAGTAGCCTTCCTGAGTCAATGACAGAAGCGGTAATTATATTAATATTGAAAAAAGGGAAAGATCCTTTAGACATGGGGTAATATAGACAGATATCGCTCCTGAATATGGATGTAAAGCTCATATCAAGGATGCTGGCTACAAGGCTCTCTAGAGTAATTTCCTAGATTATTCACTCTTATCAGAATGGGTTTATCCCTAACAAAGGTACTCACCATAACCTTCATCGATTATTTGAGAACATACACTCCCCCAGGGGGGATTCCCGCTCCATCCTGTCTTTGGACGCCTCTAAGGCATTCAACAGGGTGGAGTGGAAATTCCTATGGAAGGTGTTAGGAAAGGATGGGATTTGGTACAAGGTTTATAAGTATGGTTAGGCTTTTATATAACTCCCCTAATGCTAGACTGAATCTAAATGGCATTTTGACCTCAAGTTTTATGTTGACTAGAGGTACTCGACAAGGCTGTCCACTTTCTCCTCTATTGTTTGACATTTATATTGAGCCCTTGAAACTTAGGGTTAGGCAAGACACAAGGATTGAAGGGTTTGGAGTACTGGGAGTAGATGATAGGATCTCTTTATATGCGGGCGATGTGCTATTCTTTGTAAATCATGCCAATATAACTCTTCCAAGAATTCTTTGGGGAAGTCTCTGGTTTAGATATTAATTGGGAAAAGACTATTCTTATGTTATTGGATAATTTTGAGTATCTGAGTGAGGGGTCCTTGACGATGTTAAAAATTGTTGATTCATTTGAATATATGGACATAATGATTTCACCTAGGATTATTCAGTTTACCTTGATTCCTTTAATAACCCAATTGAGATCTAAAGTTTCTATTTGGCTTTGATTACCTTTATCCAGAGCTGACAGAATATCTTTAGTAAAGATGGTGATTTTACCCCAACTTCTTTATATTCTTCGGAACTCCCCAACATGGATCGAGGATAGGTTTTTCAAGCTCATTGAGAGGATGATTAATGATCTACTCTGGGGAAGAAAGTGAGTGAGGCTAAAACTGGATTATTTTTATAAGACATTGGAGCAGGGAGGGTTTTATCTTCCCTACTTCAAGGGCTTTTTTATTGCTGAGCAGTTATGGCTATATTGTGATTGGGAGAAAATCACTCTCTGTAAGACCTTGGCGGGGAAGATGGTTGGGGATAAAGGGATCTCTTTCATGCGCCCCTCTTTGACATAATTATTTTTTAAAGGATTTGGATAAATTAGCTGGGGATAAGTTTTGGCAAAAAAGCTATATCTCTTATGTTTCACAGGTGGTGAGGAATGGGGAGGTTCTCCTTTTTTCCTCTTTAACACAAATCGGTAATTTTAGTTGGTTTAGGTATTTTCAGATACGCTCAGCATTTTCTAGTGTAAAAGAAACTTCACTTTTGAAAAATAGACACTTTTTCACCTCTGAATGTTGTGATAGGGAGTCTAGGCCAGAAGGGTAAGATTTCCCAATTATATAAATTATTACTTAAGGCACTATTTAATAAGGTTGTCTCCCCAGGTCAAAGGGCTTGGGGAACTGACTGCCCAATGGTTAGGAGGGAAGATTGGGTAATATATTTGGTTATTTAAGATTAGTATCGCACAATTTCAATGACACACTGGTTCGGTTTAATATTTTACACAGAGTTTATATCACGCCGATTTGGTGTAAAAAACGTGGTTTACGAGAGTTGTCAAACTGTCCATGGTGTGATTCACAGTGGTCGGATTTTCTGCATATGTTTTGGTTGTGTCCAGATCTAGAAGTGTATTGGGGTTCAATTCATAATTTTATCACCCATAAAATGAGGGTAACAATCCAGTTCACACCTGAGTGTTGGATATTAAGTGATCTTTCCAAGGTTAACTGCCATAAGTATAAAAAGACCCTTTTAGTTAGAATTATATTTTTGGCTAGACTGTTGATTACCCGAATTTGGATCTAAAAAAATACTCCAAAACTTAGTGAGTGGTTATATCTGGTTAATAAGGTTAAAAGATATGAGAATGTTTTATATAAACAAAGAAATTCTGGGGAAAAATGGTCCAGGGTA
Organism: Bufo gargarizans; assembly: GCF_014858855.1. Classification (NCBI taxonomy): domain Eukaryota; kingdom Metazoa; phylum Chordata; class Amphibia; order Anura; family Bufonidae; genus Bufo; species Bufo gargarizans. The sequence continues at coordinate 261,262 of NW_025334341.1, forward strand.
TGGGTATGGGGTGATGGTGGGTGGGTTGGAAGTGGTATGTTTTTTCTACTGATCCGTCATTTTATATAATTTTTTTTTTTAAATGGATGGATTAGAGACGCATCGAATGGGGAGGAAGGGTATGGTTGGGTTGACTGGGGAGGGAATAGATTAGAAAGAGGGACAAGAGCTAATGATGGTATTGATTAATCAGGTATTTGTTTTAATTTTTCTGTTTCTTAAATAAAAATGTTATAATAAATTTTTTTTTTTAAAAGAAGGAATCCGTATTTTGCGGATCCATGTTGTGTAGTTTGCTAAATGGATACGGTTGTGTACCTGTAGCCTGAATTCAGAGACATGGCTCAGGTTCAGATTAGAGAAGGGTATGCTCTTTTAAATCTGCTGCCTGGTGTTCTCAGAATGGACTGGTTATCATGGAAACCCAATGTTTATGGTTGCTAAGTTGGAGAGTAGCACGGGATAGGGACGAGGTGAGTAACATGATGTTAGAAAAGGTTAATTCACCTGGAATTTTACTTGTAAATAGGAACAATTTACATTAGCTGTGAGATTTGTAGATTCTCGACTGTTGTTCTTAAAATTATGTCACAGTATTGGATTTATATCAACTTTTTTTTAGCAAACTTTTAATGATTATAAAATCCTTCTGGTGAATATTCTCCCAGGAACATATTGTTCGGTTGACTATAAATAGAGGATGATTCATCCTCACAGGAGGATTCCGAAGAGCTATCAATATTATGACACCAAGAGGACAAATTATGCACTGGTTCTTAATACATACTTAATCATATGCTTTTGGTGAATATTCTTCAGAGGTAATAATTAGTCTTACTGTATACAAAACCCTCATATCAACCAACCCAGATGTTATCCAGTGCTAAGCTGCACTGTTACTCCATGTTTGATATGGTTTACTAGATATGAAAAGGTGGTACATTTTTTTATATACGGCAAACGAGATTAGTGTATCGTGTGCAGAAAGCATATTTTATGTTGAGGGGGAAAATTAAACAAAAAGGACCCCCATGCAAAAATCAGTCCCTCATGGAACATGGGAATTCATACTGGCCCATCCAGAACCAAACTGATGTAAAGTACCCTATTGGAAAGGGATATCTGCAATTGTTTGGTAATGTACTGTAATGTTATGTTATACACTGTTATATGGACACACACACAGTATTCTTAAGCATAGGTCCTGACCTAACCCTCTCTGGAGCTAAGGGTGTGGGCTGGCCCCTCCTTCTAGTTCCAGAAAAATATTGTTGTTCTAGGAGGGAGTAGGGAGTGTGAGGATGGGTCTAGAGGAGGTATAGAGCAGGGACTGTGTGCTCCTCTTAGGCATTCAGATTCAGTACTTCCAGAGACTGATAGATCCCTGTGTGTACTCAAATACCATCAGAGAAAGAAAGAGAAGAATTTTCATGTCTACAGCATGAGAGTCAGGAAGATAACCAATGTAAAACATTATAGACTTTGCTGATGCATTGGAGAAACAAGTTACGACACCATGTGCACCCCAGATTAGTGAATTCAAGGGCTATGACATTTTAGTCAGCAAGGTGATCAGTGTACAGGATTCTCAGGACCTGCTGCAGTGGGATAACAAGCTAAGACACCCACACACTTCAGGTGCGATTTTGGCCTGGCATATTATTGTAACCGCACATGGCCATGCAAATTGTGATTTTACAAAAAATTAGTTTTGTGACGAATTGCGCGGCGTGGTGACATCATAAGTCATTGCGCAAGGCATTTTGTTTGAGATCTTCAATGAAGATGGCCGGCTCGTTGTGGATAAGTATGATTTTGTTTTTACGCTATTTTTACTCTACCACAAAGCACGAAGAAATTCGGCTTACCGTCAAATCGAACTTATCCTGAAATTCGAAGTGGACTTTAATTTGCTCAACATTAATTGTGACAGATTATGGTTGTTAGCCAGAGATCCCAGTATTAGAGATTGTAAGAAGATAAATAGTAATCAGAGGGCCATCTGGGTAGAAGTTTCATTATGAACAGATAATTGCTGGATGTACTACAACTCCTTTTTGGTGCACAGTAAAGAGAGACTTTTGTTAAAATCAATCTTGTCTGGTTAATGAATTTCCTACCACCACATGCTGGCCATTGCACCATTTCAAGCCCTACATTGGAGCCACATAGACATTTAACATCAATAGCACCCTCAAACTATCCTCAGGCAGGGAGACCCACAGCTACAGGGAGAGCCCCGAGGTTATATAGGGTGCATGACTCCTTGGAGCAACGCCCTGCGGGAGTACATCATGACACATGACACATAATCATCCAGGCCGCTACTACACCTACCCTTTGTTCTGGCATCTCAGAGGCTTTGCTGCCAATGCAAGATTAGTTTAGGTTATGTACTATGGGGTAAATTAACCCACCCTGAAAGCTGTTCCCCCATAGTTTTCAGCGGCATCGCTGCACCTACACTGTATTGTTCTCTCTATGGCAGAGAGAGAGAGAGAGAGCAGATAAAATAATGCACTGGCACCACTCAGCCACTAGATAAATGAGACTGCTTTATGCCTGGAAGCAGTGAAGAGAGTAGTGCTGGATCCCTAGTGGCAGCTGCAGTTAAAAATAATTTTAACACTTCAGTATGAGCATGAAGCAAAACAATGTAATTAGTTCATTTACCTCACCAGGGCCCCACAGTGAGGGTTGCCTTTCTGATGTCTCAGGTGAAAATTGAAAATGAGCCTGCCCTCTATGCCAAATTCTCAATCTCATCCTAACTCCTCCAGCCCTACTGTTAAAGACATACTTGGAAAACTTTATATACAACGCTACACAACATACAGCACCACATACCTATTACCGTACATTGTCAGTACATGACGACACAGTAGCACACACACACGCAGGGATGGTGTAGCCTTTCCAGACCCACTATCACTCATACTAAGTAAAGTAGGGGGCGACAAATTCGGAACAAACAGACACCATAAGAGAAGTCATTTCGGTACCAGGGTCAAAAGCCAACGAAGTGCCAAGAATGCCAGAAGCAACTGAGAAAGCCAGACATGCCAGAAGTAAAAAACAAGGCGAGCAATACAAGACCAAAGTGCCAGAAAACGTAGTCACTATACCAGATCTAAAAGTCCACAGCCAAAGTAAAGCGCAATGCCACAAGAGAACAGCAGGCGAGCTAGAAGAACCGAAACTTACCAGCATCTGTACTCTGCTGATGCCTGTCTATATTATGGGAAGAGGCCGTTCTGTTAGGATGCGGTTGTGTGAAATCAAAATGGAAAAAAATGGATCCGTCACCATTGACTTACATTAGTTTTAGTGCCGGATCAATTTTTTCCTGTTTTTATGACCGAACATAAAACCACAGCTTGCAGCGGTTTTCTGTCTAGTCACAAAACGCGATGCTGCCGGAACGGAAGACATCCTGATACATCCTGAAGGGATCGCTTTCCATTTAGAATGCATGGGGACAAAACAGAACCATTTGTTTCTGGTATTGAGATCCTCTGCCAGATCTCAATACCGGAAAACAACAACGGAAGTGTAAAAGTAGCCTAAGACAATTGCCTCACCTCGTAGGCGGTGCACCTCTGTCAACAGCAGTGTTGTAGCCTGCCTTTATGATAGTCATACCATAGCATACAACACACATTGCCCCTTAACTGTGGAAGAGTTGTTACAATACTGCAGTTGCATCTTTCTCTCCCTGTGACCCTAGTGCCTAGTCAATTAGGACAGACCTTATGTGATTATGCAGAACATTCAAAGCCAAGTTTTTTGTACTATGCATTCTATTAGATGGGATAGCGGAATGGTTCTTCTCCACTTTTTCCAACCACACTCACCCACAAAAAAAAGAACATATAAAAAATGGAACATTTGTCTCTCTGCTTTTACCTCTATCATCTCTGCTGCATAAAATGTGAAGTTTATTAAGGCCTTACGATCATGAATGTTTTTATGTATACATCATAAAGAATAATACAGAAATAAATCGCTTGTGGAGATAATGGAGTCTACTTTATACCTGACCCTTGCTCTGACTTCCTTTGCAGCTTTATCCTGCAAGGCTCAGCCACACATTCATTGTATGAAATGTATCACTCAAAATAAATAGCAGAAATATCTAAGAATTAAATAAATGTATTTATCTGTATATTGCTGCTTTACACTATGATGAAACCAGGTTTATAATGACAAAGTATATTCTCTCATTTTCCCGAGGTCAATCTATTAACTGTAAGGATGAGTGCAACAAGACATTTGAAATCAACTATCTGCTTGAGATCGATCCAGAAAAGTACTTGTACGGCAATAAACTGCTAATATAACTGTGAAATATAACAAACAGTATCAGACAATTACCTTATAACATAATATATTGTATAAAAATGGTATAACATACTAAAATAATATAACTCTATAATATACTGTATAATAAATATAAACATAATATATAATAATGGTATATTAATCTTAATAACATAATAAATGTATAATATAATAGATATGTAGTATAAACTCTAATAAAGTAACTATAATATAATAAAAAATAAAAATAAACATAATGTATAATAGTATAATAGCCTAACTAACAACTGTATAATAACAATCACAAGTCTACAGTCTATAAATTGTACTATATCTATATATATTTATATCAATGGTTATAAATATATATACATATAGACATACACCGCTATACAGTAACACTACCATACACCTAAACCAGGTATTCTCAACCTGCGGCCCTCCAGCTGTTGCAAAACTACAACTCCCAGCATGCCTGAACAGCGTACAGCTATCAACCTACAAGAGGGCATTGTGGGAGTTGTAGTTTTACAACAGCTGGAGGGCCGCAGGTTGAGCATGCCTGACCTAAACTATGCTAACACAACACAATACACAATTCCACCCCACAAATTACCTAACACACACACACACACACACACACGTAAATAGCAGCACCCACCCTCCTGGCTACACACTTTCCCTACACACTTTCCTTATGGGGTAACAAGGGGTTAAACACTATCAGGAGTGATCCTGCAAGGGTTATTGCAGGGTTGGTGAAAGAGTTAATCCAAGGTATTGGTGTCAATGCAGTGGTTAATATTGCAGGGGTTAATGCAATGCCAGGAATTGTAGGGCTTAATGTGTAGTGGTGGGCTGGGTATGGAAGCAGTGAAGGGGTTAATATATTGGTGGCAGTGGGCTATAATATTGTAGGGGCTAATATTGATCGTTGGTGGTATATGGAATGGTAGGCAGAGGGTTAATGTTATGGATTGGTGGTTCAGGGGTTAATATTGTGTAGTGGTAGGGAAAGGGTACTTATCCATTCAAAGGTTAATTGCTCATCTCTAGGGGTTGCTCTTCATCCTGGGGATTCTTCTTCTTCCATGGGGCTGCTTGGCTCCACTCATGAGGACAGAGCCGCCGGACTATTTAAAGTCCTTGTGGGCTGAGGTGGTGATATGACGTCTCCGCACCAGCCCGCGCATCCTGGCACGTGCTTCCAGGAGGAGGATGCTTTGATCCTCCCGCCTGTGAAGTGGCTGCGTATAGGTCCACGGCATACAAGGACAGGGGGAGCCCTTTGTTCCCTTTGTCCTTGTTATGTAAAACATCTAAAGATGTTTTATCAAAAGGCAGAGGATCTCTATTGATCCTCTGTCCTTTGAAGTGACCGAAACTGGACATAGTGACCAAAACTTGTCCAGTTATCGGCATCTCCCTCCTGCAGGCGCAATGGGGTGGGGGCACCCACGATTGGGGGACATTATTGAGGGCATTAAAGTATATATAGATATGCATATAAATTACAGGGACATATATGCATATCTATATATATACTAGACTCATATACAGGGGGATATATAATCATATATACACATATATTTACAGGGGCATTTAAATCTTCCCCTTCCCTCTACACATTTGTTAGGCTTTTAAAATAAATAAAAACTTCCCAAAAACTGTCCCTTAATGGAAAGGATGGTGTTTAAACACATACGGTGTTACTGGAAAAAATTATTGGGGTCATTTATCAAACTGGTGTAAAGTAGAACTGTCTTAGTTGCCCATAGCAACCAATCAGATTCCACCTTCCATTTTTGACTGCTCTTTTGGAAAATTAAAGGTGGAATCTGATTGGTTGCTGTGGGCAACTATGCCAGTTTTACTTTACACCAGTTTGATAAATGGCCCCAAATGTCTTGTTCTCAACAATAGTTCCAAAAAGTATTCCTTAAAGGGAACCTGTCACCAGTTTTATGGTGTCCTAACTAAGGGCAACATAAATAAGTGACTGATTCTCTTAGCAAAATGCTGGGTCACTTTCTTTAATTGACCCAGTCAATCTGCCAACATCTTGTATTGAAAAGCTCCAGCTGATAATGATGAGTCCTGAATATTCATGAGCTCCTTACTCTCCCCGCCTACCTGCTGCTGATTGACAGTTTTTTTTCCATATTATTCAGCAGCAGGTGGGCATGGGAGTGGCTATATCTCTGAATTAAATAAACGCTGGATTCAATGACATCACGCTGGACTCAAATCAGCTCATTAGCATGTGGCATCTTTGTGTGTATATTATGAGGTAACATCTGTCACACCAGTAAGTGAATACATCTAAGGCACTTTTTAGATAGTTAATGATTGAATATAATTAGTTAGATTATAATCAAATATCCACATGACAGGTTCCCTTTAATGGGTGCAGATGCATGCCCCTGTTTATACACATACAAGTGTTAGTGTGTCAAAAGATATGTGTTCACAGGCGTTGCTTACTAAATAAACAAAGAAAGGCACAGCATAGGGTAAATACCGTATGCACAAGTAAAAATGAATACTCCAAGTGGAGACTACCTTAGAGGGTTGTGCGAATGATAGGCACAACCCTATTGTAGAGGTGATTGGAATAATTTCAATTCCCAGAAAAGGTCGGTGTGCAGCCACGGATGTAGGTCTCCTTGATGAGTATGCCTTGATGAGTTAACATGCAGAAATAGATACAGTCACCCTTCAATGCAAAACGAACCAACCAATCAGAAGTTGCAAGGTACAGGAGTCTTCATAAAATGCTTCTTTATTATTTTTTCAGAAACACTTCACACAACGCGTTTTGGGGAATACTTCCCCTTCCTCAGATGAAAACAGTGTTGAAACACTGTTTTCACCTGAGGAAGGGGAAGTATTCCCCGAAATGCCTTGTGTGAAGTGTTTCTGAAAAAATAATAAAGAAATGTTTGATGAAAACTCCTGCAATTTGCAACTTCTAATTGGTTAGTTTGTTTTGCGCCAAAGGGGGACTGTATCTATTTCTGCAGTGTGTCAAAAGTAGTGATGAGCCGCAGGGGTCATATTCGAATTCGCAATATTCCGCGAATATTTTTAGAATATTCGTCGAATATTCGAAAATTCGCGATTTTTTTCTTGAAAAAAATCGGCAAGGTAATGATGGTGGAATATGCGAATTTTCGTAATTCGAATTTTCGGATTTGAATTTTTATTGCGAATTTTTCAATTTACAACTATTAGACAAAGAAGATTATAGCACTATATTAGCTAAATTGCTCTATATTCGATTTTTCGAATATTCGCTATATTGCTATAACTTCGTTTTTTTGAATATTTGTAATATTCTAAAACAAGAATATATTAAAACAAGAATATAGCTATATAGCGAATATTCGAAAAAAACGAATATAGAGCAATTTAGCTAATATAGTGCTATAATCTTTTTTTTTATAGTTGTAATTTTTTTCCAATCTGAACTTCAGATGAGAAAAAAATTACAACTATTAGACAAAGAAGATTATAATACTATATTAGCTAAATTGCTCTATATTCGTTTTTTTTTCGAATATTCGCTATATTGCTATAACTTCGTTTTTTCGAATATTTGTAATATTCTAAATCAAGAATATATAGCAATATAGCGAATATTCGAAAAAACGAATATAGAGCAATTTAGCTAATATAGTGTTATAATCTTCTTTGTCTAAAAGTTGAAAAATTCGCAATAAAAATTCGAATACGAAAATTCGAATTACGAAAATTCGCATATTACACAATCATTACCTTGCCGATTTTTTTCAAGAAAAAAAAATCGTGCATTTTCGAATATGACCCCTGCCGCTCATCACTACTCCTAAAGTCAAGTATATTGCAGCCTTCTTATTGGCCCACAAGCTAGAAGCAGGAAGGGATCATGTGTACTGATTTAAAATAAAAAAAAATCGAAAAAAAAAATTCGGGAAAAAATCGGGGGGAAAAAAAAAAAAAAAAAAAATCGAATATTCGAAATTACGAATATATAACTATATTCGAAATATTCGCGAATTTTCGAAGTACCTATATTCGAGATAAAAATTCGAAATTCGAATATTCGTGATCAACACTAGTCAAAAGAAACAGTGAGGTGTTCAGTATCTGAGGAAAGTGATTTAGGGGTCATTATTTCAGAAGACTTAAAGGTAGGCAGACAATGTCATAGAGTAGCAGGAAATGCTAGCAGAATGCTTGGGTGTATAGGGAGAGACATTACTAGTAGAAAGAGGGAGGTGCTCATGCCGCTCTACAGAGCACTAGTGAGACCTCATTTGGAGTATCGTGCGCAGTACTGGAGACCATATCTCCAGAAGGATATTGATACTTTGGAGAGAGTTCAGAGAAGAGCTACTAAACTGGTCCATGGATTGCAGGATAAAACTTACCAGGAAAGATTAAAGGACCTTAACATGTATAGCTTGGAAGAAAGACGAGACAGAGGGGATATGATAGAAACTTTTAAATACATAAAGGGAATCAACAAGGTAAAAAGAGGAGAGAATATTTAAAAGAAGAAAAACTGCTACAAGAGGACATAGTTTTAAATTAGAGGGGCAAAGGTTTAAAAGTAATATCAGGGAGTATTACTTTACTGAGAGTAGTGGATGCATGGAATAGCCTTCCTGCAGATGTGGGAGCTGCAAATATAGAGAAGGAGTTTAAGCATGCATGGGATAGGCATAAGGCCATCCTTCATATAAGATAGGGCCAGGAGCTATCCATAGTATTTAGTATATTGGCAGACTAGATGGGCCAAATGGTTCTTATCTGCCGACACATTCTATGTTTCTAAACAAGTGTCCAAAAATTATACTTTAATGGGGGCAGATGCCTGCCCAAATTTATACACACAAATAATAGTGTTGTTATGAACAATGATACTTTAGTTGAGGGAAGCAGCAGCAGCAGTACAGTGTGGATGTGGAAATGGTTGGGTAATAGTGGCATGTGGAAGCAGAAGCAGCACAGCATGGAACAGATAAAGCAGTAGATGCATGCGTGGCTGTGTAGGGGTAATAATAGTTCTGTTAGTGGAAGCTGGGTAGGGGTAATTGTAGTGGCAGCTGGCAGTCATACAGTATGGAACATGATGGTGGGCAGGTAGACAGCAGCAGTGGCATGATAGGGCCAGCGATAAATAGTCAAAGTCAGCAACGGCAAATAAATTTATCAGCCTTAGGCAGAGCTGTGTGAAAATCCTCATTCATCTATGCCTCATTCATTTTGGCAAATGTGAAGTTTTGTACACTGGTGAATGACAATTCTGTCCTTTTGGCATGACAATGCCACCTGCCGAGCTGAAAACACTCTCTGAGATAACATTGTGAGAGCAAACTGGGCCAGTTTCAGCCCCTGCTCCAATCTGGCCTTACAGGAGTCAACACGGTGAGGGAACATTTTATATGTTGGAGAAGGACCACAGTCAGGGCACTATAATTCAGTTTGCTGATGTAGATCAACCTGGTCTAGCACCTGAAAAGAAAGCTCCTTCATGTTCATGATACTGAACTAGCTGCTGCGGATTCTGCTACTTGTGGTAGCAGAGACAGTGGGAGGTGGGTGATTTGATGTGGGGCAGAAAGGGGCCTCCTGGTCAGACAGTGTATCCAGGCAATACAGCAAGTTGGCCTTCCTTTTGACAACAGGAAATAATTCCCCCATTTTGCTTTGATAGCAAGAGTCTAAAAACATGATTTCCAGTAATCAGATTGCTTGATGCTAATGATACGCCTGTCAGTACATAAGCAAACAAGCAGGAAAAATTTGATTCATACCGAAGGCAAGTTTCCTCGCTATTCGTGGTAACGAATCTAATTTTTTACTAAAATGGCTGCTGCACGTGTGAGGACATGGAGAAAGGAACTCTGGGAAGGCGGGATCACCCATAATGCTATGCACGCAGTCAATCAGCAGTCAGCCAGCCACCCCTGTGATGTCACAGCCCTATAAATAGAGGCAGTCCTCTTAGATTCTGCCATTTACCAGTGTACTTAGTGCAGGGAGATACGTCAGCAGGTGCTAGGGACAGTGTTAGAAAAAACGTCATTGTGCTAAAAAAAAGATTTATAAGTGCAGGGAAAGAACAGGGAGGAATCGTTCCACAGCCTTTGTGCAAAACAGGGTTCAGTAGGGGAGGTTGACTGGGTAATAGGAACAATCCTATTACACCTCGGTGCACTGACTAGGGATCCAAATTGCCATTATACAGCTCTGTCATTCCTGAAAACCGTTCTTGGGGGGAAAGTGCTGTTTGATACAGCCATTAACAGGGTTTATTACAAGGAAATATTTCTACAGAAAAATATATTTGCCTTTGTGCGGTGCAGTGATATATTCTACAGCCCTGTTTGCCATATATTAGTGGCAAAATAAAAATATATATGCCGTCCGGCGTTGCACTCATCTGTTGAAAAGACTGTTGTGTTGTGTAAAAGTAGAAAAAAAATGAGGGCCTAATTGCCATTCAGTGGTGCAGTGATATATTCTACAGCCATGTTTGCTGTGTATTAGTGGCTTAATAAAAATATATTCACCGTCCGGCGTTTCACTTATTTGTTGAAAAGCCTTTGGTGTAGTGGAAAAATATTAGGGCCTATTTGTCGTTTAGCGGTGCAGTAATATATTCTACAGCCCTGTTTTCTGTGTATTAGTGGCAAAATAAAAATATATTCACTCTCCTGCGTTGCACTTATCTGTTGAAAAGCCTTTTGTGTAGTTTAAAAGAAGAAAAAAATTGGGTCCTAGTTGCCATTCAGCGGTGCAGTGATATGTTCTACAGCCCTGTTTGCCATGTATAAAAATATATATTCACCGTCCTGCGTTGCACTTATCTGTTGAAAAGCCTTTGGTATAGTGTAAAATTGGAAAAATATTAGGGCCTATATGCCGTTCAGCAGTGCCGTTACATGTGGTGAAGCCCTTTTTTTGCGGTATGGACCGAATTACGTAGTGGTGACATTTTTTATGTGAAACAGGCTTTTTTGGGGAAAATTGATTGGTCATTGTAGATTTTGTTCTGTATGTTCCGAATTCCATTATCCTTTTATTGGTGAGATTATTTTATTTCAAATGTTTTTCTCAGCAAAATTGATGGTTGATTGTAGACCTCCTTTTGCTGTATGGACCGAATTACATAGTGGTTCAATTTTTTATGTGAAACAGGCTTTTTTCGGGGAAAATTGATGGACGATTGTAGACCTCCTTTTTCTGTATGGACCGAATTATGTAGTGGTTCAATTTTTAATGTGAAACAGGCTTTTTTCGGGGAAAATTGATAGACGATTGTAGACCTCCTTTTTCTGTATGGACCGAATTACGTCGTCGTAGGTCCTGCAGTAAACATAATGAAGACACTGATAACAACAAACCAGCAGACTTTGCCTTTACCATCTATTCACAATGAAATCAAGCAGCTTCACTAAGTTGAAAACATTCATGTGTTTTTATCTGCTCTGTCTGCATTCAATCTCCACAGCACACAAGACATGACTGGAGAGCCTCTGCTTTGGAGTCCAAGTCCAGTATCTTAAGATCAGGAGTTCCATCAGAATTGTGCGTAACAATCTTGCTCTCTGTGCAAAGCCATAACAAAAGGACTCCGTAGGCATTCACATCAGAGGAAGCTGAAGCTGGTTGCCCCAATTTTAATTCAGGAGCAGTAACCAGCGGGAAGCAAATAGAGGTGGCTGAACTCTGCTGCTCTGTATCTCTTGTGAAGTCAATGTCTCCAGCTATGCCCCTCTTGTGATTTACACCAAATACATTATTTTCATGTAGAGATCCAAGAATCATGTTGGAGCATGTAGTGTATGCAAGCCATGTACGACCGCTCTCATCACTCTCACGCTGTTCTGCGCCTGATTTGCCTGGGCGAAGGGAGTCACACAGGGGAGGAACTGCTCCATGTCCTTCATCAAGAAATTGAATCCTGGCTTTCTCCACGACAAATTAAAATTGGAACCATCGTGACCGACAACGGGAAGAACATGGTTTTCGGCGCTGCTTCAAGGACGTCTGAGCCATGCACCCTACATGCCACACATGTTCAATGTGGTTGTGAAGCCTTTCACCCATCTACAAGACATCCTAAAAATGGCCAGGAAACTTTGCATGCACTTCAGCCACTCGTACACCGCCAAACACACCCTCCTTGAGCTGCAGGGGTAGAACGTCATCCCCCAACATAGGATGATATGCGAGGTTTCCACTATACGAACAGAGAAAGGCCATAAACAATTTCGTGATGATCCGGGCGGATAGGAGTACTCCCCTGTGTAACTTCGATGTTAGCCAGTGGCAGCTCATGCGTGACACCTGCTGTTTGCTCAGGCCCTTTGAGAAGGCCACGTTATTTGTCAGTCGCCAGGACTATGGGATGAACAACGTCATTCCACTGTTTAATATCCTGGAACAGATGTTGGTAAATCTGGCTGGTCAGGGGACTGGAGACATGGCGCCTACATCTCACGGCCACACAAGCCCTGTGGGGGCTGAACTGGAGGAGGAGGAGGACATTGGAACACAAGCAATGTGTAGAGAAATGGGTGGTTTTACTACAGAGGTGACAGGAGAGTAGGGAGAAGAAGCAGCCGGAGGAGCAAGAGGGAGATGAGCAAGATGAGGCAGATGACCCAGGCACATCGTGGCAGTATGCAGTGGAGTCACTTGCGCAAATGGCCCACTGCATGCTCACTTGCTTGGGAAGTGACAGCTGCATTGTCACCATTCGGCAGAGGGATGACTTCTGGCTCTCCGCCTTGTTGGATCCTCGCTACTGGTCCAAAATGGGGGCCTTTTTTGCACCTGCTGAGAAGGAGGACAAACTGAACTACCATAGAGACATCCTATGTAGTCAGTTGGCTGCTGCCTATCTGCGTCATCATCCATCCGACTGGGGGTGGGCCTCTGCGATCTCGTTCTACTGCCATGGCTGCTGTGGCGGGGTGGGGATCGGAGCAGTACCAACTTCATCAGCAGCAGCTTGAGTCTACAATCAATAATGAGCAGCTTTCTTAACCCGCCTAGTGAAAAAACTACTCACGAGCGGCAGCAGCTAGACCTGGAGCAGAACCTGAACCAGCAAGTGGTGGCATACTTGGACAGCACCCTGCCACACCACATTGAATATCCGTTGCACTTCTGGGCAGCCAAACTGGATTTGTGGCTGCAACTGGCCAAGTTTGCCCTGGAAAATCTGTCCTGCCCGGCCAGTAGTGTGGCATCAGAGTGGGTGTTTAGTGCGGCGAGGGCCATAGTTACCCCAAGGAGAACTCGCCTGCCCACCTAAAATGTGGAGAGACTGACCTTATGTTAAGATGAATCAGGCATGAATCAGCCAGGATTTCCACCCACCAATGGCTGATGCATCAGACTACATCATCCATGGTGCCACACTAACACTTTGAGAAAAGAAGCTGGTTTCTTCTGGCTACCTGCCTCAGCTACTATTCTAATACTGCCACCCGCCTGAAGCCACACATCTCATGCCAAGTGCTCCTTCTTACACCCACCATCGTCAGCGGGCACTGTTATTCCCACCCACCTCCTCACTCTGTCACCGGGTCACTCTGTGGTCTCCTGATGCTGATGTCACCTCACCACTCAGGTCTCCTCATGCTGCTGCTGCCACCTCCACACTATGTCACCTTGCAAGTCTGTGGCCGTCTCTTGCTGCTGCCCCTTCCACACTATGTCACATTGCCAGTCTGTGGCCTCCTCATGCTGCTGCTGCCACCTCCACACTCTGTCATTGTGCCACTCTGTGGCCTCCTCATGCTGCTGCTGTTACCTCCACACTATGTAACCTTGCCAGTCTGTGGCCTCCTCATGCTGTTCCTAACTCAACACTATGTCACTAGTCCACTCTGTGGCCTCTTCATGCTTCTGCTGCTGCTTCCACCTCCACACTATGTCACCTTGTCACTCTGTGGTCTCCTCTTGCTGCTGCTAACTCAACACTACGTTACTGGGCTACTCTGTGGCATCTTCATGCTGCTGCTAACTCAACACTATGTCACTGGGCCACTCTGTGGCCTCCTCATTCTGCTCCACCTCCACACTATGTCACCTTGCCAGTCTGTGGCCTCCTCATGCTGCTGTTAGTTCAACACTATGTCACTGGGCCACTCTGTGGCTTTGGTGTAAAAGTAGGTGTGAAAGGAGTGCGCTCTTTCATGCTACAGTAGGATCTTGGACCTCTGCACTGTTCTTTATACGTGGCGCTAACATCGACCTGTAAGGCTAAGTTCACACTTGAATTATTTGGTCAGTTTTGACCCCGTAACTGCCCAAATAAGGGAAGTGTGCAGTAATCCATCCCACCTCACAGCTGTGGCATATCAAGATGCTGATTAGACAGCATGAATATTGCACAGGTATGCCTTAGACTGCCCACAATAAAAGACCACTCTTAAATGTGCAGTTTGATCACACAGCACAATGCCACAGATGTCGCAACATTTGAGGGAGCGTGCTATTGGCATGCTGACTGCAGGAATGTCTACCAGAGCTGTTGACCGTACAATGAATGTTCATTTCTCTACCATAAACCGTCTCAAAAGCCGTTTCAGAGAATTTAGCAGTACATCCAACCGGCCTCACAACCAAAGACCACGTGTATCCACACTAGCCCAGGACCTCCACATCCAGCATATTCACGTCCATGATCGTCTGAGACCAACCACCCGGACAGCTGCAGCAACAATAGCTTTGCATAACCAGAGAATTTCTGCGCAAACTGTCAGAAACCGTCTCAGGGAAGGTCATCTGCATGCTCGTCGTCCTCATCGGGAAGGACTGCAGCTCTTCGTCGTAACCGAGTTGAGTGGGCAAATGCAAACATTCAATGGTGTCTGGCACGTTGGAAAGGTGTTCTGTTTACAAATGAGTCCCGGTTTTTACTGTTCAGGGCAGATGGCACACAGTGTGTGTGGCGTCGTGTGGGTGAGTGGTTTGCTGATGTCAACGTTGTGGTGGTGGGGTTATGGTATGGACAAGCGTATGTTATGGACAACGAACACAGATTCATTTTATTGATGGCATTTTGAATGCACAGAGAATCCTGGAAGCTGAAAACATCCCAGTTCCTGCATGGCCAGCATGCTCACCGGACATGTCACCCATTAAGCATGTTTGGGATACTCTGGATCGGCGTATACGACAGCATGTTCCAGTTCCTGCCAATATTCTGCAACTTTGCACAGCTATTGAAGAGGAGTGGACCAACATTCCACAGGCCACAATCAACAACCTGATCAACTCTATGCGACGAAGATGTGTTGCACTGCGTGAGGCAGATGGTGGCCACACTAGATACTGGGATGGATTATCTCGGCAAAGGAGAAGGGCTCACTAACAGATTTGTGAACAATATTTGAGAGTAATGGGTTTTTTGTGTATGTAGAAAATGTTTCAGATCTTTGAGTTCAGCTCATGCAAAATGGGAGCAAAACCGAAAGTGTTGCATTTATATTTTTGTTTAGTGTATATACATACAATAAAACAGCACTCTGCAAACATAAATAATAAAGTAAATACAATCGCGCCATACTCACTATAGAAAATGTACAAATGCTAATGCATATATATAACAAAATTTAATTTGATATAGTAACTGTATAATGTGTAGTAACACCGAAATATCGCACATGCGCCAGCGAGACTACAAAAGACGCATGTGCACTTCAGATCTCAGCGTGGAGATCTGAACTTCAAGTGCATGAGTTGTACTCTTGCTGACAGATCCAAACAATGAGGATTCCAGCCCCTGACAATCAGTGTGGCAGGTGAAATGACAAAAGGAGGTGTAGCTGTGCTGTGGGGAACTAGGCCAGTTCCTCTGTGCTCCAAGCACCATATTAAAATTGAATTAAAAGTACACATTTCTCTAAAACAATAGCTCTGATTGTAGCAAAAGAGCCATAGTTGCACTCTGTATGATCAATCCTAGCAGGCAGTATACCTAGTTTATTAGGGTTAATCATGCTGACATGTCACCCATGCAGAATGTTACCCAGTGATGTGTCTGATAGGTAACCTGTCATAACTTTTTGTTAGAACAGTCGCTTTATCAATACTTGATTAGAGTACGGATCTCAATAATCATCCATAATCTGTGAGTCAGGCAGCAAATGTTTCATTTTCCCTGCGGTGCCACCACATAAAAGATGAAACATTGCAAAGTGGCCATTAAACTCAATGTGCATATGATGATATAACAATGTAAAATCTTCAAAAAGGGGAACAACGTAAAAAAGTACAATATAAAAAACAATAAAACAAATAAAGTCATATGTCCATGACGAATGAGCATTTATCTATTGGCTGCTTACAATGTGAGATGCAACACAGTTATAGAGAGCTGCCGGACAGGAACATGCATCAAATTATTGTTCCATGGCATCAAGGGAACCGCTATAAGTAGTGACATACAGTTTATTACTGTACTGCCGTGTGAACTAAAATGACTTGGGACTCTTTTGAAGGTCATATCTAGTTTTTCTTGTTGCCAGTTACCTTAAGGCTTTGTTATTTTATTAGATTTGAAATGCAGCTGCCAGTCAGCAGTCAAGGGCAACACTCACGCTTTCGTCTTCTTGGCTCTCTGTTATTGCACACATTGCACACAACTTTTTGTACATTTAGTTTCTAAAAAGATATAAATAAAAATAAAAATGAGAAGATACAAAGGACACCTAAATATTTGAGTCTGGTGGGTATTGCCGGACAAGGGTTCCTTGGCCCCATCAGAGGACATGATTCTGAAGGCCCACACACTGCCTATAATATAGAAAATTAATTTTAATTGCATTGTAACGTTTACTATCTAATATTGTTAGTTTTTTTGTGAATCATCCTGGAAGAAATAGATCCTGGTGGCAAGTGACTGGCTCCAAAGTGGAGTTGTTTAAAGGGATTATCCCACAAAAATATTGTACTATTTTCAAAACCAGCACCTGGAACTGAATTGTATTGTAATTGCATGTAATTAAAATTTAGCAACGCCACTGAGTTATTCAATAAAATGTATCTGTATAGCGCCACCATCTGATTGTTTTTTTTCTCTTATTTCTTTGACCTGCTCACTGAGAAGGCCACACATGCTCAGTTTCATCCTTCACCTGTCTTCTTAGCTGTGATAGGAAGAGCTGAGACACGCCTCCTGAGCTGCAGCAGAAAAGACACTCCCCTTGAGCTGTCAGCTTGATATAAATCTAGCAGGGCAATGAATGAGGAGATCTCTGCTTCCATGTGAGGTACAGGGCTGGTTCTAGTTTTGTTAGAAAGCGATTGCCATGTACTATATGATGTCTGATTTTAATTTTTTATATTAGTCATGGGATAACCCCTTTAAAAGGCTCCATTATTTTCACAGTATGTATGTGCAACGGATGGCCTCCCCCCAGGGCCCTACTATAAATCACTTCCCAGGTATAGTAGGAATGCCGAGTGGTATAGTGAGGCCTAAAATGTCTCTTTATGTGTGTCTTGGTGCTCCTACCTGGATACGGCTGGACCCAGGCTTTGGCTCCGAAGCAATAATGAGTCCAGTCCTTGAGAAGAAGTTCAATGGCAGCTTTACTTTGCATAAACGTTCTCCAAAACGGTTTATAGGCTTTGTCTTGGTTCTAGCAGGCTTTAGCATGAAACTGGTAGGCAAACTCCACTCTGCTATAACTGTTTCTCTTACTCTCTGCTGTACTGACAGGCTGGATGTATAACTCAGCTTCTTCTGTATGCTGCACTTCACTTTGTAGTCTGACTCTAGGTTTTGCCAGGAAACTTTCCTCCTGACTCCTGAGGCTTCAAGCTTTGGCCTCCATGGCCAGCAGAGCTTAAGGTACTCTGGCTGGCATGGGCATGTGGGGGGGGGGGGGGGGGGGTGGTTAGAATGGAATGGTTAGCTCCATTTTACATAATTACAGATCTGCTGGGTTTGCTGCCACCTGCTTGTGAACCAGGCATATTACATGAAATAAACAGTTGCATAACAATAATAGGAATGCACATTGTGGAGGACCTGGAATAAATGCATAAGATGACCTGAGGTTAGACCAATAAATACAGTAGCAAGGTGCAGAAGTGGTAACACCACTCAGGGGTGTTACATATGCTTACTCGACGATCCCATGTTACTGGAGAACCAGTCCAACCCTTGAACTCACAGAAAACTCACAATGAATCTCTACTTCATCCCAATCTCCACTTGATTGTTTTGTTACATTTTTGTGCTTGTGGAGAGGGAACCCTGCATAGATAAATGGGGTCAACCTAAAATGGGCAACTCCCCCAAAGGGTCCTTGCAGCAACGACATAGGTTGTCTCTATAGTAAATGCAAAATTCTTCTACAGAACACAAACTCAAATTCCTCAACTGTCTACTCCAATCCTAATCTGCAGACCATCAATGTTGTGTTTCAATCACCTGACATCTTACTTGCTTACTATATTTGCTTTCAGTGAATGGGAACATTCTTGCCTACAAGGAGGAGAATGGTTGAAATATGGTAGGACAATTATAGTTGGGCACTTCATGTCTTTTGCCGCAACTGTATTTACAGACCTGCCTTATAACTTTGCTCAGACCCTATGGTGGTGCAGCCTATTTCAATGGATCCTGGTAGTTTGGGTTAGGTTCTGTACAGCAGATTTACTGGTGTTCTAGGTAAAGTTCCTACAATGCAAGAGCAGACACTGAACTAGCAGGGATGTGAGCTCTGAGGAACTCATCGTGAAGAGATTGACAGATGATAAAATGATGATTAAATATAAAACTTAACAGCCAATTAAAATAAATATTTCAAGGTATATCAAACATTATAAATTAAGCCAATAAAAAAACAAAAAACAAAAACAATGGATATTTGGGCCTATAAAGGGTAGCCCTGGCTTTACTATACAATTTCTTTACAAGCTTGTTAGTTCTTCAATTTACGGATAAAGCAACTGGCATGTTTGTCTCAGTAATTGCTGCTGTAAAGTTTCTATGTGCCCACAGTGTACATCTCAGGGGTATGTGTGTAATTTGTCTAGACAGTTCATTTACTTGTTTACCGGCTACGTGAATCGAGGAGTTTACCGCTCATTTTTTTGACTTTTCCTTGTTTTCATTTAATACTGCTGGATATAATTAACCGCCATATCTTGGACAAGTATCAGACAGACAATCATCACAAGTCACCTCCTGGCAAAGCAGAAGCAAGGACGTCTTAATTTAACTAGAAAGAATAGATTATACTGTTTACACCTGCTAATGATATGGATCGCAAGGCTGGTCAATGAAGAGACAGGTTTATAAGGTGATACAGTAACATTAATGAAAGGGTGACCTGGAATAAGAGAGAGCCTGGAAAACTGAATCCATTCATATGCATCTATACATTCTATTGATGTCTCTCTTTCGATTATCTGTCTGTTGTCCATCCATCCAATCTCATATCTATCTGTCTATCTATCTATCTATCTATCTATCTATCTATCTATCTGTCCATTTCATAGTTGCCAACAGTATCAAATCTTCAGAAACAATCCTGACAAATCCATCAGATACTGGCCAAAAAATAAGGACAGCCACTTCTGGGTGGGGATTATGTACACCCCACCCAGAAGTGGCTGTCCTATGGTGGATTTCGGGCATTCCAGTTGCAGGCCTGAAATTCCTGGAATTTACCAAAACAAATGTTAGCAAGTATGCTATTTTGCGTCTATCTCATATCTATCTATCTATCTATCTATCTATCTATCTATATATCTATCTATCTCATAGAATGTGTCGGCAGATAAGAACCATTTGGCCCATCTAGTCTGCCCAATATACTAAATACTATGGATAGCCCCTGGCCCTATCTTATATGAAGGATGGCCTTATGCCTATCCCATGCATGCTTAAACTCCTTCACTGTATTTGCAGCTACCACTTCTGCAGGAAGGCTATTCCATGCATCCACTACTCTCTCAGTAAAGTAATACTTCCTGATCTCCTATCTATCTCATATCTATTTATCTATCAATCTGTCTATCTCATGTATCTCCGTGTTCTACGTTATACTTATTTCATCTAATGCTAGAGGAGAATCAGTTCAGTTGTCATTCAGTGGATCCCAGAACTGAGGAGGATAAAATGCCATCTCTGCACACACTCCTCCTTAATTTCAATATTTAGATCTTTTTTTTTTTTTCTGGAATATTCATTGCTCTCCAGTCCTGTGTGGCTGCAGACATGTCTGGTTGTTTTTTGTTAGTTTATTAATGACAGATATTAGATTAATATGGCATGATTTAGGGATGAGTCTCATCAGATGCAGTGCATGGAGTAAGGGGTCCATGCCTGTGGAAATGATTAACTGGGAGGTCCATGAAAACCTCTTATATTTTCATGTGTCTACTAAATAAGACATCATGTTATCTTACCTTTGCGGCATATTAATCACGTTGTCTCAATCCTATCAGTGTGTGATAAATAGCCTCACAAGTGAGTGGGGAGCTCAACAATCTCCATGGAGGAATAAATGAGACTCTGGGGCTTAAATGCGTGTATATGAAAGGGGATTCATAAGGAAGGTCCTCTGGCTTAATAGCAGAGGTGTAACCTGAAGCTACCATGTGCAATTTATAATACTGGTGTCATCTTGTGTAGCTACAACCTTGCTTAATTGGATTTTCCAGGACTTACAGTGCCTTGCAAAAGTATTCACCCCCATGTCTTTTTTTTTTAACCTGTCTACTAGGTATAGCAGTGGTATATCACACCCAAAAATTGCTGAACTTCACCTTAAAATGTAACAGACAAATTAGTGAAATGACATAAAATAAAATACGTACAAATAAAAAAAATACTTCATTTATGAGGTGGAGGTCCATATGGAGTAGGAGTTTGAGGAGGCGGTGGACGTAGCCGTGTAGGTGGAAGCAGTGGTGGAGGAGGACGAGGTAGCCTCTATTGTTTATATATATATATAATGGTGTGCAGCCATTTTTTTTTTGTAATTATGTTTGCTTCATGGATATGCCCCTGTGATTCTTGCAATATATTGGGGGTGGTACCCCTTTTAGACTGGACACGCCCATCTACCTGGGACTTCTGAGCAGAGTACGTTTGTAGCTGGTTCCTACACTGCCCTGAATAAAACAAAATGGCTGCACACCATTATATATATATAAACAATAGAGCTGAGAAATGGGGGTCATTTTAGATAAAAGGGTACAATACCGACTATAAATGAGTATAAATGAGTAATGGAAGCTCTTAGCGCACATACGTGTCGGGCCCATATACCAGGCGTCAAGGTGGCTTCCGCAGATGGGTCCCTATTACTAAAGATACTGCCTCACTTTGGACTTACTTAAGCCTACAATATTCAGGGCAGTGTAGGAACCAGCTACAAACGTACTCTGCTCAAAAGTCCCAGGTAGATGGGCGTGTCCAGTCTAAAAGGGGTGCCACCCCCAATATATTGCAAGAAAACCTTCGGAATCACAGGTGCATATCCATGAAGCAAACATAATTACAAAAAACAAAATGGCTGCACACCATTATATATATAAACAATAGAGCTAAGAAATGGGGGTCATTCTAGATAAAAGTGGTACAATACCGACTATAAATGAGTAATGTTCAGCCATTTAGTTTTTTGTAATTATGTTTGCTTCATGGATATGCACCTGTGATTCTGAAGGTTTTAGTCTAAATTTTCTTGCAATATATTGGGGGTGGCAATAAAACCAAAAATCAGTGTTGGCTACCTCATCCTCCTCCACCACTGCTTCCACCTACACCGCTACGTCTACCGCCTCTTCAAACTCCTACTCCATATGGACCTCCACCTCATAAATCAAGTATTTTTTTTATTTGTACGTATTTTATGTCATTTCACTAATTTGTCTGTTACATTTTAAGGTGAAATTCACCAATTGTTGGGTGTGATATACCACTGCTATACCTAGTAGACAGGTTAAAAAAATATATAATTTGTCCGTTACATTTTCAGGTGAAATTCACTCATTTTTGGTTGTGATATACCACTGCTCTACCTAGTAGACAGGTTAGTACATTTCACTAATTTTTCTGTTACATTCTTGGGTTGACATTTTACAATTTTTGCCGCAAATAAACCCCTGCTCTGCATAGGTGACAGGGACCGAAATTTTTAAAAATAATCTGTTCCATTGGTGGGTGACATTAACCAATTTCTGGTGATGAAAAACCCCTGCTCTGCAATAGTGACAGGGACTAAAATTCATCTTTAATTGGCCCTTTCATTCGATCCTTCTGCTTTAATAACTGGTCCCACATTTCCTCTTCATCCCATTGCAGCCATTGACCTCACTTGGATGAGGTCTACCTTTCTCACACTCCCTCTCCGGCGTGGAACCCTTATTCACCGATAACCGTGATCAACATGGTAGGCTCAGGAAAGAACATCGAAAGTTGATGAAGATATCCAAATGGATCGTGGACGTCACAGGGACGTGAGATCAGGCAGAAGTTATCTAGAGTCAACAAAGCTGCAGCAGGGCCTATGTTGACTCTAGTAATGGCGATGAAAAGAAGTCCTCAGAATATCCAAGTGTGGGATCACTTGTTTGGCCAGACTGTAAATGGTGGGAGGAAGGAGGATCAGGGTGAGGATTGTGTTGACCAGACTACTGGCTACTGAGGCTGGACTTGGTGGAAGATAGAGTGGTGCTTAACCGACTAGAAGCATTATCTGCTGCAATCCAACCAACCACCTGGTCGCACTGGTCTGACTTCGAGAGTGGTGTCCTGCGCCACCCTGAAAACTGTGACATGAAGCTAGGTATCTTGGATGCTTGTTTTTCTCGTGATCTGGCAGCAGGCACAGTTTCTCCACACCCAGGGCCACGGGCTCTGCGTGCACCATCAGCATCACGGCCCCTTCCCCGTCCCTTACTGCTCGCCTTCTTCATTTTAAATGCGATATATACTTGAAAGTCTGTCACACGTACAGTAGCGTAGGATTTGGAAGTGTATGTGCAAAAAAATTTACAAAGGTATTTGTGATGAGGAAACGTTATACAGTACAGGTACCACAGGTAATGTCAAAGTTCGCAGAGTCTACGGAAAAACTGCACTGGATGTCACTGATATTTTAGGGATGCGCACACTTTAAACAGGAGATGCGGCACAGATAATTTAAGTGTCTGCAGCAGACACCGTCTACGGAAAAAGTGCACTGGATGTCACTGATATTTTAGGGATGCGCACACTTTTAACAGGAGATGTGGCGTGAATAATGTAACTGTCAGCAGCGGCCTATTACACAGTATTTTGCGCAGGATGCGCTAAAAATATAAATTGCTGCTCTCACACACAATAGTCCTTAAAAGGACTTTTGGGTCTCTGAAATTTTTTTTTGCATAAAAATCTTCCTATTACACTCCCTACACTGTCTGTCCCTTCCTATGCTCAGCTCTCCCTGACTTAGAATGAGCTGAACACGCGTCATCGGGTGCTATATAGCACCCGATGATGCGTTCCGGCCAGCCAATCACTGTAATGCCAGTAGCCAACATGGTTATTGGCATTACAGTGAGGGCAGTACTTACCTGCATTTTTATTGGCTGCCTAGCAGCCGCGAAACTTGCGGAGAGGAGACTCGAGCATTGCGCTCGAGCACATGCGGTACTCGGCCGAGTAACTCCATGTGCCGAGCATAGCGATGCTCGAGCCTAACTGGTATTCGGCTGAGCATGCTCCCTCAACACTACTCATGGGATTTCTTATGCTTAATAGGGTTAAAATTGGGAAAATCACTCATTCATATTTCAAAGCCAAATTAGTTAAAATATAAAAATCAGTGGTACCATCTTAGCCAGTAGTAAGGTTTGGTACCATCTTAGCCAGTAGTAAGAAGTCTTGATGCTCTTAAAAAGAGATACACTATAAAAAATTGTAATTTGATACCTTTTAATAGCTAACTAGAATAAATGATGTTACAAGGCAAGCTTTTGAGACTCTTGGGTCCCTTCTTCAGGCCAAAAATAAAAAAAAATATGATATACACAGAAAACAATGAGAGGTCTGTAACTTGTGGTCCTCTTGGTATAGTGAAAAAATAACTTCTATTTGCCCTGATAACTGTAGGCTGGTACAAAAATGTGGATCCATGAAAAAGTCCTTTAAGAGCATCTAATTAAGAAAATACTGTATATTATTATTTTTGTATCTGTGCTGTGGCTTCTGTTTATAACAGCGTCAGGATTGTCACTCATATCAGGGATGCTTTACAGTTAAATCAATGGGGGTGGCGTGGGACTGGGTGGTAGTGACATCCTGTCCCCTCTGCAGATAATTCATCTGTTTCTACTATATGTCAGCTGTATAACCCATGGCAGTAAAATAGACCTATCATCTTTTATGAATTAGTAAATCAATTATGAAGTGATAACCTTCAGTTTCACTGTAAACAATAAGCCTTTGGGTGAACCAGTCCAGAGTTCAAACTGTTTGGCCACTTGATGTCATCACATCTGAAACCCTCTATATTGTATCATTTATTTTTCATGGTTAGATATAACAATATATCATTTCATCCAGCATCTTTTGGTTTACCTAAATTATAACATCACAGGACAGACTCAGAGGGGATGAGTGTTACCTGGTTTTATAAATCCAGATCACAACAACTTTCAAAATCATGCCGTTTACATTGCCCAAAAGAGCACAACATCTCTGCGTCTATCCTTAAAGGCAGATGGATTTGTCTGAGAAAAGCTATAGTTAAGTCAGGTGAAATCAATTTCTTTCTCTTCATGGGGTCGAGCTCACACCAGAACATGCCATGGCTACCGATCAGATCCGTATGGGAAAAAAAACACAATGTTATTTCAAAGATAGCTTGAAAAATGCAAAATATCACAATTTTAATAAAGTATATTTTAGAATTGCTAATGTAATTGTAGGTAAAATGCTTTTCATATTTATGAAATGTCTGTTTTATTGTTTAGCACTGATAAAGTAAAAAAATATATACTTTTTCCCATAAAAACAGTTAAAAAAATAATAATCATACAAACAACAGTACATCATTTTTTGGTTTATCTGTTTTGGGAAAGCTGGTTTTCACCAGTAATAAATCCCCTTCTTCCCTAGTTCTACATTACTAGGCTGGTTTAACATTTAGGAATCTGGACAATTGGCCATATTGGGCGTGATGGTGAAAACACATATAGGTCAACAAATTAATCTGAACGGGCTGAAATTACAATTAACAGAAGAATTATTGTTTAGCCATACAGGTCAATGTGGTTGGACCCCTGTACCTAGGATGCTCACAGTGCCCTTTGTTACATAAACAACTAAATATATTAAATGACAATCCATTGATGTTAATTATCCTATAAGACACATTGGAATATAAGGTGCACCCAAGAGAACAGGAAATCAGGTAAAAAATATTTCAAATATTGGACAGTCTTGTATGGGGTCCCCGATGAGGACTGATGAAGCACTATCACCATCTCCAACAAACCATATCCTTGAACTGTAACCGCTAGTGAAGTAACTGGTGACCACCTGGACAAGGGATTGTATGTGAAGCCTAACATATATTTTATTGCAGGCATTGTATTTCAGACTGTGGTGGTGGGCAGCTCAGGCGGCAGGGTTCAGATCAGGGGTCACGTTTGCTGATGCTGTAGTGCTGCGCTGTACAGATAGCATCCTAGGTGGGGCCAGGTCAAATTGGAGATACTGGAGCACCTTATGATCAAGCAGTGAGTGTATGGCAGAGTACTGCTGAGCCAGAGTGGACCTGCCACTAGTTAGCAAGCAGTTAGGTGGACCTTGATTGGACCTGTACCTTCTGAGAGCTGTAGATGAGATTTGATAGGATGGTAAAAAAAATCCTAACTATGCCATGGACCAGCACTGAACTACTGCGGCTTGCTGAGCTACTCAAGTGAGCATTTGCCCCAGTGAGACCAGAGTAATATATATTCGTTGCAGACCAACTCACTCTTGAGGGATTGTGAATTGTTGCCTCTTAACCCCTTCAGGACCCTGCCATTTTTCACCTTAAGGACCAGGCCATTTTTTGCAAATCTGACATGTGTCACTGTATGTGGTGATAACTTTAAAACGCTTTTACTTATCCAAGCCATTCTGAGATTGTTTTCTCGTCACATATTGTACTTCATGACACTGGTTTATTTATAAAAAAAAATATGCCAAATTGACCAAAGTTTTTTTTAACAATTTACACATTTCCAAATTTCAATCTCTCTACTTTTATATTAGTTATTACTTTACATTACTTTACATTCCCCATATGTCTCCTTTATGATTGGATCATTTTGTGAATCCCATTTTATTTTTTGGGGACGTTAGAAGGCTTAGAAGTTTAGAAGCAAATCTTGAAATTTTTCGGAAAATTTCTAAAACCCACTTTTTAAGGACCAGTTCAGGTCTGAAGTCACTTTGTGAGGCTTACATAATAGAAAACACCCAAAAATGACCCCATTTTAGAAACTACAATAAACTTTGTTAACTCTTTAGGCCCCTTTCACACGGGCGAGTATTCCACGCGGGTGCAATGCGTGAGGTGAACGCATTGCACCCGCACTGAATCCGAACCCATTCACTTCAATGGGGCTGTGCAGATGAGCAGTGATTTTCAAGCATCACTTGTGCGTTGCGTGAAATCGCAGCATGTTCTATATTCTGTGTTTTACACGCAATGCAGGCCCCATAGAAATGAATGGGGATGTGTGAAAATCACAAGCATCCGCAAGCAAGTGTGGATGCAATGCGATTTTTCACGCATGGTTGCTAGGAGATGATGTTAGTAAACTGATAAGTTCATTTACTGTATTATTTTCCCTTATAACATGGTTATAAAGTAAAATAATAGCATTATTAATACAGAATGCTTACAAAAGTGTTGCTTAGGGGTTAAGAAAAAAAAAAAAAATCACCTCATCCTCTTGTTCGCACAGCCGGCATAGTCTTCTTTCTTCATCTTTCAGGACCTGCAAAAGGACCTTTGATGACGAGATCTTCTATCTTCATTTAGCTGGACCTGCGCTGACGACGTGGTGAGCGCGATTACGTCATCAAAGGTCTTTTTCAGGTCCTAAAAGATGAAGAAAGAAGACGATGAGGATGAGGTGAGTTAATTTTTGTTATATTTTCTAACCCCTCAAGCAACGTTTTAGTAAGCATTCTGTTATAAGAATGCTATTATTTTCCTTTATAACCATGTTATAAGGGAAAATAATAAAATTAATTGAACACCTAACCCAAACCCGAACTTCAGTGAAGAAGTCCGGGTTCGGGTCTGGGTACCACATTCAGTTTTTTCTCATGCGCGTGCAAAACACATTGCACTCACGTGGAAAAAACTGAACATCGGAACGCAATCGAAGTCAAAACTGACTGCAATTGCGTACCTACTTGTGTAGTTTTCCCGCAATGCACACGCGATGCATCCGGAGCAAATCCAGGACACCCGTGTGATAGAGGCCTTAATGGAAAATGGAGATGAAATTTCAGAATTTCACTTTTTGGGCAGATTTTCCATTTTAATCCATTTTTTTCAGTAACAAAGCAAGGGTTAACAGCCAAAAAACTCAATATTTATCGCCCTGATTCTGTAGTTTACAGAAACACCCCATATTTGGTCGTAAACTGCTGTACGGGCACACGGCAGGGCGCAGAAGGAAAGGAACGCCATATGGCGCCATATGGTTTTTGGAAGGCAGATTTTGCTAGACTGTTTTTTTGACACCATGTCCCATTTGAAGCCCCCCTGATGCACCCCTAGAGTAGAAACTCCCAAAAAGTGACCCTTTTTGGAAACTACGGAATAAGGTAGCAGTGTTGTTGGTACTATTTTAGGGTACATATGATTTTTGGTTGCTCTATATTACACTTTTTGTGAGGCAAGGTAACAAAAAATAGCAGTTTTGGCACCGTTTTTATTTTTTATTTACAATATTCATCTGACAGGTTAGATCATGTGCTATTTTTATAGATCATGTTGTTACAGACTCGACAATATCAAATATTGGCGCATGCAGCAGGGGTCCGGCTATCAGTGACTGCCAGACCTCTGCCGCGGATCAGGCGGGCGCGTCTCCTGCACCTGCCTGATCGCAGCACCGTTTGTTTCAGTTTTACATAATAAAATTTTTTTGAAAAAATATGATTTTTTAGTGTCTCTACATTCTGAAAGCCGTATCCGTATATATATATTTTTTTTTACTAATATACCTTCTTTATAGTGCATTTGGATACTGTATAGTGCATTTGCGCATGCGCGTACGCGAAAATTATATTGCCGATATTTTGCATTGAAAAAATACACCCCAAAACACATTGCCCTACTTCTTCCGAGTACGGCGATACCACATGTGTAACACTTTTTTGCAGCCTAGGTGGGCAAAGGGGCCCACATTCCAAAGAGCACCTTTCGGATTTCACAGGCCAGTTTAACACATTTGGATTTCAAACTACTTCTCACGCATTAGGGCCCGTAAAATGTCAGGGTAGTATAACTACCCCACAAGTGACCCCATTTTGGAAAGAAGACACCCCAAGGTATTCCGTGAGGGGCATGGCAAGTTCCTAGAATTTTTTATTTTTTGTCACAAGTTAGCGGAAAATGATGATTTTTTTTTTCGTACAAAGTCTCATATTCCACTTGTGACAAAAAATAAAAAATTCTAGGAACTCACCATGCCTCTCACGGAATACCTTGGGGTGACTTCTTTCCAAAATGGGGTCACTTGTGGGGTAGTTATACTGCCCTGGCATTTTAGGGGCCCTAATGCGTGAGAAGTAGTTTGAAATCAAAATGTGTAAAAAATGCCCTGTGAAATCCTAAAGGTGCTCTTTGGAATGTGGGCCCCTTTGCACACCTAGGCTGCAAAAAAGTGTCACACATGTGGTATCGCCGTACTCAGGGGAAGTTGGGCAATGTGTTTTGGGGTGTCATTTTACATATACCCATGCTGGGTGAGAGAAATATCTCGGCAAAAGACAACTTTTCCATTTTTTTTATACAAAGTTGCCATTTGACCGAGATATTTATCTCACCCAGCATGGGTATATGTAAAATGACACCCCAAAACACATTGCCCAACTTCTCCTGAGTATGGCGATACCACATGTGTGACACTTTTTGCAGCCTAGGTGGGCCAAGTGGCCCCATTTTGGAAAGAAGACACCCCAAGGTATTTCATGATGGGCATAGTGAGTTCATGGAAGTTTTTATTTTTTGTCACAAGTTAGTGGAATATGAGACTTTGTAAGGAAAAAAAAAAAAATCATCATTTTCCGCTAACTTGTGACAAAAAATAAAAAGGTCTATGAACTCACTATGCCCATCAGCGAATACCTTAGGATGTCTACTTTCCGAAATGGGATCATTTGTGGGGGGGTTTCTACTGTCTGGGCATTGTAGAACCTCAGGAAACATGACAGGTGCTCAGAAAGTCAGAGCTGCTTCAAAAAGCGGAAATTCACATTTTTGTACCATAGTTTATATACGCCATAACTTTTAACCAAACCATTTTTTTTACCCAATAATTTTTTTTTATCAAAGACATGTAGAATAATACATTTAGAGAAAAAATTTATATATAGATGTCGTTTTTTTAAAAAAAATTTACAACTGAAAGTGAAAAATGTCATTTTTTTGCAAAAATTTCGGTAAATTTGGATTAATAACAAAAAATGAAAAAATGTCAGCAGCAATGAAATACCACCAAATGAAAGCTCTATTAGTGAGAAGAAAAGGAGGTAAAATTCATTTGGGTGGTAAGTTGCATGACCGAGCAATAAACTGTGAAAATAGTGTAGTGCAGAGTTGTAAAAAGTGGTCTGGTCATTAAGGGTGTTTAAGCTAGGGGAGCTGAGGTGGTTAAGGTGAAATATGGTAGGGCCCTGAAAGGGTTAATATTGAGATATTTGTTACATTGTGATAAAGCGATCCAAAAACGATTCATCTGAATTTTCATCTCTGATACCTCCCAGGACATTTTTATGCAGCATTGAGTTACCTTCTCCCTTTTCCTACTTTACACTTCACTGAAATACATAAGACAGAAAAATGTTAGTTTATGAAATAATTCCCACATGTGTCTTTACATAGAATATTGAATAATCCAGATGCGGAAAGTTTGTGGTATTTCCCACCTTGGTACAGGGCATCAAATGATTCATTAAACAAGTCTCTTTTTTGATAGCAACAATGAACCATGGGAAGTCTCTGGAGGGATAATGATGAAATATTCACAGTGTTTCTAAAGTTGTTAAAACTTAAATTTCTTGGACTTTTGCTATTTTCATGTAATTGAGAAAATACACTAATTTTTTATACTTTTTAAAAAAATGTTTTAAGGTTTCCCAATAGATTAAATTTTTATCCCTCAAATCAGCATTCATTTTACAAAAACAGTTTATCCCTAAAGTAAAAATAAATAAATAATACATAAATAACGTTTCATATACAGTCATGTGAAAAAATTAGGACACCCTTTGAAAGCATGTGGTTTTTTGTAACATTTTTAATAAAAGGTTATTTCATCTCCGTTTCAACAATACAGAGAGATTAAAGTAATCCAACTAAACAAAGAAAACTGAAGAAAAGTCTTTTCAAGATCTTCTGTAAATGTCATTCTACAAAAATGCCTATTCTAACTGAGGAAAAAGATAGGACACCCTCACATGTATTCCCTCTTAAATTGGCTCAGATCTCACACAGGTATATCACACCAGGTGCACATAATTAGTAGATCGTTACTCTGCATGTTGAATGAGGCTTGCCCTATTTAAACCTCAGACATTTAGTTTGGTGTGCTCCTGACTGTTGAAGTGAGAGTGAGCACCATGGTGAGAGCAAAAGAGCTGTCAGAGGACTTCAGAAAAAAGATTGTAGCAGCCTATGAGTCTGGGAAGGGATTTAAAAAGATCTCAAAAGATTTTGAAATCAGCCATTCCACTGTCCGGAAGATAGTCTACAAGTGGAGGGCTTTCAAAACAACTGCCAACATGCCCAGGACTGGTCGCCCCAGCAAGTTCACCCCAAGAGCAGACCGCAAGATGCTAAAAGAGGTCTCCAAAAACCCTAAAGTGTCATCTCGAGAACTACAGCAGGCTCTGGCTACTGTTGATGTAGAAGTACATGCCTCTACAATCAGAAAGAGACTGTACAAGTTTAACTTGCATGGGAGGTGTGCAAGGAGGAAACCTTTGCTTTCCAAGAGAAACATCGAGGCCAGACTGACATTTGCCAGAGATAAAGTTGACAAAGACCAGGACTTCTGGAATAATGTTCTTTGGACAGATGAGTCCAAAATTGAATTATTTGGACACAACAGCAGAGGACATGTTTGGCGTAAACCAAACACAGCATTCCAAGAAAAGAACCTCATACCAACTGTGAAGCATGGAGGTGGAAGTGTCATGGTTTGGGGCTGCTTTGCTGCAGCAGGACCTGGTCAGCTCACCATCATAGAATCCACGATGAATTCTACTGTGTATCAGAAGGTGCTTGAAGAACATGTGAGACCATCAGTTAGAAAATTAAAGCTGAAGCGGAACTGGACCATGCAACATGACAATGACCCAAAACATACTAGTAAATCAACCAAAGATTGGCTGAAAAAGAAGAAATGGAGAGTCCTGGAATGGCCAAGTCAAAGTCCAGATTTGAATCCCATTGAGATGCTGTGGGGTGACTTGAAAAGGGCTGTACGTGCAAGAAACCCCTCAAACATCTCACAGCTGAAAAAGTTCTGCATTGAGGAGTGGGGTAAAATTTCCTCAGACCGATGTCGAAGACTGGTAGATGGCTACAAGAACCGTCTCACTGCAGTTTTTTCAGCCAAAGGAGGTAACACTCGCTATTAGGGGCAAGGGTGTCCTATCTTTTTCCTCAGTTAGAATAGGCATTTTTGTAGAATGACATTTACAGAAGATCTTGAAAAGACTTTTCTTCAGTTTTCTTTGTTTAGTCGGATTACTTTAATCTCTCTGTATTGTTGAAACGGAGATGAAATAACCTTTTATTAAAAATGTTACAAAAAAACACATGCTTTCAAAGGGTGTCCTAATTTTTTCACATGACTGTATATTCTGCTTCTGAGGAATATCTTTTTAAATGTTTGGTCCCCTGATGGTCTAGGTTCATTGTTGGTTAATACCTGTTTCCCTGTTGGTCTAGGGCAGTGATGGGCAAAGTGTGGTTCTCCAGCTGTTGCAGAACTACAACTCCCAGCATGCAAAGACTGCCTACAGCCATCATCCTACAGCAAGGCATGGTGGGAGTAGGAGTTTTGCAACAGCTGGAGAGCCACACTTTGCCCATCACTGGTCTAGGGTAGTGGAGGTGCAAAGTATCAGCCAGATGTGGTAACGTCAAACACAATCAGAGTTTAGTCCACATACACATAGAAGTGCTGTACAAACTGAACTTTCATTTATTTCTTTAAAAGTCAGATCGACCCAGAGGTGGGCACCATATACTTCAGTTTAACAAACAAGCCTGGATGGACACACAGGTTGAAGCGGGAACAGTTCCTCACCAGCTGAACAGGTGCAATACTTGCTTTGAACAATGGTTGCAGTCACAGTGGTGGCTGCCCCTTACTTCAGGTATCCATATGAAGGTCCAGACCTCTCCCTGTCCTTACACAAGCGTATCTACTCTTGGCACAGTCTACACAGAATGGTGCAGAGTCCTACTACAAGGTAGTGTTACATTGCAAATGGGTTTTTATGTGTTTTTGTACTTTATCAAAACTGTGATAAAGTATATATTGCTGTGTATTGATGCATTTACACATAAAGGTCCAGTACAGAGTAAACAGGCCACAACCCCCAACCCACTAGATGGGGCTGTTTACACCTGGACTGTGGCATGCCGGAGGGGGATCCATGGCAAAATTCCCATGGAAAATTACATAGTTGACGCAGAGTTGGATTTTAATCCATAAAGGGCATAAATCACCTAACAATCCACATTTTTTTTTAACAACGTGGTTTAAAACACCCAGTGTGTATACAATCAGGTATGATGTTGTATCGATCAGGTAGTGTAAGAGTTACGCCCGCTTCAGACATTGACAGACCAAACCCCCCTTTTAATGCACCGCAAACAGTCTATTTTCCCAACTTTTGGCACAGGTTGCAAATGGCATCGCTGTTGTCAGAGGCAGACACACACAAAAAAATGCCACACTGCTGAGCTTTGCAATGACGGCATTCTGGTGGAGGCAACAGCGTGCGTTGATTGGCGTGCTGTCTGGCTGACCCCGGGTGCCGATACATGCTGTGTGACTGTGCCACTAGCTCCTTGCGATGACCTCCCCCTGCTTCCAACTCGTCTCCTCCTTCTCTCTGTCTCCCCATCTGAACTTTCCCCCTCTTCTTCTTCTCTTCGAGCAGGCATCCACGTGGCATCCATGGACACATCGTCATCATCAACCGCTTCACTTGTATCTGACACCTCAGCAAAGGAAGCAGCAGTGGGTACAACATCATCATCATCATCACACTGTACATCCATGTGTGTAATGCTGCCTGACTGAGACATATCCCTGTTATCTACATCCCCTGGCAATAATGGTTGCGCATCACTAATTTCATCCAACTGATGTGTAAATAACTCCTCTGAGGGATCAAGTGAAGCGGCTGTGGTGGTGGTGGTGGCGGCGGGCGGGAGAGTGGTAACTTGAGAGCAGGTGACCAAAGCTGAGCTGGAGGAGGATGGTGCGTCAAGGTTCTTAGCGGAAGCTGTTGAAGATTGGGTGTCCTGTGTAAGCCAGTCAACTATTTTCTCCGAATTTTTTGGGGTTCAGGGTATGTGGCCTCTGAACACTGGGCATTATTCCAGGGCCAGTGGAAATCACAGCACCACGACCACGACGGCCACTGCGGGGTGGCCTACCTCTGCCTGTCATTTTTATTTTTTTATGTGAAGTGGTACTATGCGTGCAAGGTACTGTGCCAACCTATATAAGTGGTGGGCACTGGGCAGTGGGTACAGTATGTGTGACCCTGACACACACAGGCTTGCAAATGTGATTATATCACAGAAAAATTTTAAATAGATTTTTTTTTTTATCTGCAAGGTATTTGAGTGAATGACACCCTGTAACGGTATGAGTGCAGGCCCAGCCACTAGCCAGTGGCCACAATACAGTCTGTGTGGGCCTGACGCACACGGGCTTGCAAATGTGATTGTCATAGAAAAATATTAAATATAATTTTTTTTTATCTGTGAGGTATTTTCTGTCACACCCTGTATGAATGGTGTGCAGTGCACACAGTGCATATATATAAAAAAAAGCAGACTGATATACCAGCCCTGAAAAGGGCTTTTTGGGACACTGTCCTTACAGCAGGTGAGTCTGTGGACACAGAACAATGCCCTAGCTAACGCTTTCCCTATTGAATCAGCAGCAGCAGTACTGTTCCTCCTCTCACTGTGAATGCAGCTTCCGAATGAATCTAAAATGGATGCTGTCCAGGAGGTGGGAGGGTCTGGGAGGGAGGGTCTGCTGCTGATTGGCTGGAATGTGTCTGCTGACTGTGAGGTAGAGGGTCACAGTTTACTCAATGATGACGTATAGGGGGTGGACCGAACATCGCATATGTTCGCCCGCAGCGGCGAACGCGAACAAGCTATGTTCGCCGGGAACTAGTTGCCGGCGAATAGTTCGGCACATCACTAGTGATAAACAGCACAGGACTGGTTGGGCCAGTAATTTGGTTGTAACAGTCACGTAGGGAAATGGCTACATCACCACTACAGCCACTTATAGACCAGTGAGTATATGTTTCTCAAGCTCATGGCCATGTTGATATTTCTGTCTGCAAAATGCTTTCCATGTGCATTCCATATTTTTATCACACCCATAAATAGACTGGGCTATTCTTGGCCACAATACAGATCAAAATAGCCAATTTTCTATAACTGGCAGAACAGCCACATGGATTTGCAAAAATCTGGAGGTATGCATGGCTCTAGAGAAATTAAGGGTTCACTGTGCTATCTGAAAAAAATGCAGATAAAACACAAAAAAATATAGTTGTGCATTTTTATTGTATAAGACCAAGGGCCACATCAGCAATCTCTGTGGAGTATGTTAGCGCTATGTAAACTGAATAGCAGTCCATTAATAATCTCATTTGTTGCTTATCTATAAAAGCTAGAAAGTGAAGGCGACTTTCGTGGCCAGCTGTTCTGCACATTTAAAATTCACCGTAAATGACACTGGTGTGATATAAGAGGCGACAAAGCCATGCATATATTATGTCTTTTATTGCATTATTATGGACAGTATAAAGCACTGAGATGTATGTGAGAGAGGACAAAGCTACAGCTATTACTGGAGCAATGTGATATGAATAGCAATATATCATGTCGGAGATGTATTAATATCCATGTTAATTACCGATACACAAGACTAAGGCTATGCTTCTGTTGGAAAATACAGAAATATTGGAGGGGGGGTTAGCTTGGTTATAAAGCTAGTAGTTACACCTAACCCTAACCATTTAGGGTTGATAATTAAGTGAGGAAAATGCAAATACATTTTATCTCATCCGTCACATCAAATCCTAAAGCATGCCATACAACTGAGAAGTCAATTTATGACATTTAGTTATCTGTGGGATCATTCTTATTGATGATCCCACCAGCAACATGCCATGCTAATCCGGCAGACCAGGGAATCAACTTTTAGTACTATGGCAAGTGATTGGCCTAATTCAGCCTATCATTCCATACACATGTAAATTTTGGCCATAAATTTCTCTTCTTAATCTGTATTTGGGGGGTACTATCTCTTCTTTGGGAGAGTGCCTTAAATCGGCATCAGGAGACTTATAGGTTATACATACTCATCTGGAATTCTGGGAAGAAAGGGTTACAAATGAAGTCTCAACAAGCTCTGCATCTATTCTATAAGTTAATGTTCGACCCTTTAAATAGGCCTTCAGTTCCCCAATCTATGCAATTTTAAACATAATGTGAGAAGTATGGAGGGTGCGATCATAGTAATGAGCATTCCTTCCCCATGTATTTTCCATCAGCCCTAGCTTTTTAAACTAGTGCCATTTGACTGGTTTTATGGTGGATCTGCGCTCATTATGGCCCAGAATGGGTACATGTAAAAGGCCCCTTACAACAGTTTCAAGAAGTGAAGTCTTATAGATCAGTAGAGCGGTGCATTTAAGTGCTTCAGAAGGAAATAACAAATTTTCTTACCAAAATTTTTATTTCCTGTAGTCCATAGGAAGCACAAGCACAAATGAGTTAAAGCTCCCTAGCTACAACTAGACAGACCCAGGTTAATTAGCAGTAATGATTAATCAACCGACCAACCAACCACCCACCCACCATCCACCCTATAAAGCTGAGCAGATGGAGGGGTCCAGTGTATTTTTATGTAGCAATATTACATTAATTAAATAGGGGGGAGTTGTTCTACCTATGGAATACAGGAGTGGAATAGTAGTTACCATTTCCAGCTCTCTTTGGTAATATTTAGAGACCTCTGCAGTGAGAATGTCTAGCCTGTAATGCTTAATTTAGGGTGAGGATGCTCACCATGAGGCAGTGTTGCCAATTTATGTCAGTGGCATATACCCTAGTTTGGTCCAGGAGGTCGCAGTAAACCAGGTAGAATGCTCTTTTACATGAAGAGGCTCATTAGTACTAGTGGCATTGCTTGCTGTCTTTCTCTTATTGGGCCCTTGGTGTTGAAAAAACAGGATCTCAGATTTTCTGAAAGTATCTGTCTTTTGGATATATTTAAGACAGCCCTTCTGACATCAAGGGAGTGCCATTCCTCCTGTTACTCATCTTGTGGATCTCCTAGATCTCAGATAAGGTTTCTTGTATGGAAAGTTCGGCTGTAGCTCACTAATATGCCTTACAGAGGTGATGGCAACTATCAAGAAGTTTTTGAAAATGATGAATCCAAGAGAATAGACTTTATGTGGCTTAAAGAGATAATTAGTTAATGCAGGCAGCAAACCCTGAGAAGCTACAGGGCAACGAATGCTAAACTGAGACTCTATTAGGCTCTGAAGAAAGTCCTGACAAGATGAATAGAAAACTTGCTTTGCAATTGTGCCTTGATGGTGGTGAATTATACCTTGAATGTTTTATTATTATAAATACTGC
Organism: Bufo gargarizans; assembly: GCF_014858855.1. Taxonomy (NCBI): domain Eukaryota; kingdom Metazoa; phylum Chordata; class Amphibia; order Anura; family Bufonidae; genus Bufo; species Bufo gargarizans. The sequence continues at coordinate 298,764 of NW_025334341.1, forward strand.
ATCCATACTGAAAAAATGTTGTAGGCATTCAGGCAGCTAACATAGTGTTAACAACTTCAGTGGAAATCCTAGGTTTAACAGGTTGTCCTTGTAGGCTTCCAGACCGTAAAATGTCCCTTGCGTGGACCCTCTCTGGGAGAGAAGGTCTGGAATGCCTGAGAAACTGCAGTATCTGCCCTTTGAGAGTGACCACAGAAACAAGAACCAAGCCCTGTGAGGCCGGAATGAGAAAATGTCTATGACTTATTCTAATAAGGGTTGGAAACGAGCTAAGACCAGTTTGACAGCCTCCTTTTGTACATGAGCACCCCAGTTTAACAGGGAGACATCTGTAGTGAGGAATTTATGAAGCTGGGAAATCATAAATTTTCCACTTGGCACATACTGGGTATTAGTCACCATTTCAGCTCTTGGTGGGTTCATGAATACACCCAAAAAACCCTTATCTATTGATACTTGTTGCTTCTGTTCCAAGAAGCAGGGGCATAGCTATAGTGGAAGCAGGGGAATTTGCTGCTACAGAGCCTGAACTTAGAAGGGGCCCCTCTGGGAGGAGGACTGAAAGATTTTTATTGTCGGGGCCCCCTCAACAGTATTATACATTAAAGGTATGGGATTTCAGCATCCTTAGGGACCCTGACAAAATTACTATGATACTGATAAAAACTCTGGGAGCAGCTGAAGGAGAGGCAAGTGAATTACAGATATAAAATTCCCAAGTTGTGTGTACTATGATTCTGAGAAAGAATCCTTGGGTGAGGAGAAGAATGGGATTCTTGTCTGTGTTGAGGAAAAAGGTATCTGGAAGGAATTCTAAACTGAGTGTTTAATTTTTTTCAGATTATTGAGGAGTGTTTCCTGGACCATTGAAAGGAGAAATTTTCCAATCTGGCCCCTATCTGCACACCCATGTGCATCATGTCAAAGATCTGAAGATTTCTGGCCGGGCCTGATCTTTGAAGATCTTTTTGACCCCCCCCCCCCCCCAAAATATTTACTGGGACACTCTTTTTAGTGACTGTTAGATGCTGAACTTTTCTCTACTTGGGGACCAAACAATGAATCTGCGTGAAACTGCAGACCTCAGAAATAGTTCTTGGATGGTACATCAGCAGGCCACTGTTTGATCCAAATAGATCTCCTGGAAGCATTAGTGAGTGCCAAAAATCCAAAGATTTTTTTTTAAATGTTCACAGGAGTGCCACAGAGGAACCCTGATGCAGATTTCGGTAAAAGGTAAATTCTATAGGTCTAGGCACCCCTACTTACACATCTTGATGCATCTGGCGCAGCCAGGTTCATAATATGCTTGTGAAATAAATAGATGTCAGGACCGTTTAGTCTTCCAAGGGTGAGATATAAGATTTTTTTTTTTTTCAATAGCGAATGTGCCTTCCTATCCATGGGTTTCTTGAGGTGTGATGACTCTTCTGAGGGAAACACAGCACAATTTTTCTGTTATCAACAATTTATCTGTTGTCAACGTTGAAGCAGCTTTTGGGACAGCTGCAACAAGCCTCCCCGAGGGCTGATAGTGTCCCAGGTTTATAGTAATGCCAAGTGGTCACGGTGCTTCTATCTGGATACAGCCGATCCCCAGGGTTAGAGAGATGGAGATGGAGAATAAATTTTGTGCAGACCTTGATAAATTTCAATCATTTTAATTGGGTAAGCTTGCATCAAAACAATATTCAGGCTTTCTCTTGGTTCGAGCAGGTTTTGGTATAAACTAGCAGGCATACTTGATAAGGCTGCTTTCTCTCACTGCTGTTTTAAACTCGGCTCGGGTCTGGTTACTGGACTTTCGGTCAGTTCTGGTATCCCTGGATTGAGGTGACTTTGGCTATTGTACCCCTCCTGACACTTAGTAAGTAAATTATTATTGAGTCGGAGGGATCTATAAGCAACTTCTCTTTTGAGAGACTCCTGCTGCAGCTGGAGAACTTTTTCCCCTTGCTGCTACATCTTCCACACATCCGCCTCCATTGCAAGCTTAGCTTAGGGTACTTTCACATTAGCTGCAGGGGAGTCCAGGAGGCTGTTCTGGCGAGTGAACAGCCTGTCGGATCCGTCCTGCCGCTAGTTCACATGTGCCCCCGGACTGCCGCTCCGTCCCCGTTGACTATAATGGGGGCGGGGGTGGAGTTCCGACGGCAGCGCATGGCGAGAGGCAGCCAGACTAAAAGTACTGCATATCGTACTGATCCGACAGGCTGTTCACCCACCGGAACAGCCTGTTGGACTTCCCTGCTGCTAGGGTGAAACTAGCCTTAGACTGCACTGGCTGCTACATGTTAGGCACGTCTGGCTCCAACTGTGCCCAGGCTTGGACTGCTCTAAACTAGAACTGCAACCCCTCCATCTTGTAGAAAGCAGGACTGACCCATTTTTGCCCAAAAGGGGGGAGAATGCAATGGTGAGTTCCATTATATCTAGAAATCTCTCTCTCTGCCAGATATGCTGCCACCTGCTGGTGAACCAGGCATATTACATGTACAAAACAGTTGCATAACAATAATACAAATGCACAATGGTGAAGGACATGGAAATAAATACAAAGATGACATTTTTGCTAACCATTAGAGACTGTAGTGGAGCACAGAAATGGTAATACCACTCCAGGGTATTACACAGCCTCCTACACTACAGAACATTCTAAATTCATATCTAATTTCATGATTCAGCCTTTCAGCCTGTATTGGGTCACCAGGAAGCTGCTCCAGTGCACATAGAGGTTATAAACTGGATTATACTTTACCTCACCTAGGGCAAAGATCTAGCCCAGGCATTCTCAAACTGTGGCCCTCCAGCTGTTGCAAAACTACAACTCCTAGCATGCCCAAACAGCCTACAGGTATCAGCCTACAGTAGGGCATTGTGGGAGTTGTAGTTTTACAACAGCTGGAGGGCCGCAGTTTGAGAATGTCTGATCTAGCCCTATATCAGAATATCCTGACCAAGGCAGAGATATTTGTGCTGCCCACAGGGGAAGACTTTACTACCAGGCAACCCAAGAAAATCCTTGGGTCCTCCTGCTTGGCTGAAAAAACAAACAAAGAAACCCTAAACCAGTAAGCTGGGACAGACCTTTTCCACCTGTGCAGCGGGTCAACTGCACAGGGGTCCATTGTGGGAGGGGTTCCCTTCCCAGGTGTAAAGGTGTAGAGCAGTAGCAGAAGTGCCCAGACTACACTACTAAGCTAAGAGTGGGCTTAGCGGTCTGACAGAGGTTGAGCTTAGCAGTGTAACAGGATGGGGTTTAGTGGTGCAATGGGTGGAGCTTAGCAGTGCAACAGGGGCCTGAAGACCTAATTGTACTTGGGGTCCCAGAAATGCTAAATCTGTCTCTGACTGTGCCCCACTGGAGTCTAGCAACAGGGGAACATGTTAACACCCTCGTACCTACAGTGCATCAGACCCTTCCACTTTTTTCACATTTTGTTTAGTTGTGGCTAGAGATGAGCGAATTATTCAAAAATTCGATTCGCTGCTTCGACTCTGTACACGTAAAGACAATATCTACTAATTTGGAGCAGTACATCAACCTACCTGGTATCTTGACCAGATCCCAAACTGTGTCTTGCAGTAACACGCATAGGGAGTCTGCTTTGGTAGTGAAATAATACTGGGAATCTGTATGACATACAGATGACAGGCGTTGCACTTAGAATCACTGCACACTTCACTTATTTGGGCAGTCATGGGGCCAAAACTGACCAATAACTCAAGTATGAACTCAGCCTTACAGGTCAATGTTAGCACCAAGAAGAAGCACACTCCTCGTCAGCTGATTCCACATAGATGTCAACAGAACCTGTTCTATTAAACGCTTATACAAGTAGAGCCCCCCAACAGAGTGGAGAGGGTGTCAGCAGTAAGTTTGTGTTGACGTTAGTGATTATTTTGCTCTTCCTCTGATCTGTCAGAGCAATAACCCACAAAAAACGGATCCTGTCTGTGGAGCATCCGCTTTCTCTCAGTCAGCATTTGGTCAGTAATCCATCAGTATTGCTAATGCCAAAAACACAGGAATGGATCCAAAACAGAGATGACACATGAATGGAATATTTGCAAGTCTTCTGTGTTTTGTACTCACTCCTGCTGTTGGCTAGCAAATCATAAGCCAATTCTGATGGGACCATACAGCTTCTACACAGAGAGGATCCGTTGTGCGTCTCATTTTACCTTCCTTCTGGCACATCAGAGTAAGAGTCAAATAAAAGATGTCAGCCAAGCCAAAAAGGCAAAATAGTGGCCTAGTCATGAAGTGGGGAGGGTGGAAACAGCATGAGAAGTCCACTGAGTGGCCTTATGACATAGTGGTGAGGTGAAAGCAGCATGAGGAGACCACAGAGTGGCACAATGACAGATTGTGGAGGTGGTGACAGCATCAGGATTGAATATATCACGGCACTGCTGAACGGCGATTAGGCCCTAATTATTTTCTACCTTTAAACTAGACAGATAAGTGCAACGCTAAAAGGTGAATATATTTTTATTTCGCCACTAATACATGGCAAACAGGGCTGTTGAATATATCACTGCACCGCTGAATGGCAATTGGGCCCTAATTATTTTCTACCTTTAAGCAGCACAAAAGGCTTTTCAACAGATAAGTGTAACGCTGGATAGCGAATATATTTTTATTTCGCCACTAATACACGGCAAACAGAGATTTAGAATATATTACTGCACTGCTGATAGTCTATTAGGCCCTAATTATTTCTACTTTTACACAACACAAAAGGCTTTTCAACAAATAAGTGCAACACAGAACGGCGAATATATTTTAATTTCACCACGAATACATGGCAAACAGGGCTTTACCTTATATCACTGCACCGCACAAGGGCAAATATATATATATATATATATATTTTTTTTACAGCTCCAGTCTTCTTGGGTATGATGCCACAAGGTTTGCACATCTAGATTTGGGGATTTTTCTGTCATTCTTCTCTGTAGATCCTCTCAAGCTCTGTCAGGTTGGATGGGGAAAGTCAGGTTTCTCCAGAAATGTTTGATTTCAAGTAAGGCCTGTGCTAGAACTTTCAGAGTTGTCCCTAAGCCACTCCTGTGTTGTCTTGGCTGTGAACTTAGGCTCATTGTCTTGTTGCAAGGAGCCAATTAGAGGTCAAGAGCACTCTGGATCAGATTTTTATTAAAGGATAACTGTCACATTTAGACCCTAATTTAAATTTTCACATATGTAGTTACTAATAACATATTCCAGAATCAGTTACTATTAGACTGACCTACCCCATATTTAATAAGATTCAGCCCTTAGCAACCAGTCTGCATATAACTGCAATTTCACTATTCAGTTAAGATGGCCGCCACTGCCCTCAAACTGAGGCTAATTCCGCCTGCCCTCATTACTCACAATGCATTGAGCTCCTCACGTGCACTAGCTAGTAACAATAGCCCCCAAAAGTGTCAGTAACCAGAGCTCTCCCCTAAAGGGTTAATCTACTGCAGCACAAAGGGGTCCTCTTACCACATGTTGCTTTTATTTATACACTGAGCAGATGGCAGATCTCCCTTCCCTGGTCTGCGCTGCTCCAACTCTGCATTCTCCAGCTCTGCTGAGTAAGGGAGCGTCTGCCAAGCGCAGGGAGAAGTGCACACAGCCCAGGCACTGTTATCAGCTGCTGGGGAGGACCTGGCTTTAATAATTTACTTACAGTCCCTGGCTGTCAGTAATGTGACCCTGCACGTAGCCTTGCTTCTGCGTGCTCCGTCTATCAACAGATAGATGGACCATGCCTAGCAACACTATTTTAAGCACAGGTAAAAGTAGGCAGTACAGGGAACAAAAATGTGAAATTAAGAGGTAATTTAATACACAGTGAAAAGTTGAAATAGGGCCACCAAGATGATATTAATCACCACAATCCAATACTCCAAAAAATATATATATACGGCAGTTATCCTTTAACTTTGCTGTCCCAGGTGCTGAAAAACAATCCTGCATTATGATTCTGCAACCATCATGCTTCACTGTAGGAATGGTATTCGGCAGGTGATAAGCACTGCCTGGCTTCCTTCAGACATGACAAAATTGAGGCCAAAAAGTGCAATATTGGTTTTGTCAGACCAGAGAATCTTGTTTTTCACACTCTGAGTCCTTTAGGAGTTTTTTTTTTTTTTTGCAAACCCTAGGTGGGCTTTCATGTGTCTTTTTTAATGAGGAGAGACTTCTTTCTGACCTCTCTGCTAAAGTCCAGGTTGTGGGAGTGCTGCAATGATGGTTGACCTTCTGGAAGTTTATCCCACCTGCATACAGGATTTTTGGGGCTCAGCCAGAGTGATCATTGGGTTCTTGGTCACCAAGGCCCTTCTTCCCGATTTACTTAGTTTTGTGAGGAAGTCAGCTAGAAAGAGCCCTTGTTGTGCCAAACTTTTTCTTGAATTATGAGCCCATTGTGCCTTATGAACTTTTGCTGCAGCAGAAATATTTTTGTACTCTTCTCCAGATTTGTGCTTCCACGCAATCCTGTTTTTGAACTCTACAGATTGTTCTTTCCTTCTCATGGATTGGTTTTTGCTCTACCTATTGTCAGCTGTAAGAACTTATTAGACACTTGTGTCCAAATATCCAGACAACTGAATCTACCACAAGTGGACTCCAATTAACCACTTCACATCCGCACATAGGATATAAACATCTTATGGGTGGATGTTTGTCTCTGAATGGACGTTCTGGAACGTCCATTCACAGATGGCAGCTGCACGCTAATCGTGCAGCTGCCGAGCGGGGGGGCCCGCTGTCAGTGACAGGAGGCCACCCCATAGAGAAGGCAGGGACAGTTCCCAGGTGTCCCTGCCTTCTAAATCGCTGCATACACAGCGCTCAGCTAAGCGCTTCCTGTCCCGGCCCGGTGGTCATGTGACTGCCAGGGTTGGGAAAGTGCAGGAGCTGTTGGGTCTTCTGCAGACCTCGATCAGCCCTGCACTGAGGCTGTACAGCGTTGTATTCTGCTGTACAGCCTCTCTGGGGGCTGTATTTTCCACTGCAACTATGTCAGCCCCAGTTACAGGAGAAGTCAATGGTGAAGGAAAAAAAAAGAAAAGGGAAAGGTAAATGTCCCCCAGAGGTCTAGTATAGGGGAAGCAAAGTGTAAAATAAAAATAAAGAAAATAAAAAAAAGGGTTAAAAAAAAAAAAAGGTTTCACATGAGACAATAGGCGGAAAAAAATAAAAATTGCTTTCAGAAAATGGACACAAAGAACTACGATTTTTATTTTTTCTAAATTGGTTTTATTGTATGAAAACAAAATATAATGAGAAATACAGATAATCGGCATCGACATGTCCCTAACTACCGGCTCTATAGAAATACCTCATGACCTACCGGCTTAGGTGAATGCCGTAAAAAAGGTGCAAAAAAGAGCCGTTTTTGGTCACTTTCAGATCAGAAAGAACGTTATGCCAAGTGATCAAAAAGTCACATGCCCTCTGAAATGGTACCAATGACACCGTCAATTCATCCCACAAAAAATGAGACCATACTTAAGACAATCGTCCAAAATAAAAATGCTTTCAGAAAATGGATGAAAAACACATAAGTAATAAAAATAATTAGAAAAAAATAAATAAAATAGACATATTTGGTATTGCCATGTCCGTAATGACCAGCTCTATAAATATATCACATATGGTGCTTATTGGACGGGGTGTCCAATAAACACCATAAAAAAATAAAAATAAAAACAGTCAAAAAAAGTCATTTTTGTCACCTTACATCACAAAAAGTGCAACTCCAAATGATCAAAAAATGCATATGTCCCACAAAATTGTACTAATAAAACCATCACCTCATCTCCAAAAAAAAATGAGCTCATATATAAGAAAATCGCTCAAAAAATAAAAACTATAGCTTTCAGAACATGGAGACATTAAAACATAATTTTTTATGTTAAAGTGAAATAAATAAAAAAAGTGTACATATTAGGTATCACCGCGTCCATAACAACCAGCTCTATACAAATATCACATGACCTAACCCCTCAGGTGAACACCATAAAAAATAAAAACCGTGCCCAAAAAAACACCAAGCGATCAAAAAGGTGTATGCCCCCAAAATAGTACCAATCAAACTGTCACCTTATCCTGCAAAAAATGAGATCTTAACTAAATTAATAAGTTAAAAAAATAAACTGACACTAAAGTGTTTTTTCCTTCAAAGCTGCTATTATTGTGTTAAAGTGAAATAAAATAAAAAAGTAGACATATTAGGTATCGCCGCATCCGTAAAAAACAGCTCTATAAAATATCACATGACCTAACCCCTCAGGTGAACACCTTAAAAAAATAAATTGTGCCCAAAAAAAACTTTGTCACCTAACATCACATAAGGCACAACACCAAGCGATCAAAAAAGGTGTATGCCCCCAAAATATTAGCAATCAAACCGTCACCTCATCCGGCAAAAAATTAGTTCCTAACTAAGACAATCGGTCAAAAAATAAAGCTATGGCTCTCAGACTATGGAGACACTAAAACATAATTTTTTTGTTTCAAAAATGCTATTATGTAAAACTAAGAAAAAGTATACATATTAGGTATTGCCACATCCGGAATGATCTGCTCTATAAAAATGTCACCTGACCTAACTCCTCAGGTGAACGCTGTAAAAATAAATAAACTGTACTAAAACAACCAATTTTTTGGTCACCTTGCCCCATAAAGTGAAATAATGAATGATCAAAAAAATCATATGTACCCAAAAATGGTACCAATAAAAACGTCAACTCTTCCTGCAAAAAATGAGCCCCTGCACCAGACGATCAGCAGAAAAATAAAAATATGGCATTCAAAAAATAAAGATAAAAAAGCAAAATGCTTTATTATGTAAAACTGAAACAAACAAAAGTAGACATATTTGATATAATTGGATCCGTAACTACTTGGTCTATAAAAATAGCACATGATCTACCCTGTCAGATGAATGTTGTAAAAAATTAAAAAACAGTGCCAAAGCAGCCATTTTTTGGTTACCTTGCCTCACAATTTTTTTATTTAGAGCAATTAAAAATTATATGTACCAATAAAACTGGCACCCCTAGTTTCCAAAATGGGGTCTCTTTTTGGGAGTTTCTACTGTAAGGGTGCATCAGGGGAGCTTCAAATGGGACATGACATCTAAAAACCAGTTCAGGTAAATCTGCCTTTCAAAAACCATACTGCGCTGTCAGGGATCGAACCGGGAGACTCCAGCGTCCTAGGCTGTAGCCTTGCTCACTAGACCACAGAGCTTCCTGGACAGTTTCTGTTACTTTTTTGAACCACCTCCTTGACCTGAATGTTCCTGCTTTTGGTTTGACCAATCAGATCTGTGTACGCCCTATTTAAGGAAGACCATGTCACTTCCTCCCTTGCCAGATTATTGAGCTATCTCAGCCGTAGTCTTGCTTCAGCCTCTCAGTATTTTGTCTGCTAACCTGCTTGTGTACCGAACTCTGCCTCCATCGACTACTCTCCTGCCTCATCCTGAATCCTTGTACCTGCCATCCCGTGTACCGACCCAGGACTGCCTGACTACTCTCTTGCCTTCCTCGTTCTTCGGCACTCATCTACCACGTGCACCTTATCGGGTCCATTGAGCCACCGCCATTCCTGCATATCGGGATCATTCATCCATTCCGTTTCCACGCTCCTCTGTTCCTGTGTTGCTGCCATTGGACTCCTTCCCCTCTTCGAGTAACCTCTACAAGCAATTGTGCAGGTAACCCTAACAGAATAATCTGGCCTCAAAAATGGAGTCCGCAGTGACGCTCCTGAAAAAACAAGTTATAGAGCTACAAGAATTCGGAACCACTTATCAGGAAAAGTTTTCCCAGTTACAAAGTGTGGTACAAGATCAACAAGGGGAAATAATCGCCCTACAGAGACAACTCCTGGAGGGGCAGGCCCCAGCTGGAGATACTCGCATGCCGCTCCCAGCAAGGTTTAATGGAGATCGACGCCAATTCCGAGGTTTTTTGAACCAATGTCGAATCTATTTTGAAATGAATCCAGCCCGGTTCACTACTGGAAAGATGAAGGTATTGTTCATCATCAATCTTTTGTCTGATGAGGCTCTCGCATGGGCATCTCCTTACGTGGAGACCGACAGCAGCCTTCTGCGGGATCTGGAGACCTTCATCTCTGCCATAAGTCAGATGTTTGATGATCCTAATCGTTGTGCTACTGCGGAACTAAAACTACATAATCTACGCCAAGGAAACCGTTCAGTGGCCGTTTACACAGCCGAATTCCGCCGCTGGGTGACCGACACCACCTGGAATCATGCCGCCCAAAAGAGTCAGTTCCGGCGGGGGTTGTCTGAGCAAATGAAAGATGAACTTGCTAGGACAGATATTCCAGAAGACTTTGAAGACTTCATTTAACTTTGTATCAGAGTCGATCAGAGACTTACTGAAAGGAGAAGGGAGAAAGCATGGGCGCAGGAAAACCGACCCACCTATTTTTTCAGACCATCAGCTCCCCGTAATCCTGAACCTGCACCGGAACCTATGCAAATCGATGCATTACGGAGATCCATAACTGTAGCGGAAAAGGAAAGACGCATCTCAGAAGATCTTTGTCTCTACTGCGGAAAACCGGGACATTATGCTATCGACTGCCCTAGAAGGGTCCGTAGAATAAACGCGGTCAGAGAGATAGAAGAACAATTGGAATCAGAAATTCCATACTCCATACACTCTGAAATAAACTCTATTTCCCCTATTGCTTGGAAGAAAGACCAAACTACTATCCCCGAGTCTCATTTCATGGTACCCATTCAGATCTTCACCTCTGAACTCGAAATCTCCTGCTCTGCTATGCTGGACTCTGGGGCCGGGGGCAATTTTATGGACTTAACATTTGCACAAAAAAACCATATCCCACTATTAAAGAGAACAACACCATTGGATATGGAGACTGTGGACGGCTCACCTCTTTCCTCAGGTCCAGTTACGCAAGAAACGGTAAAGCTCCAAATGCGCATCAACACGGATCACCTTGAGGACATCCATTTTTCTTTGATCTCTTCACCAAAATTTCCCATAATCTTGGGGATCCCATGGTTGGCGATTCATAATCCATCCATTGACTGGGAAAATCATGTACTACACTTCCCGTCGGAATTCTGTCAGTGTAATTGCCTGCAAGACACTCAGTCTTCGACTCCAGCGATCCCTCTGGTTCCGGAACAGTCTACAAGTGAGTTATTACCTCTGCCGTACAAGGATTTTCAGGATGTTGGCGACAAGAAAAATGCAGATAAGCTTCCTCCTCACCGTTCTTACGACTGTCCGATTGAACTATTACCGGGAGCGGAAATACCGTTTGGCTGCATTTATCCGCTTTCTGATCCTGAATTGAAGGCTTTGAAAAAATATCTAGATGAAGATCTAAAAAAGGGGTTTATCCGACCCTCTACCTCTCCAGCTGGTGCTCCTTTTTTCTTTGTAGAAAAGAAAGATTCCTCTTTACGCCCCTGTATAGACTACCGGAAACTTAATAGTATCACTGTAAAAAATCGGTATCCCCTTCCTTTAATATCTGAACTTCTCGAAAGACTGCGCACTGCCAGAATATTTACGAAACTCGATCTCAGAGGAGCATATAACCTGGTCCGTATTCGTCCAGGTGACGAATGGAAGACTGCTTTCCGAACTAGGTATGGACATTTCGAATACCTCGTTATGCCTTTCGGACTGTGTAATGCGCCAGCTACATTTCAACACTTTGTAAACGATGTGTTCCGGGACATGTTGAATCAGTTCGTAATAATATACTTGGACGACATTCTAATTTTTTCTGAAAGTCTGGAGCAACATCGTATGGATGTCTACAAGGTTCTACAGAGACTTCGAGAACACCAACTCTACATTAAACTTGAGAAATGCGAATTTGAAAAAACAACTGTTCAGTTTTTGGGATACATCATTTCTCCGAAGGGTCTAGAGATGGACCCCAGCAAGATTAGAGCTGTAACGGAGTGGCCTACTCCCAGAAATGTAAAAGACATACAAAGATTCATCGGTTTTGCCAATTTCTACAGGAGATTCATCCGGAATTTCTCCAGGGTCATCAAACCAATCACACAACTCACAAAGAAAACCGTACACTTTACCTGGACTCCCGAGGCACAAGACGCATTTAGTCAACTAAAGACTCTGTTCACAGGCACACCAATACTAATCCATCCAGATCCAGAACTACCATTCACGGTAGAAGTGGATGCATCTGATTCAGCAATGGGGGCGGTTTTGTCACAACGTACAGGAGATAAAGAGTTGCTTCACCCTTGTGCCTATTTTTCTCGCCAAATGTCCCCAGCCGAGAAAAATTACGACATCGGGAATAAGGAACTACTTGCAATCAAGGAAGCTTTCTCGGAGTGGAGACACCTTTTGGAGGGGGCCACCATTCCCGTAACCGTCTTGACTGATCACAAGAACCTTGAGTTTCTGCATAACGCCAAAAGATTATCCTCCAGACAGGCCAGATGGAGCCTGTTCTTTTCTCGTTTTAACTTTATTATTACCTACCGTCCAGGTTCTAAGAACGGCAAAGCAGACGCGCTGTCCAGAATGTTCTCTGACTCCTCCCAAGAAAATAAGAATCAGACCACGATCCTGCCTGAAAGAAACTTCTTGGGGGCCACCCATTCGGGGGATTTATGGAAACTAATTAAAGACGGATATCAGAGTGACTCTTTCCTTAGCCACCCCACTAGTGAGGTTAACCTTCACTTCCAGGATGGTTATTGGATCAAACCGGATCATCAACTATATGTTCCCGAAATAGCTCGACTTGAAGTCCTTAAACTGGCTCATGATTCCAAGTTGGCCGGTCACTTGGGCATAAAAAAAACTCAAGAACTGTTATCTCGTTCCTTCTGGTGGCCCAATTGTAAAGGGGATGTGAAAAGGTATGTTTCTTCATGTTTGACCTGTGCGCACTACAAGACACCACGTTCTTCCCCTCTGGGATTATTACAACCACTTCCGGTTCCATCTCGCCCTTGGGGCTCAGTCTCTATGGACTTCGTGGTCGATTTACCTCCTTCTCAAGGAATGAACACTATCCTTGTTGTCATAGACCGTCTTACCAAGATGGCACACTTCATACCTTTCAAAGGAATACCATCTGCAAAACAGACAGCAGAACTCATGATCCGTGAAGTGTTCCGGCTACACGGGATTCCAGACAACGTGGTCTCTGATCGTGGGGTACAGTTCACGTCCAAATTCTGGAAAAACTTCTGTTCTGCCCTTGGAATCAAAGTAAATTTGTCATCAGCTTTTCACCCACAATCTAATGGTCAGACTGAAAGAACTAATCAAACCCTCGAACAGTATCTACGCTGTTTTATTACCCATTTACAAGATGACTGGATGGAACATCTCTCCACCGCAGAATTTGCATACAATAACTCGGAACACAGTTCGACTTCTTTCAGCCCGTTCTACGCAAACACAGGCCTCCATCCAGTCTTCATTCCCCATCAGCCAATCACCACGGCCCTCCCAGCAGTAACCGAACGGTTAACTAACCTGCAGGAGGTACAGGGAAAAATCATGGAGAATTTACACGAGGCCCAAAGACGCTCCAAACAAGCTGCGGACAAACACCGTAGACCAGAACCCGTTTTTCATATTGGGGACAAAGTGTGGCTGTCTACAAAAAATATTAAGCTGAGAAGTCCCTTCTCAAAAACTGGGTCAAAAATACATTGGACCATATCAGATTTCGGCTCAAATTAATGATGTCACATTTAAACTCAAACTCCCGGATTCGCTCAAGATACATCCGGTCTTCCATTGTTCACTCTTCAAACCATTTGTCGAGAATACTTTCCCTGATCGTTTTTTGATGCCACCCCCACCAGTCAGGGTGCATGGAGAAGAGGAGTTTGTTGTAGAAAAGATCCTGGACTCTAGAATTTGTCGAAGAAAACTGCAGTATTTGATCCGTTGGAAGGGTTATGGTCCTGATGAGGACTCGTGGGAACCCAAGAAGAATGTACACGCTCCCAGACTGGTCAGTGAGTTTCATCGGCAATACCCCGACAGGCCTATCTTGGAGATGCCCAGAGGTCATTGTGGAGGAGAGGAAGTACTGTCAGGGATCGAACCGGGAGACTCCAGCGTCCTAGGCTGTAGCCTTGCTCACTAGACCACAGAGCTTCCTGGACAGTTTCTGTTACTTTTTTGAACCACCTCCTTGACCTGAATGTTCCTGCTTTTGGTTTGACCAATCAGATCTGTGTACGCCCTATTTAAGGAAGACCATGTCACTTCCTCCCTTGCCAGATTATTGAGCTATCTCAGCCGTAGTCTTGCTTCAGCCTCTCAGTATTTTGTCTGCTAACCTGCTCGTGTACCGAACTCTGCCTCCATCGACTACTCTCTTGCCTCATCCTGAATCCTTGCACCTGCCATCTCGTGTACCGAACTCTGCCTCCATTGACTACTCTCCTGCCTCATCCTGAATCCTTGTACCTGCCATCCCGTGTACCGACCCAGGACTGCCTGACTACTCTCTTGCCTTCCTCGTTCTTCGGCACTCATCTACCACGTGCACCTTATCGGGTCCATTGAGCCACCGCCATTCCTGCATATCGGGATCATTCATCCATTCCGTTTCCACGCTCCTCTGTTCCTGTGTTGCTGCCATTGGACTCCTTCCCCTCTTCGAGTAACCTCTACAAGCAATTGTGCAGGTAACCCTAACATGCGCTTTTTTTCTTTTGTGCCCTGCCATGTGCTCTTACATCAGTTTACGACCACATGTGGGATGTTTCTGTAAACCGCAGAATCAGGGTAATAAATATTGAGTTTTGTTTGGCTGTTAACCCTCAATGTGTTAAAGAAAAAATTGATTAAAATAAAAAATCTGCCAAAAAAGTGAAATTTAGAAATGTCGTCTCCATTTTCCTTTAACCCCTTAAGGACTCAGCCCTATTTTACCTTAAGGACCAGGAAATGTTTTGCAAATCTGACCAGTGTCCCTTTAAGTGCTGATAACTTTAAAACGCTATGACTTAGCCAGGCCATTCTGAGATTCAATTTCTCTACTTCTATAATACATAGTAATACCTCAAAAAATAGTTATTACTTTACATTCCCCATATGTCTACTTCATGTTTGGATCATTTTGGGAATGATATTTTATTTTTTGGGGATGTTACATGGCTTAGAAGTTTTAGAAGCAAATCTTGAAATTTTTTAAAAACCCAATTTTTAGGGACCAGTTCAGGTCTGAAGTCACTTTGCGAGGCTTACATAATAGAAACCACCCAAAAATGACCCCATTCTATAAACTACACCCTCAAGGTATTCAAAACTTTGTTAACCCTTTAGGTGTTCCACAAGAATTAATGGAAAATAGAGATACAATTTCAAAATTTCACTTTTTTGGCAGATTTTCCATTTGAATTTTTTTCCAGTTACAAAGCAAGGGTTAACAACCGGACCAAACTCAATGTTTATGGCCCTGATTCTGTAGTTTACAGAAACACCTCATATGTGGTTGTAAACCGCTGTACGGCACACGGCAGGGCGCAGAAGGAAAGGAATGCCATACGGTTTTTGGGAAGGCAGGTTTTGCTGGACTGGTTTTTTTGACACCCATGTCCCATTTGAAGCCCCCTGATGCACCCCTAGAGTAGAAACTCCATAAAAGTGACCCCATCTAAGAAACTACACCCATCAAGGTATTTAAAACTGATTTTACAAACGTAGTTAACCCTTTAGGTGTTCCACAAGAGTTATTGGCAAATGGAGATGAAATTTCAGAATTTAAATTTTTGGCCAAATTTTTCATTTTAATCAATTTTTCCCAGTAACAAAGCAAGGGTTAGAAACTCAAAAAAAAGTGGCCCCATTTTAGAAACTATGGGATAGGGTGGCAGTATTGTTGGTACTAGTTTAGGGTACATATGATTTTTTGTTGCTCTATATTACACTTTTTGTGAGGCAGGTTAACAAGAAATAGCTGTTTTGGCACCGTTTTTATTTTTTGCTATTTACAACATTCATCTGACAGATTAGATCATGTGATATTTTTATAGACCAGGTTGTCACGGATGCGGCGATACCTAATATGTATACTTTTTTTTATTTATGTAAGTTTTACACAATGATTTCATTTTTGAAGCAAAAAAAAAAGTTTTAGTGTTTCCATAGTCTGAGAGACATCATTTTTTTCGTTTTTGGGCGATTACCTTGGTAGGTTATGATTTTTGTGGGATGAGATGACGGTTTTATTGGCACTATTTTGGGGTGCATGTGACTTTTTGATCGCTTGCTATTACACTTTTTGTGATGTAAGGTGACAAAAAATGGCTTATTTAGCATAGTTTTCTATTTTAAATTTTTTGCGGTGTTCATCTGAGAGGTTAGGTCATGTGATATGTTTATAGAGCCGGTTGATATGGACAGGGCGATACCTAATATGTATAAAAAAAATATTCCCCCTATTTTTTTACCAATTTTTTTTACTTTATTTGGGGAAAATTAAGTTTTTGTTTATTTTTACTTGAAACTTTTAATTTTTTTTGTCCCACTTTGGGTCTTTAAACTTTGGGGGGTATATTCCTTTACAATGCATTCCAATACTTCTGTATTGGAATGCATTGGCTGTATGAGTAATACTGTGTGTATTACTCATACAGCTTCTGGGGCCTGTGAGATCCAGGGGGCTGGATCTCACAGGTTCTTCACCGGAAGGCAGCGCGATGCCTTCCTTAGACATTGCGCTGCCTTCCATGCCATCGGGTACCCCCTACAGCCGCATGGGGACCCGATGGCACCGCAGGTCTGAATGACCCCCCCTGCGTTGTGGCAGGATGCCCTACTGAATAATTTCAGCAGGCATCCTGCTCCAATTAACCCCCGCCGTGCCGCAATCGCGTTTCAAATCCATGACGTACTGGTATGTCATGGGTCCTTAAGGACTCGGGAAACATGCCGTAGCGGTACGTCATGCGTCCCTAAGGGGTTAATAGTTGTGGAACACCCAAAGGGTTAACAAGTTTTGTAAAATCAATTTTAAGTTGAGGGGTGTAGTTTCTACAATGGGGTCAATTATCGGGGGTTTCCACTATGTAAGCCCCCTCAAAGTAACTTCAGACCTGAACTGGTCCTTAAAAAGTGGGTTTGGAAAATTTTCTTAAAAATTTTAAGAATTGCTTCTACAATTCTAAGCCTTCTAACGTCCTAAAAAAATAAAATGGCATTTTCAAAATGATGCCAACATAGAGTAGACATATGGGGAATGTTAAGTAATAAATATTTTATGAGGTATCACTTTCTGTTGGACCTTAATTTCTCTGGAGTTAAAAGCAGAGAAATTAAAATTTTAAAAATTGCTAATTTTGGATTATTTGATAAAAATAAAAGTGAAATATATCGACTCAAATTTACCACTGTGATGAAGTACAATGTGTCACGAGAAAATAATCTCAGAATGGCTTGGATAAGTAAAAGTGTTCCAAAGTAATTGTCAGATTTGCTAAATTAGGCTCTGTCAGGAAGGGGGAAATGGCCCGAATGTGAAGTGGTTAAGATGATCAAAAGAAATGGGAGTTCCCCAGAGCTAAATTTCAAGTACCATAGCAAAATGAATAATTTCTCGTTATGGGGTGCAGATTGGTGGGTGAAAACTTGAATTGTTTTGATTTTAGCAACATAAAATGCGAAAAAAATGAAAGGGTCTGAAGACTTCCTGGATGCATTGTATGCCCCTGTTATGTAGTGTAGCCATCTCTACTTTATTAGCATTACAATATGTTTTTGTACTTTATTTGGTTCGCAGAGAGCTGTTGCATTATATGTTGTGTTGTACTGTGAGTCAGTATGACATGCAGATGACAGTCGTTGCTCTTATAATCACTGCACACTTCACTTATTTGGGCAGTCACTGGGCCAAAACTGACCAAATAAGGCTACTTTCACACTGGCGTTTTGGCTTTCTGTTTATGAGATCTATTCAGGGATCTCACAAGCGGTCCAAAGCAGATCAGTTTTGCCCTAATGCATTCTGAATGGAAAAGGATCCGCTCAGAATGCATCAGTTTTCCTCCGTTCCGTCTCTATGCTGCTTTGGAGGTGGACACCAAAATGCTGCTTGCAGTGTTTTGGTGTCCGTCTGACGAAACTGAGCCAAACTGATCCATTCTGACACACATAATGTCAGTCAATGTAGACGGGTCTGTTTTCTAACACAATCAAATGGATCCATCCTCCATTTCAATGGTGTTCAAGACGTATCCGTCTTGGCTATGTTAAAGATAATACAAACGGATCCGTTCTGAACTGATGCAGTTGGTTGTATTATCTGAACATGTCTGTGAAGGTTCTCATTTATCCAGGTCATGGTATATATCTGTAAAGAATAAATCAAACGTTTTCAAGAAATCTACAGAACGTCCAGTTGCCTTGATTTATTCTTTACAGATATTATCTGAACAGATTCGCCTGTGCAGATCCATGACTGATCTGCACCAAACGCGAGTGTGAAAGTAGCCTAACTCAAGTATGAACTCAGCCTTATAGGTCGATGTTAGTGCCAAGAAGAAGCGCACTCCTTTTACACAGTCGTCAGCTGATTCCACATAGATGTCAACAGAACCTGTTCTATTAAACGCTTATAGAAGTTAGAGCCCCCAAAAGAGTGGAGAGGGTGTCAGCAGTAAGTTTGTGTTGACGTCACTGATTATTTTGCCCTTCCTCCGATCTGTCAGAACAATAACCCCCAAAAAAGTATCCTGTCTGTTGAGTATCCGCCGTCACTCGTCAGCATTTGGTCAGTAATCCATCAGTATCGCTAATGCCAAAAAAACCAGGAGTGGATCCAAAACAGAGATGACACGTGAAGGTAATATTTGCATGTCTTCTGTGTTTTGTACCCACTCCATAAAGGCCTTACAGCTGCTACACAGACAGGATCCGTTGTGCGTCTTATTTTTCCTTCCTTCTGACAGATTAGAAGAAGGGTCAAATAAATGATAGGGTCAGCCAGGTCGAAAGACAAAATAGTGGTCCAGTCATGAAGTGGGGATGGTGGGAACAGCATTAAAATCCAGAGAGTGGCCCTATGTCATAGTGGTGAGGTGGCGGCAGCATCAGGAGGCCACAGAGTGGCACAATTACAGAGTGGAGGTGGCAGCAGCATCAGAAGTCCACAGGGTGGCAAGGTGACATAGTGTGGAGGTGGCAGCAGCATTAGGAGGCTACGGAGTGGCAAGGTGACATAGTGTGGAGGTAGGTGACAATACCAGTACCCACTGAAGATGGTGGGTGAAAGAAGGAGTTGGCATCAGATGTGTGGCATCAGACAGGTGACAGCATCAGAATAGTAGCTGAGGCAGGTAGCCAGAGGAAACCGGTCTCTTTTGTCAAAGTGTTGGTGTGGCACCATGGATGATCTAGTCCAGTGATGGCGAACCTATGGCACAGGTGCCAGAGGCGGCACTCAGGGCCCTCTCTGGGGGCACCCGCACCTTGGAAAAAGTCTATGGCATACCAATATGCTTTAGACTTTTCCTCCCATTCATCAGCACAGGACGCACTATGAACAGCACAGGCAGCACACTGAATGTAGGCTATTAAGCTATTATATTCACTGGCCACCAATGAATTTAATACAGGGGAGGGAGGGAGGGGGGCCGCACTGGCCACCAATGAATTGAATACAGGGGAGGGAGGGGGGTCTGCCCCCTGCTGCCTGGCAGCAGCTGATCTCTTACAGAGGGCTATGTTATGCACAATTAACCCCTCAGGTGTGGCACCTGAGGGGTTAATTGTGCGGATCACAGCCCCCTGTAAGAGATCGTATGCTGCCAGGCAGCAGGGGGCAGTCATGTCCACAGTTCTTAGTATATTCTAACTTGAAGCGCCCCCATCACCATGGGAATGCCTCTGTGTTAGAATATACTGTCGGATCTGAGATGCAACTCAAATCCGATGGTATAGTCTAACATATGGTGATGGGGACGCTTTTAAGTTAAAATATACCATCGGATTGGAGAAAACTCCGATAGGGACTCCTGACTTTACATTGAAAGTCAATGGGGGACGGATCAGTTTGCAATTGCACCATATTGTGTCAACGTCAAACGGATACGTCCCCGTTGACTTGCATTGTAAGTCAGGACGGATCCGTTTGGCTCCGCACGGCCTGGTGATCCTCCAAAAATCACAGAAGACACGCGGAAGAAAAAATGGACACGGATCACGGAACAACGGAACCCCGTTTTGCGGACCGTAAAAAATTACTGTTGTGTCCATGAGGCCTAAGGCTGCATTCACATAAATGTTTATTTTTCCGTTCTTTTGATCTGTCAGAAGAACAGCCCCCAAAAAGCGGATACTGTATTTTTAGCATCCACCTTCAAACCATTAGTATTTGGTCAGCATTTAATCGGTATTTGTAAAGCAAAAACAGGAGTGGGTCCAAATCAAAGTATAATAATGTAAAATGTGATGGAAATATTTGCATCTGTTCTGTGTTTTGGACCCACTCCTGCTTTTGGCTTCCAAATCATGATCAAATCCGGATGTTAAATATTGATGATGGAAGCCTTATGGACGCTCAAATGACAGGACCCATTTTTCTGCTATCTTTCTGTTCTTCTGACAGATCGCAAGAACGGAAAAATAAAAAGTGATGACAACAAGGCCAAATAGGGACACTAGTTTCCCTGTAACAGACTGGTGAGGGTGGCAGCAGCATGAGGAGTCACAATAGTGGCCATGGAACAGAGTGGGGAGGGTGGCAACAGCAGGAAGAGAACCAATAGTGGCCCCGTAACATAGTGGCAACAGCATGAAGAGTCACAATAATGGCCCTGTAACAGAGTGGGGAAAGCGGGGGGGGGGGGGGGGGGGTCAACAGCAGAGGCACCATGCCTGTGACATCAGGTGGATGGCAGCATCAGAATAGTGACATCAGCACGTGGCCAAAAGTAACAGGCCATTTGTCACAATGTTCCAGCACACTACAGTCAGATCATTACTGCCAAAATTATGTAATCTGTTGTATCAGGCACCGGTGACTGGAAATCTTGGTTGATCCAGGCGTGATTCCTCTTTATAAAGGTTAGTTTCTCAAAATTTTGTGGATCTGGGGGCCAGGGTGCAGTCCAAGTATGCCACCACCTGCTGGTTCAAGTTCTGCTCCATGTCCTGTTGCTGCTGGGTGGTTTCTTCAGTAGGCGGCTGAAGAAAACTGCTCATCGGAGAGTCAAGATTTAGATTGCTGCTGATGGAGCTGGTGCTGCTCCTGCCCTTCCACCCCTCTCCAGCATTCATTGCAGTGGAGCGTAGTGACCAAACGACTACAAAGGATCGTATCGATAGTAGTAGAGTTTTTCATTCCTGTCAAAAAGTGTAAAAAAAAAAGGCCCCCATTTTGGCCTGGTAACAAGGGTCTAACACTGTGAAGAATCAGTAGTCAGCCTTCTGCTGAATGGTGATAATGCAGCTGTCACTACGCAAGCAACTCAGCATGCATCTGCCCATTTGCACAAGGGACTCAGAGGGACTCCCTGCCTCCATCTCCACTGCATACTGCCAAGGTCTGTTGTGGTTATCTGTGTCTTCGTCGTTGCCCTCTAGCTCCTCATGCTCATCTCCTGTTGCTTGGGCAGATAAGCCACCTGGTTCTGTATGGAATTCCTGGCGTTTGTCTTCCTCCTTGTCATCATCTTCCTCCTATGCTATTTTAGCCTCCAGAGAGCTCAGGTGGCCATGTAAGTCTTCTGTCCCCTCACAAGTCAGATTTATCAGCATCCCTTCCAGGATGTGAAGGGGTGAAATAACAACATTAATCCTGTAGTCCTGGCTACTGAAGTGGCCTCCTCAAATGGCAGGTGTCACACATGAGCTGCCACTGTAATGTCGAAATCCTGTCCATCTGCATCATCAAGAAATTAGTCACAGGGTTCCTCTCATATAGTCGGTCCAACATGTGAAGCATGTAGTTCCAACGTGTGGAAACGCTGCATATGTAAGGGAACACCATTCTGTCTTTGCAGGTCAAGGAGAGCGTGTTTTGCAAGATAAGAGTGGCTGAAATGCATGCACAGTATCCTTGACATTTTCAAGAAATCTTGCAGTTGGGTGGAAGACTTCAGAAACTGGGAGCCAACCAGATTAAAGACGTACGCCATGCAGGGCACATAGGTCAGACCTCTCTGATGCAGTGCAGACTGAATGTTCTTGCTGTTATCAGTAACTATGGTTTCTATCTCCAGTTGGCAAGGAGACAGCCAGGATTTAATTTCTTGGTTGATGACACGGAGCAGTTCCTCCCCGGTTTGACTCCATTCACCCAGGCTAACTAGGTGCAGAACCGCATGACAACGCCATATTTTGCATAGGTGATATGCTGGAGGACCACTGTGAACTGTGCCTATAGTGGAGGCTGAGGAGGACATTGGCACAAAATCGCTAAATTACATGGTACCATTGCCATCGCCTAGCCAAGTTGCTGGTGTGCTTGGGCTGGAACCAGTGGGCTGTAAAGGACATATATTGTCCTTGACCATAGTTACAGCTCCACATGTCAGCGCTGGCCTGTATCAGATGCTGGTAGGCTCTGGGACTGGCCCACCTTCTGCTCAACATACATGTGCAGAGCTGATACAGATTTTTGAGAGGGCACTAGCCATAAGTGTAGCTGGCCAGCTAAGACCTGTCCTAGGTTGCTAATATAACTTGTGTGTTTATACAGCTAGACCTTTCAATAACCTTAATACAGTTCCTATGTTTGTGTGTTAAAGACAAAAGCAGAGTTATTTACAGTGACTTCCTGTTTGGATGTCATATAACTGTTATATATATTGTGTTCACAGAAGCAGAAAAGAAAATATGCCTTTAAGATTCATTATATGGATGTGAGGTAAGCTCAATGACACAGCAGAAACAACAGAAAGCATAGAGTTAAACTGTTGTTGCTGGGCAGGAGTCTAGACTAATCACAGCCAGCCTCATACACAGCAGGAGTTTTGACCAATCACAGCCAGCCTCACATACAGCCTGCGTGGGAAATTTCCTAGCAAGAGCTGCTAGAAATTATTATTCACCAGAGAGAGAAGCTGAACAGATATTCACTCCACTAAGAGCTATGTCTTATGGAAGCAGAGAGGCCAAAATAAGTATTTAAAACAGTTATTGTTCCTACTGTTAATATAGTGATTAGAACTGTATACTGAACCAGTTATATGTGTGTTTACTTACAGTTCCACCATTTGCAAACTACAAAGTTCACAATTGCAACCATTCAAATTCCATATTGCAATCCAAATTGCATACAACCATACAAACGAACTACTGAGCCATACAATCATACAATCCAAACAAATTGCATACAAATGCGAACTGCTCATACCAGATCATAAGCAATTGTATAGAGCAAACTGCAAACCAAGTTGAGCAAGTGACCTATTGATTAACCTCATAAATACCTCTCAGAGAGATCAGAAAGTGCCTAAATAACAAAATTTTATTTAGTACAGATACTCAAAGGAGAACTGTATCCACCATTTTATGTTGAATGACAATATTGAACAGTAGTGTTGATCACGAATATTCGAATTGCGAAGTTTAATCGCGAATATCGTCACTTCGAGAATTCGCTAATATTTCGAATTTCGCAAAATATATTTGTAATTGCGAATATTCGATTTTTGTGAAAATACCAGTTCATGCGAATTTTCATGTGAAAATTTGTATGCGAATTTTATGCGAATTTTCGCAATCAAGAAAATAATGCCTGGAGATCATGAATTCGCGAATTCGTGAATATATGCCGAATATTCGCGAAATATCGCAAATTCGAATATTGCCCCTGCCGCTCATCACTATTGAACAGTTGAACCACCATCTTATGCATACCGCTATTTTATGATACTTTATTCAACACGTGTTTTGTACATGGACTATCTGCTGCAGAGGCAGCATTGTTACATATGAAGAAAAGTTCAAGTTAATAAAGAAGTTTTTTCAAGCATTAGGTGTGCTCCTTAAACCTACTGCTTCCATAGAACGGTGCTAGAGGAATTACAGAGTAATCGACAGTCTGGTTAGACTAAAAGTCAGAGATATAAAAATTCTTCTAATGCCGCAGCGCAAAAGGCACTTCATAGTGCTGCGCCTGCCATAATCAGTTCTCTAAAATGTGAACGATATGAAAAGGGTTGGACTGTAGTACTAGCACTGAACTACTTGGCCAGGTGCACATTTAGCTTCTGCTCCACTGGATGAGTGCATGCATACTGTTGTCTCTGTGAAATTGACTCAGTGATCAATCACTGTCAAAACATGTGATGAGCAGTAGGAAGAGGAGGAGCATCACAAGCAATAGATGAGGGACAGGAATGACAGCTTCCTTCTGCTGAGGTGGAGGAGCCCAGACTGCTGGAGAAGGGGTGCGGGTTGCTGGGAGATGCAGCAGTTGCTGTATCAGGCTGCACCACTACATTAACAATATAATGTGTCCCTGAAAATAAACAATATACAAAAACATTACATAACGGTTGTAGTAAAGAAATTGGTGCACGGCGGCACCTAGGTAACCAAATGTCCTACCACAACCTGGAGGGTTCCAATGTTCCACGGTCCCCTGAAGGAAGCTGCAAATGAAAATTAATAATTGAAAGCTATCCCTGGGTGAAATGACGTGGTGAAGATTGACAGGTAGAGGGGAATAGTATCCCTAGTTGCGCCCTAAGTGGGGGGTACTGCTCTGGCCCTGCTAACTAATGAAAATGTAGCAGCCTAACAGCAGAGCACCCGCCCTGATAAGGACGACCCTGTCAGGAACCTTTCCCTGAGATAAAAAGCCCTAGTAAACCCTGCTCCAAACTGTCCCTACATGCATGTTTCACCTTCCGAAGAAGGACTCATCAGGGGAAACATGGGGAGCTGAGCACAAAGTGAAATTGAGGTCCCTGCTGAGAGCCGTAATGCACTGGCCCCGAACAGACGGATCCCAAATGGTGTCAGAGCTATATCCAGATATGGAATCAGCTCAAAATAGGCAACAATCAGGCAATATGGTGGCGTTTGATAATAGTTACAAGCTGCCTAGACTAGGGGCCTGGTAGCGCAGGCGATGATGAGCCTAACTCACCCGGACAGGCCGCTGGTCTTTTGAAAGGAGCGCCATCCCAGAACGAGGCCTGGCTCTCTCCATGTGACGCGGCGACCGATGATGACGTCACCGTCATAGATGCAGTGGCTGTGTTGCATGCAACACCATACAATGTAGCAAAACTTTTTACAGCACCAACCTAATGAGATCCTTTACAATTAGGCATTTCATCAATTGTAGAACTAAGGGGGTTATTTACAAGATTACCTGTGTCTGTAAAAAAGAATACATTGGGAAAACGAAAAGGGAGTTCCGCCGACACATAGGGGAACACCTAGGAGACATTGTCAACCGACGAGACACTGCGGTGTCCAGACATGTACATGAATGTCACCAGGGTAACCCCAAGTGCATAAAAGCCATAGGCATTGAGGTGGTCCATCCACCCATACGTGGTGGAGACTGGGCCTGCATCTTATTACAGCACGAGGCCCGGTGGACCTATCGACTACAAACTGTGCCTCCATCAGGTTTAAATGAACAGCTCAATTTTAGTTGCTTCATTTAACCCCTTAATACCTTGACTACTCATATCTTAGATTTACGGTTTGTTTATGTGTATATAAGTTGCAAGTTGCTGGATGGCACAGGAGTGACTGATTATTATACACATAATAAAACATAGTTACGGCAGATATCTTTGATTTTGTACTGCATGATAAAACATAGGCACGACAGATATTTTTGATTTTGTACTGCCGACCTTTTTTCAGAGTTTTCCACTCTGTAACCTTGCCATGGGCTGACTATAAGTATTCCTATTCGCCTGATGCCATTAACTTTAAAATTTTCCTATTATAAACGCTCCAAATACCATTCCTCTACTGCGGCCGCCTATCTGCTGGATCGCAATGCAGACGCTTGCCGGTGACGCGTCCCGGTCACCTGGCAACCACATTGGCTGAACTGCGCATGCCCAGGCGCGTTCAAGGCGCGGTGACGTCATCATCGGTCGCCGCATCACAGGGAGAGAGCCAGGCCTCGTTCTGGGATGGCGCTCCTTTCAAAAGACCAGCGGCCTGTCCGGGTGAGTTAGGCTTATCATCGCCTGCGCTACCAGGCCCCTAGTCTAGGCAGCTTGTAACTATTATCAAACGCCACCATATTGCCTGATTGTTGCCTATTTTGAGCTGATTCCATATCTGGATATAGCTGACACCATTTGGGATCCGTCTGTTGGGGGCCAGTGCATTATGGCTCTCAGCAGGGACCTCAATTTCACTTTGTGCTCAGCTCCCCATGTTTCCCCTGACGAGTCCTTCTTCGGAAGGTGAAACATGCATGTAGGGACAGTTTGGAGCAGGGCTTACTAGGGCTTTTTATCTCAGGGAAAGGTTCCTGACAGGGTCGTCCTTATCAGGGTGGGTGCTCTGCTGTTAGGCTGCTACATTTTCATTAGTTAGCAGGGCCAGAGCAGTACCCCCCACTTAGGGCGCAACTAGGGATACTATTCCCCTCTACCTGTCAATCTTCACCACGTAATTTCACCCAGGGATAGCTTTCAATTATTAATTTTCATTTGCAGCTTCCTTCAGGGGACCGTGGAACATTGGAACCCTCCAGGTTGTGGTAGGACATTTGGTTACCTAGGTGCCGCCGTGCACCAATTTCTTTACTACAACCTTTATGTAATGTTTTTGTATATTGTTTATTTTCAGGGACACATTATATTAGTAATATGTATTAAAAGTTATGTTTTAATTCATACATACTCCAACTGATCGCCTCTTCAGGCTTCTTTGTTAAATAATAGGTGATCCAAAATTATTATCATTTTTTTTCTCAAACCACTACATTAAAGCCACAGTTTACCAGATAACTTTTTGGTGATGATCCATGTGCCAACATTACCATCCTGACCACACTTCACCTTCTGTCCACATATCCTGCATACCGCCATGCTAACGTCCTCCAGCGACGTGATAAAAAATTCCCACATAGCCGAGTATGGTATTTTATCCCCACCACTCCGTGCAGACTGCCTGCCACTGCCTTTATGAACCCGTTCACCGGGCTCCAGATGTCCCACTGCTTCCACCCTGCTGACTCATTGGCACATTGCCACCCTGTTGCTGTCTCATAGGCCTACTTCTACCCTGTCCCTTGATGATGATGTCCTCTCTTCATCCACCTCCCACTTGCGATCGGCTACATCATAACCTACTACTGTCTGGTATGTCACCCTCACCAGTCTTATGGCAACGTTCCTGACTGCTCACAACACATACTCCCACCCAACTGTCATTATTGCTAGTTGCATGCCTAAGGGAGGAAGCAGTGGATCTCTGATCGAACTCTGTCCTGGCTAGGGATGAGCGAACCTGTAGGAGTTCGGGTTCAGCCGAATTTCAGGTCAAAGTTTGTGTTCGTCTCCCGAACTTGACCCGAACGTGACCCCGAACCTGGACCCCATTAAAGTCAATTGGGGCCCGAACTTCACTTTATTATTTTCTGTTATAACATGGTTATAACGGAAAATAATAGCATTCTTAAGACAGAATGCTAAATAAAATGGCCATTGAGGGGTTAAAAATCATTTTAAAAAAACCTCACCTCATCCACTTGATCACGCAGCCAGTATCCTCTTCTTTGTTCAGGACCTGCAATGACATTGCCCCGCTCACCACATGGTGAGCGCGGTGACGTCACTGCAGGTCCTGCTGGGTGAAGATAGATGGACCTGTGGTGACATCATCGCAGGTCTTTCTATCTTTATACAGCAGGACCTGTGGTGACGTCACCGCGCTCACCACGTTTTGAGCGCAGTGACATTATCGCAGGTCCTTTTTCAGGTCCTAAAGAAAGAGGATACCGGCTGCGTGATCAAGTGGATGAGGTGAGTTTTTTAATTTTTTTTTAACCCCTCAATGGCCATTTTATTTAGCATTCTGTCTTAAGAATGCTGTTATTTTCCGTTATAACCATGCTATAACGGAAAATAATAAAGTGAAGTTCGGGTCCCCATTGACTTTAATTGGGTCCGGGGTCAAGTTCGGGTCCCGAACATGAACTTTGACCTGAAATTCGGCCGAACCCGGCAAATCCGAACTTTTACGGGTTCGCTCATCCCTAGCCAGGTCAGATTTAAAATCATAATAAAATCACCTGAACACCGAATCCAAACTTCAGTGAAAAAGTTCGGGTTGGGGTCCGGGTACCCGAACTCACAAAGTTCGGTACGAAACCGAACTTCGCAGTTCGGGTTCGCTCAACCCTAATCCTGGCCTGTAGCTGCTGACTTTCCTCACTAAGCTTGTCCTCGTCCTGGATATGTGGTGATTCAAATTTTCGATTCGCTCAACACTAGTAGTGCACCCAGAGCAAAATAGGACCAGGGAATGAGGATTTCGTACTCAGTATAATAAAGAATGGCATATGATCGTGTCATAAGAACAGATGCTCCAGAATTCTTATTACATGGGGAATACAAGTAGGAGAGGAGAGGTTACTGCATTATTTTAAGAATAAATCTCTCTATTTGGCATTCTTAGATAGTAACGGCGGCCAGTTGGTCATTGTAAAACTAGGTTAATGTTAGTTTGCCAATGATGAGTAGCTTCATATAGTCAGTGCAAATGAATTATGTTCCAGATATGTCACAAAAACCCTGGTGATACATTCCTAATCATTAGAAGACTAGGTGACCTTGAGAAAATGAGAGTTGGAATATACGTCATGACTTCTAATCGATTGACATGTACACATGGTCCTTTTGCCGCTGGAGAACTGAGTTTTGGGTGCAATGCTCTGTCGGAAATTGTGTTCTAATTCAAAGTGGTCAATAGTCAGAGGTGCATATACTGTGTTTTCATTAGGGTTCTCGCTAAAATTGTCTGATGTGACCCATAAACCCATCTTCATTGCTGGTATCTTGTAAATGTCAACTAAGGTTTTAGAGTTGTTGTCAAGACATGGTGTAGCCCCATCCATCATGATACAGTACTTACACCTTACTGCATTGCTTGGCTGCTTTTAAGTAGTCCTGATAAAATCAGAAATTTCATGTGCTTACGTTCTAAAGATGTCTATTGTAGATAATGTCAAAGACATATCTTATCACACGACAGAGAATGCTGGCTGACATTGATAGGAAATTTTCTCAACCTGACGACACAACATCGCTCTAGAGAGATGCTTATGATAAGACATAACCATTCCAACCAATTCTGGGACGCAACCGTGAAGTCTGTCAGCCATGATTGATAAGGCACTGAAGACTTCAGAGGATACCAGAAGCAAGAGGGTTGGCTAACTTTCTCTGTACTCATATAAACTAAATGGAAAACAATGTGCAGATGTACCTGAGATTTCAGGTATAATGTGCACCAGTTTTCTTGTGCACATGCAGCGATCCCGTGACTGGACCACCCTATTTTCCACTTTTTATAAAAGTGCCATGAGTGTCAGAAAGGGGGAAGAGCTACAAAGTTTGGAGCAAAAGGGGACCTTAGTAGTGTTGGTCAAGCACCAAAGTGCTCTGGTGCTCAAGTAAAACACCTCAGGATGATCAGGTGCTCTACAGACACTGGCGGATAAGGAGGGGGGGGGGGCAACGGGGCAATTGCCCCCCCCCCAGAGCTGCTCAGAAGTGGTGGTGGTGGCCGCAGGGCACAGGGAGATGAACGCTTTTTGTGGAAGTGCTCATCTCCATAGTCATCTGTATCGCCACGCCCTCAGGACAGCGATACAGATGGCTGTGCTGCAAATGCGAACGGGCAGGGGAGGGAGAGGAGTGTCCCTACCCCTTCTTCTGATAGGCTGCAGGCACTATGCTGGCAGCCTATCGGAGGCCGATGCAGGCGGCACGATGATGTCATCGCGCTGCCTGAGCCGTCACAGCGTGGGACACAGGAGGTAAGTATAAGTGCTGTACATATATATAAAAAGATAAAAATAAAAAAATAGTTTGACTGGCACATTAGGGGGGGACTCTTGTTACTGGCACATTAGGGGGGGACTCTTGTTACTGGCACATGTTCGGGAGCCTCTTGTTACTGGCATGTGATGGGGGGCATCTATGGGAGGCACTTTTTACTGGCACATTATTGGTGGGCACTATAGGGGCATCTACTGAGGCCACAAAAAAAAAGGGTATTTTATATGGGGGGATCTATACAGTAGCATTTTATACTGGGACACATTATGGTGGTTACTATGGGGAAGGGGGGAGAGGAGTACTATGGGGTCATCTACAGGGGTCACTAAGAAGGGGTATTGTATACTTGTAAATTATAAGGGACACTGAGGGCATCTACTGGGGCACTATATATGGGGCATTTTATACTGGTACATTATGGGGGGGCACTGGGAGGAAGGGGGAGATGAGCACTAATGGGGGCATTTACTGGGGGCACTATATAGGGGTATTTTATACTGGCACATTATGGGGGCACTATAGGGACATTAGCTCAACTGGGGGCATTACAAGGGGGTATTTTTTGCACTGTCTATTATAAGGAGAATTATTACTACGGGGGGGGGGGGGGCATTATGGTGGGACTCCTACACTTATAAAGTCTATGCACTAAGTGAAAGGGTTGCCAAAAATTACAAGGAACCGGCACTACAATACACCCTTTATTACACATAAAGGAGGGCATCCTATACACCCTTTCAAAATTATGATTAAATGCCTGCTGGTGACCCTCAAAAACTATTAGCGCAAGGGATTGCTAATTTGACCATCTAAAACATTCAGGACAAGGGCCTGCTGCTGATGTGACTATCTAAAACAATAGGGGTGAGGGTATGCTGCTGAGCTGAGGTGGCAGCAGCATGAGGGGTGAGGGTCTGCTGCTGAGCTGACCATCTAAAACATTAGGGGTGAGGGTCTGCTGCTGAGCTGGCTATCTAAAACATTATGGGTGAGGGCCTGCTGGTGACCCTCTAAAACATTATGAGCGAGGGCCTGCTGGTGGCCCTCAAAAACATTATGGGTGAGAGCCTGCTGCTTTAGCTGACCCTCTGAAACATTAGAAGAGAGGGTAGCCTAATAAGCATGTTGGTATGATGGAGGACGAGAAAAGGGAGATTAAACCATATACCCTTTTTAGTGGTGGAAGGGGTGCATGGGAATACACCATAAAAGCCACATTTAGAGTTTCTTTATGTTCAGCCGCTTTCCTCTTGTGGAGTAGAGAAGTCAGGGACAATCCAGGCCTAGTTCATTTTTAGAGTCAACTGGTCAGCATTTTCAGTTGACGGATGTGCTTATCAGTTATTATGACCCCAGCAGCACTAAATACTCGCTCTGACAAAACACTGGCGGCGGGGCAGGCCAGCACCTCCAAGGTGTAGAGCGCCAGTTCGTGCCACGTGTCCAGCTTGGACACCCAATAGTTGTAAGGCACAGAGGGATCACTGAGGACGCTGACACAGTCTGCTATGTACTTCTTCACCATCTTCCGAAATGTTTCCCTCCTTGTGACACTAGGCGGCGCATCAGGCTGAGGGTGCTGGCGGGATGTCATAAAACTGTCCTAGGCTTTGGAGAGTGTTGCCCTGCCTCTGTTGGAACTGCTGTGTGTTTTCCTCATATCCCCTCCTCGGTTTGGCCAAGAAACTATGTATTCTGCAGCCAGCGTTGTCAGCTGAAAATTTTTGGAGCAATTTTTCCACAAGAACCTTCTAGTATTGCACTGTTTTGCTCATCCTCTGCACCACAAAAATGAGAGAAGAGAAGTTTTATTTGTAGCGGGGGTCGAGAAGGGTGAACAACCAGTAATCGATATTGGCCAAAATGCGTACAACGCGAGGGTCTTGGGAAAGGCAGCCTAAGATAAAGTCAGCCTCGTGTGCCAGAGCCCCAACAGACAAGTCTTCGCTGTCCTCAGGAGGATGACTCTCAATCTCCTCATCCTCTTCCTCATTTTCTACCCATCCATGCTGAACAGATGGAATAAAACCTCCATCGGTACTACCTTCTGTAGCGGAGGCAACCGTATCCTGCTCCTCCTCATCATCACCATCCAATTCGCGCTGAGAAGACGAACTGAGGGTGGTCTGGCTATCACCCTAAGTACTGTCTTCTTTCATTTCCACTTCTTCCACATGCAAAGCGTCCACCTTAATTGTGAGCAGCGAGCGTTTGAGTAGACACAGAAGTGGGTTGGTTACGCTGATAATAGCGTTATCACCGCTCACCATCTGTGTTGATTCCTCAAAGTTGCGTAAAACCTCACAGGGGTCAGGTATCAATGTCGACTCGTCGCTTGTGAAGAGCGGAAGCTGACTGGAAAGGCGACAACCATGTTGCAGCTGGTATTCCACTACTGCCCTCTGCTGCTCGCAAAGCCTGGCCAACATGTGGAACATCGAGTTCCAGCGCATGCTCACGTCGCACAACAGTCGGTGAGCTGACAATTGCAAGTGCTGCTGCAGCATTGTCAGACCGGCGGAAGCTGTCGATGACTTGCGGAAATGTGCACACACGCGGCGCACCTTCACTAGTAGCTCAGACAAATTGGGGCAGGTTTTGAGAAACCGCTGAACCAATAGGTTGAACACGTGGGCTAGGCATGTTATGTGTGTGAGCTTGCCAAGCTCCAAAGCCGCCACAAAGTTACGGCTATTATCGGACACAACCATGCCTGGTTCTAGGTTGAGTGGTGAGAGCCACAGCTCAGTTTGGTCCCTTCTCCCCAGCCACACCTCTGCGGCGGTGTGCTGTTTGTCAACTAAGCAGATCAGTTTAAGCACAGCCTGTTGACTCTTCCCCACTGCAGTGCTACACTGTTCTGCAGTTTTACACACAAAATATGTCTGATCTTTTACAAACCCATTCTGTGCATAAAAAACTATAATTCCATATTATACATTAGCTCAAAAGCTTGACCAACCCCCACCCACCAGCACTGCAGTGGCGTCGCCAGGGGGGCCACGCCCCCCTACATCATGCTGTGCCCCTCCATGTGCCCCCCCAACTAAAATGCCCCTGTTCCCCCCCTCCCTAGTGAGCCGCCGCCGCCGGGCACAGGGAAATCAGCGCTTCCATTGCGCTCATCTCCATTGTACTCTGCCTGTGCTGCGGCGGTGCAGGGGAGGGAGAGGTGTGTCCCTTCTCCTTCCTCTGATAGGCTGCCGACGCACTAGGCCGGCGCAGGCGGCGCGATGGCGTCATCACGCCGCCTGAGCCTTACAGCGCGGGACACAGGCCAGAAGAGGCCTACATCGCATCGCTGACACTGAGGTAAGTATAAGTGTTTTTTTTTTATTACAATACTGGCACATGGTGATGGTGGGGGACGACGACTTAATACTGGCACATGATGATGATGATGGGGGGGACTTAATACTGGCACATGATGATGGGGGGACTTAATACTGGCACATGGTGATGGGGGGGACTTAATACTGGCACATGGTGATGGGGTGACTTAATACTGGCACATGATGGGGGGACTTAATACTGGCACATGGTGATGGGGTGACTTAATACTGGCACATGATGGGGGGACTTAATACTGGCACATGGTGATGGGGGGACTTAATACTGGCACATGGTGATGGGGGGACTTAATACTGGCACATGGTGATGGGGGACTTAATACTGGCACATGATGATGGGGGGGACTTAATACTGGCACATGATGATGGGGGGGCTTAATACTGGCACATGATGATGGGGCAGCTTAATACTGGCACATGATGATGGGGGGACTTAATACTAGCACATGATGATGGGGGGACTTAATACTGGCACATGATGATGGGGGGACTTAATACTGGCACATGATGATGGGGGGGACTTAATACTGGCACATAATGATGGAGGACTTAATACTGGCACATGATGATGGGGGGACTTAATACTGGCACATGATGGGGGGCTTAATACTGGCACGTGATGGGGGCTTAATACTGGCACGTGATGGGGGCTAATTACTGGCACGTGATGGGGGGCTCTTGTTACTGGCAGTGGCATGTTATTGAGGGCACTTATTACTGGCACATTATTGGTGGGCACTATAGGGGCATCTACTGAGGCCACAAAGAAGGGGTGTTTTATATGGGGGGCTCTGTACAGTAGCATTTTATACTGGGACACATTATGGTGGGTACTATGGGGAAGGGGGGAGAGGAGTACTATGGAGTCATCTACGAGGGGCACTAAGAAGGGGTATTTTATACTTGCAAATTATGGGGGACACTGAGGGCATCTACTGGGGCACGATATATGGGGCATTTTATACTGGTACATTATGGGGGGGCACTAGCAGGAACGGGGGAGAGGAGCACTATGGAGGCATTCACTGGGGGCACTATATAGGGGTATTTTATACTGGCACATTATGGGGGACATTAGCTCAACTGGGGGCATAAGGGGGTATTTTTTGCACTGTCACATTATAAGGAGAATTATTTCTACTGGGGGTTATTATGGTGGGTTTTATTACTCCCCCATGTTATGACCCCCTAGTAGCAACACCAGCCTCTCTCTGCTCTGCTATCCCTCTGCCCCTTCTCCAAATCCGTATTATGAAATCTTTCTCATTAGGATAAAACACAACATCAGCTCCGCCGAGCCCCCGGCCAAGCGTTGAAGTGGTGTCCGAGATCCCCAAGGGCCAAGCCAAATGGGGATGACACTGTCATGGGGTGGATCTGTGGATGACACATATAGCATAAGATGCTATATACGGTATGTGGCATCCACAGATTTCCCCCATAGCAGTGTCATCCACAGATCCCCCTCTCTATAAAAGTGTCATCCACAGACAGCTGGACTTTTCTTCCCTGTTGCGGTTTTAGGTATTCGGTAAAGTATCGCAGCATTTCTAAGCGTACTTGTGTAAATGTATCGTTGTTATAGCTCTCCCCCCTACTTTTGTCCTGGCCCCCAGTGTGCCTCCCCAAAATTTAAAAGCTAGAGACGCCACTGCAGCACTGATGCAGATTTGTTTCCATTACAGCTGTACTCTAGTTGTGTATAAACCTTACACTATGTATCTTTATAGATGCATATACAGCTCAGCTACATGTGTCTTCTCCAGTCCCCTAACATCACTTTGGCTGAATGGCTTCCTATACAGCCCTGCTACATCTTTATTCTACTCCCCCACTAGCACTGTCTGAAAAGCTTCATATACAGCTCTGCTCCATCTGGCTATCTCTTCAACCAGCACTGTGTCAGAACAGCTGCATATTCAGCACTACTACATCTGTTTCTCTCTTCCACCAGCATTGATGCTGACCCGCCACATATACAACTCTTCTACATCTGACTATTCCCCATTAGAACTGTGTCTGAACCTCAGCGTATTCAACTCTGCTACATCAGTTTCTCTCTTCCACCAGCATTGATGCTGACCCGCCACATATATAGCTCTACTACATCAGTTTCTCTCTTCCACCAGCATTGATGCTGACCAGCCACATATACAGCTCTGCTACATCTGTCTATTCCCTTCCCCACTAGTGTCATCTGCAAAAATTTATATTTTACTGTGCAAGCCTTCTACAAGATCATTAATAAATATATTGAAGAGAATAGGACCCAATACTGACCCCTGAGGTACTCCGCTAGTGACAGTGACCCAATCTGAGTGTGTACCGTTAATAACCACCCTCTGTTTTCAATCACTGAGCCAGTTACTTACCCACATACAGGCGTTTTCTCCCAGTCCGAGCATTCTCATTTTATATACTATCCTTTTATGCGGTACAGTGTCAAATGCTTTGGAGAAGTCCAGATATACGACATCTATTGATTCACCGCTGTCACGTCTAGAACTTACCTCCTCATAGAAACTGATTAAATTAGTTTGGCATGACCGATCCCTCATGAAGCCATGTTGATATGATGTTATTTGGTTGTTTACATTGAGATCCTCCAAGATAGCATCTCTTAGAAAACCTTCAAACAGTTTACCCACAACAGATGTTAAACTTACTGGCCTATAGTTTCCGGGGTCTGTTTTTGCACCCTTTTTGAATATTAGCACCACATTTGCTATGCGCCAATCAGTTTATTTTCCTCAGTGAATACAGTGAAGAAAAAAAATATTTAATAACTTTGCTTTCTCCTCATCGCTCTCTGCAACTTCCCCCTCATTGCTCTGTAGAGGGCCGACACCTTCAGATTTATACTTTTTACCATTTATATAATTAAAGAACATTTTAGGGTTAGTTTTGCTCTCTTTGGCAATTAATCTCTCGGTCTCTAGTTTAGCCGCTTTTATTTGTTTTTTACATATTCAATTTTTTTTCGTTATAGTTTTTCAGTGCTTCTTAGCTACCCTACTGTTTTAGTGATTTAAATGCTTTCTTTTTGTCATTTATTACTTTCTTTACAGTTCAATTTATCCACATTGGTTTCTTCTTGTTCCTTAACCCTTTATT
The DNA here is from genome assembly GCF_014858855.1 of Bufo gargarizans. Classification (NCBI taxonomy): domain Eukaryota; kingdom Metazoa; phylum Chordata; class Amphibia; order Anura; family Bufonidae; genus Bufo; species Bufo gargarizans. The sequence goes on from NW_025334341.1 coordinate 335,260, forward strand.
CTTATAAGCTATGTACCTCTCACAATTAGATTTTAGGATGCTTTTAAAAATATCCCATTTCAAATTTGTATTTTTGTTCCTCCCTGTAGAAACGCTTGTTTGAGGGATAATTGGAAGGTTATTACTTTATGGTCACTATTTCCCAGGTGTCCCCCAACCTGCACATCTGTTGTTTTGTCAGGTCTATTGGTTAATACTAAGTCCAGTATGGCCGTCCCTCTAGTCGGGTTCTGAACCAGTTGGGAAAGGTAATTGTCTTTGGTTTTTTCCAAGAACCTGTTTCCTTTTATGAGATGTACAGCTTTCAATTCCTCAGTCTATCTGGGTAGTTGAAGTCCCCCATAATAACCACCTCATTATAATTTGCCACCTTGTCTATCTCGCTTAGTAGTAGATTTTCTGTGGACTCTGGTATATTAGGTGGTTTATAATAAATCCTATTAGTAATTTATTATTATTTTTGCCTCCATGTATTTATACCCACAGTGACTCCACATGTTCATGTCCCTCATTTATATCTTCTTGGAGTGTGGGCTTTAGACAGGACTTTACATAAAGGCAGACCCCTCCCTCTCTCCGGTTTTGACGATCCTTTCTAAACAGACTGTAACCCTGTACATTAACTGCCCAGTCATAGCTATCATCCAGCCATGTCTCAGTTATTCCCACTATGTCATAGTCCTCCTCACACATCACTAATTCCAGTTCCCCAGTTTTATTAGTCAGGCTTCTGGCATTAGTATACATACATTTGAGAGGTTTATATATATTTTTTATCCTACACCTTTCCTTCTGAACTGTTCTAGTCCCTCCTTCCATTCCTCCCCCATTACCTTGCCCCCGGTCTCTATCTGCACTATCTTCCCATCCTATAACGTGATTATGGCAAAAAAAGATAGGAAGGCGCTCATAGGGTAGTAAGTTTGATGAAAAATGTATGAAAGTTAGACATCAATGGTTGTGCTCACCTTATGGTGTTGTGCATACGTAGACACAACACTCGTGAGGACAGCGGGTCGGTGCAGCCGGTATCTCTCAGTCCTCGTAGGTGGAGTAGCCAATTATCCAGAGAAATGATATGGAACACAATGGGGAGAGTTTTGTGTACTAAAATAGTACACCAATTGATACCTTCTGGGGCAAAGACACGACCTCAGTAGATATTTTTATTAATAAAAGATCCTTTATCTATCTACTGAGGTCGTGTCTTTGCGCCAGAAGGTATCAATTGGTGTACTATTTTAGTACACAACTCTCCCCATTGTGATGCTATAACGTAATTACCCTTCCCTAGTTTAAACACTCCTCCAACCTTCTAGCCATCTTTCCCCCAACACAGCTGCCCCTTCCCCATTGAGGTGCAGCCCGTCCCTACGCTAGAGCCTGTAGCTGACAGAGAAGTCGGCCCAGTTCTCCAGAAACCCAAACCCCTCCTTCCTACACCAGTTCTTGAGCCACTTGTTAACCTCCCTAATCTCTCGTGGTACAGGCAGTATTTTGGAAAACACTACCTTTGAGGTCCTTGCCCTAAACTTTTGACCTAAATCCCTAAAATCATTTTTAAGGACTCTCCACCTTCCTCTAACTTTGTCATTGGTTTCAATATGGACCATTACCGCTGGATCTT